>NW_020954583.1:15535882-15736178 GCF_900497805.2 Vombatus ursinus
CTTTTTTGTAATGTAAGATAGATTTTTATAGCCAATTCTGGAAAGACTAAGGTTTACTCCCTCCCTCTCATCTTTCTCCTCTTCCCCTCCACTGTGAAAGCTTTTTCTTGTCTCTTTTATGTGAGATAATTTACCCCCATTCTACCTCTAGCTTTCTCTTTGTCCCATTCCTCTCTCACCCCTTCATTTATTTTTAGATATAATCCCTTCATATTCAACTCACACTTGCCCTTTGTCTATGTGTAATCCTTTTAATTACCCTAATAATGAGAAATTCTTATGAGTTACAAGTATCATCTTTCCATTTAGGAATGTGAACAGTTTAACCTTATTAAGCACCTTATGATTTCCCTTTCCTGTTTACCTTTTTATGCTTCCCATGAGTCTTCTATTTGAAAGTCAAATTTTCTATTCAGCTCTGGTCTTTTCATCAAGAATGATTGAAAGGCATCTATTTCAATGAATGTTAATTTTTTTCTCTGAAGAATTATACTCAGTTGGATAGTTGATTCTTGATTATAATCCTAGCTCCTTTGCCCCCCAGAATATAATATTCCAACCTCTTCTATTCTTTAATGTAGAATCTGTTAAATCTTGTGTTATCCTGACTGTGCCTCCAATGTACTTGAATTGTTTCTTTCTGGCTGCTTGCATTATTTTCCCCTTGACCTAGAAACTCTGAAATTTTGCTATAATATTCCTGGCAGTTTTCATTTTGGGATCTTTTTCAGGAGGTAATCAGTGAACTCTTTCAATTTCTATTTTACCCTCTGCTTGTAGAATATTAGGGCAGTTTTTCTTGATAATTTCTTGAAAGATGATTCCCAGGCTCTTTTTTTGATCATGGCTTTCAGGTAATCCAATAATTATCTCTTTTTATCTATTTTAGAGGTCAATTGTTTTTCCAATGAGATATTTCACATTGTCTTCTATTTTTTCATTCCTTTGCAGTTTTTTTTTTTTGTTATTTTTGTTTCTTGATTTTTCATAAAGTCATTAGCTTCCATTTGTTCCATACTAATTTTTAAGGAATTATTATTTTTTTTTTTGGCATCCCCAGCCCTTACCATAGTGCCTGGTACATAGAAGGTGCTTAATGTTTTTTTTTTTTCTTTTTGCTTTCTTTTTTTGTGTGTGATGTATTAGGGGTTAAGTGACTTGCCCAGGATCACACAGCTAGTAAGTGTCACGTGTCTGAGGCCAAAGGAATTATTTTCTTCAGTGAGCTTTTATACCTCCTTTTCCATTTGGCTAATTCTACTTTTTAAGGCATTTAAGGCACTCTCCTAATTGTTTTTTTTTACCATTTGTCCTAGTCTGTTTTTTAAAGTGTTCTTTTTCTTCAGGATGTTTCTATGTCTCTTTTACCAAGTTGTTGACTTAATTGTCATGATTTTCTTGCATCACTCTCATTGACCAACTCAGGTTTGTTTTGTTTTGCTTTGTTTTTTAAGATACACCCAGTTGTTGAAAGCAAAGGCAAAAATAAAATGAAACAAAACAAAAACTGAGGATGGATATGAAAGAGTAGCACAATTTGAAAAGAATAGCATCAGGATCACTTGAAAGTCCAGAACAACCTGAAGATGGTAATGAAATAATATAGACATTATGTATATTTTAATTTATTTTAAATATATATTTATTTAATATTTCATTTTTACCAATTACATGTAAAATAATTTTAACATCCAGAATTCATTTTGAGGTGTTATTGAAGTTCCTTAGGGAATTTTCAAGAGGTCAAGTGAGTCACCATCCTTTCTCCACCATTTTGGCTCTGTTCCCTCTTCCCCCTTGCCCTCTGCTCCAGATAGTATTTTTGAAGATTTTTTAAAAATTATTTTTGTAAAAGTTTTAAGTATAAGATATCAAATATGGAAGGAACACAATGACTTTAACAGATAATGATGAGTGTATTAGATTCTCATTCAATTCTCATTTTGCTTTTCTTTTCTATCCCAAAGATACTTGAACTGACAAAATGGGAAAAAAATGTTTAATACAGTGGAAAAGGAGAGAAATGAGGAAACAGACAAATGGTATATGATGTTCTCTCAACATTCATAATAACAAGTTCCATTATTTACATACTAAGGTACTAAAAACACCAGTAGGTGTGATTGCTGAGCCACTGTCAGTGATCTCTGAAAGGTCATAGAGAATAGGAAAGATGTTACAGTACTGGGAAACGGAAAATTTTGTCACAATTTTTTTTAAAAAAAGGAAGAAAGTGGAATCTGCAAAATACAGATCAGTGGGCTTGACTGTGATTCTTGTCAAAATTTAATGATACATGATTAAAGGGGTGGTTAAGTGTCCATCTAAAAATGGACTGGTGTTCACAAAGGGGCAACCTGGTTTTATCAAAAACAGGTCATGCCAGACTAACATTTCCTTTCTTGATGGGAGTATTATATTGGTCAAATAGAGAAATGTTCTACACTTTGCTTAGATTTGAGCAAAACATGTGACAGTCTCTTTTGTATAAATATGGGCTAGATAATAATATAATTAGCTGTATCTAAAACTGATTGAAAGGCTAGCTTCAAGAGTGGCCATTAATGGTTCAATGACTGGGGTCCTCCAAAGTTCTGTGTTTGGCCCTATGATTTTTAAACATTTTTTTTGAATCAATGACTTGGATAAAGGAATAGATGCCTATCAGATCTACAGATGGTACAAATTTATAAGGGATAGCTAACATTTTAGAAGAGAGAATCAAGATTCAAAGAACATTAATGTTGGCATAAGGAAATATTTCATAAGCATGGGAGCTGTCCAAAAGTTGAAGAGGCTGCCTCAAGAGGTAACAGATTTCTCTAAAGGTTTTCAACCAAAGGATTAAAGCCATTTGTCTAAAATTTTATAGAGGGGACTCTTATTCTTGTAAACAAAAAATCAGAGATCTTTTTTAAACAAAAATCAGAGATCTTTCTACTCCTATTCATTCAAGGACTTCAAATTCTCCCAATTTATTTGCCATTTTATCCAGATGACACTATATTTTTATGGTTTATTTGCCCAGATCAAATAGAAATTCAGTTTTCCATATCACAAACCTATCCTAAAAGTATAAACTGATCCCAGCAAAAAGATTATTGTTCACATAAAGATTGACCGCTGAGATGATTTAGTATATTTCTTTACCTGCTTTTTAGAAGGTTTAAGACCAAATATTTTTAGTAACATTTATATCAGTAGGAAGATTAAATATGTTTTAACTTAACTTTAACTTAACACACTCACACACACACACACACACACACACACACACACACATGCTTGGTTATTGTCCTTCATTCTTGAAGAAGACCAAAATGATATCATTATGCTAGAGTCAAGTTACAATGTGTCCAACTGTGGCTGATCAGATCAATATGAACTCAGAATGTTCTACCACAGGTCAGGCACAAATAGTCCATGTGAACATTTGGGGTGGATTCTCTGAATCTGTGCATCTTGCATTTCTTTGGAACTATTTCAATTCTGCTTTGCTCATAGAGCACAGCTCCTTCTTGCCATGCTGAGTGGTCCTGTGCCAGTGTCTCTCATGTCATACATTCAATTCCAAAGTTCTTAAGAGAGACCTTGAGAGTGTCCTCATATTGCTTCTTCTGACCACCATGTGAACACTTGCCCTGTGTGAGTTCTCCATAAAATAGTGTTTTTGGCAAGAGCACATTTTGCTTCCAAAAAACATGGCCAGCCCATCAGAGTTGTACTCTTTGAATTAGAGTTTGAATGTTTGGTAGTTTAGTTCAAGAAAGGACCTCAGTGTGTGTGTGTATGTGTGTGTGTGTGTGTGTGTGTGTGTGTGTGTGTGTGTGTGTAGACCAGGTATGTTTTTAATTGTATAATGCACAATTTCACAAAATAATACATAATACATTTTCTTTTAATCTAGTACAAATATGTTTTACTTAGTGTATATCATTTTTTATTTCTCCCTTTTTTTCCCAAAGGATGTTTTTATGATCAGGTTTTAGAACATCTAGGTAACATAGCAAAAAAGAAACCCCAACCACAAAATAAAATAAAGTAGCTAATATAACATTTTAGGTTGCAAAATACATTACATGTGTTATCTTATTTGATTCTCATATCAACCTTGAAAGGTAGATAGTATAATCATCCCTATTTACAAATGTACTGAGGTAAATAACTTGATACCTCATTATGTGACATAGCTTTCAAAGGTATAATTTGAACCCACATCTCTCCTTTTTCAAGGACAGTGTTCTTTTTTTCTACTAAAATTTGAATGCTACCAAGTTGTTTAAGCCCTATTCAAACTTGATTTTATTTTATACCTTTACAGTGAAAGAAGGGAAGGGGTAGGATTGGGAGTGAATAATTACTATACCAATGTTAAAATCACAGTTTCACACTCCACTCAGGCAACTGAGAATGTGTACTTCAGAGCCCAGATTTCTGTTATTGGTCATATGCACAAGCTTACACTCCTTAATTTGTAAATGCTGATTTTGGTAGCAATAGGATATTTTTTGGGGAATAGGTTTGTGACATAGAAAACTGTGAAGTGATATTTAATCTGGGTAAATAAACAATGAAAATGAATTTCCATCTGAATGAAATGTCAAATAAAGTGGAAAAATTCATAGCCCTTGAAAGCATAGGAGGGGAAGTATCCCTGATTCATTGTTTAATCTGAATACAAAGTATTTCATCATCTTGGTTTGAAAGGTGCCATAAATTTGCAGAGTTGGTCTAATATTGCTACTGTCTTTCCCTTCTTACATAACTCTACTTATAAGCAATTCCCTCTCCTACCTCTTTTATTTTTTTGAAAGAAAGGAAGTCAAAATTTTGACTATCTCTAATTCTCTTCACAACCATAAAATGACTTTTTAGAGGAGCAACTCCCCCAAAAGATCTCTGCCTACATTACCTAAATTTCTTCATTTCACTGTCACACATTTCCCAAAGTTCCCTAATTAGTAATTTCTTTGGATTAACAATCCTATTTTAATGCCTCTGGAAGGGAAGGGCTAAAAACAAACAAAAAATCAGATTATTTTCTTGGAATGCTAGAACCTTGAGGTTCCATGAATGCTGCAACAGTGAGGTCTTAGTGAAAGGCAATATAAAAGCATTTATCCTCTCAGTGGGGAACCAGGAGACTACAAGGGGATGGAAAAAGGAAGTTAGGAGAATATATAATTCATACTCCTAACCACTTCTACAATTTTACCCGGGTTATCCCTGACTGCAGCCTTTAGAACCTTTTTTATGTTTTTGTTTGTTAAATAAAATGAACAGAAAGAGGTTAACTAATAGAGATTATTCTTAGGAACCATGGATTAGATGTTTCCAACAGTGATATATAAGGGGCCCAGGAACTAATGTTTCAATGCCCTTGGGAGGTTGAACTGGAACTTTTGATAGATCAAAGGTATAATTCTAAGAAAAAGAGATATTCGTAAAGGCCTAGTAAAGACAATGCCAAAGTGATACTAAGAAAGGACTCTGGGAACTGAATGATCAAGTAGCAGTAGTAAGGATAATTGAGGAATAGTCCAAACACTCAGATACCCAGAATGAAGGAAAATACTAATTTTCTTTTTCCTGTTAGTTTTGGTATTATTGGGTCCAGGAGGGTAAGGCAAGAGAAGAAAAAAGGCAGAATCATGGCTAAGTGTTTCTCACTTCAATTGATACAATTTAAATTGCATATATTTTATATGCATGTAGCAACATGTGTACAGTGTATAGTGTATAGTGAGGTTTCATGTTTTGCAAGAGTTTTATCCTTCTGTGGTTTGAAGATAGGGAGGATAGATATCTCCAGCTATTTTCTCTCTTAAATATTGTTCAAGGCAGACCTGCACAACTTGTAAACTTCTTAGGGCTGCAGTCTAGAGACAGACTGATGATGGTTGGTTGCTGCGGGTCACATGACAGCCACCTGAAATCCTTTGCTGAGATGCAAGTGACCCACAGGAAGTATGTTGTGCAGGCTTGATCTGGGGGATACGATCAGGTTTCAGCTAAATTTTGGTAGCTTTGTTATTTGAGGGGAGAGGGTGGCTCCAATCTCTATATCCAAGGCTTAACCTCTTCTCCAAATAATACTAATTCCGCAATGGACATGCATAACAAATAGCAAAGAAACCTATTTAACCTAATCATAGCAAAACAGAAATTAGAGAAGGTACACATAAGAGAACACATACCAGAAAAGTAGAGTGGAGTTCTGCTATTGATAGTGAAATGACAACTAAACGAAGAAATGATGTCCTAGATCTCACCCAAGGAGAAACACCCTGAAGTCTCTAGAGTAGCAAGCTGGGGTTAGGGACATGATGAAGACTACCTGCTCTTTTTGTGTGACAGAATCTTTTTCTTCACCAACCTGAAGCAGAATTGATCTCTTCCATCTCTCTCAAAGCTGGAAGCCTGAATGATGAATCCTCAATGAGGTACTGTCTGAGAACTGAAGCTCTTACCTCTCACCAACTCTGTGCCATAGGGCAGGGCCTTCATCTCCACTAAGAAGAAGAGAGTCCCATGCTAGTGGACTTTGGTACAGGGTTACATTTACATAGCTGCTTTCATATTGTCTCCTCATTAAACTGTGAGCTCCTTAAGACCAGAAACTGTTTTTTGCCCTTCTTTGTATCACCAGTACTTAGCGAAGTAGTGGTAAGTAACCTGGCACATAGTAGGCACTTAACAATTGCTTATTGACTGATTGTTCTAGAACTTATAATTCCATATCTATAAGTAAACTGCATGTTGTGGTGGGAAAAATCCTGGACCTAGAGTCCAGAGGGGTGGATTCAAGTTCCACCTCCAGCTTTACTAGTTATAAGATCATGGGCTAGACACTTAACCTCACAGAAATTCAGTTTCTCACTTAGGCTACTCACAGATGGTCTACAGGGAAAATGCATAAGTCCATGTTGTATGAAACACAGAGACAGAGAAAAATACCTCAAAGAACTTCAATCCTGTTTCCCAATAAACCACCTTATTCCTTATTTTCTGTATAATATCTAAATTATATGACAGGATTATTATTTTAAATCAAGGATGAACCAACCATGTTCACACAAAACTAGGAACAACATTGGATATTTCTCTTATCATTTCCAGCATCTGTTTTAACTCCTCCCAGTTATTTTTATGGAAATTACTTTACTATGATCATTAGTATGATGCTGAAAGCAATATAAGTGTATCATGTTTTTGGTAAACATAATAGTACAGCTGGTAGGGCATTTAACAATAGTCTAATGGATAAAATTAGTGTTTTTTTTAAATTCACATTGGTATGTCTTTAAGGAACACAATTTTCATTGACATAAGACAAATTTCAAATGGTCTACACAAGAGATTTTTATAGTCTTTCTTGGGTCAGTTTTGATGTCTTACCTTTTTGTATGTGAGAAAAAAACCCATATAGACTAAAGTCAATTCAACAGCTCACCTGTTGGGTAAAAGGGATAATTAATGTATATTTATGATCCTTTTAACACCTATTTAAATATAATAATTAACTGTCATGTGTAGCTTCATAATGAATGTGCCCTGAAATAGATTTGACCTTAGATTTCTTTTTTTTTACTTAACAGTATTTTTTCCAGATATAAGTAAAGATAGTTTTCAACATTCATTTTTGTAAGATTTTGAATTCCAAATTTTTCTCCCCCTCCCCAAGATGGCAAGCAAGATACAGGTTATACATGTACAATCATGTTAGACATATTTCTACACTAGTCATTTTGTGCAAGAAGAATCAGAAGAAAAGGGGAAAATCATGAGAAATAAAAAACAAAAAAGTAAAGATAATATGCTTTGATTTGCATTCAGACTCCATGCTTCTTTCTCTGGATGTTGATAGTATTTTTCATCATGAATTTTCTGGAATTGTCTTGCATCATTGTATTGCTGAAAAGAGAGAGGTCCATCATAGTTGATCATCGCACAATATTGCTGTTACTGTGTACAATGTTCTCCTGGCTCTGTGCACTTCACTCAGCATCACACCATACAAGTCTTTCCAGGTTTTTCTGAAATCTACCTGCTCATCATTTCTTATGGAACAATATATTCCATTACACACAATTTGTTCAGCCATTCCCCAGCTGATGACCATCCCCTCAATTTTCAAATCTTTTTCCATCACAAAAAGAACAGCTGTAAATATTTTTGCACATGTGTATCCTTTTACTTTTTTATGTTCCTTTTAGGATACAGAACTAGTAGTGGTGTTGCTGGATCAAAGGATATGCATAGCTTTATAGTTCTTTGGCCATAGTTCCAAATTGTTCTCCAAAATGATTGGATCAGTTCACAACTCCACCAACAATGCATTAGTGTTCCAATTTTCCCACATCTTCTCCAACATTTATCATTGTCCTTTTCTGTCATATTAGCCAATCTGATATGTGTGCAGTGGTACCTCAGAGTTGTTATAATTTTCATTTCTCTAATCAATAGTGATTTAGAGCATTTTTTCACATGACTGTAGATAGCTTTAATTTCTTCATCTGAAAACTGCTTGTTCATATCCTTTGACCATTTGTCAATTGGAGAATGACTTTTATTTTATAAATTTGACTCATTTCTCTATATATTTGAGAAATGAGGTCTTTATTAGAAACATTGGCTGTGAGAATTATTTCCCAGCTTTCTGCTTTCCTTCTAGTCTTGGTTGCATTGCTTTTGTTTGTGCAAAATCTTTTTAATTTAATGTAATAAAAATCATCCATTTTGCATTTCATTATGTTCTTTCTCTATTGTTCTGACCTCCAATTTCTAAATTTTGTTATAGAAGAAAACAGAATCACAGAATTGGAAAAAGTCATGGGAAGCCCTCTAGTCCAAATATACTTAAACACAATTCCTCCTACAATATCCCCAGGTAGTCAGCCAAGCACCGCTTGAAGGACTCTAGTCATGTGGGACCCACTACAGCTTGAAACAGCTTATCCCATTTTTTGACAGCTCTAAGGTTAGGAATTGTTTTCTTTATACTGAGTCAGTATATGCCTCTCTGCAACTTAAGGAATCATAAAATTCCGGCCTCGAAGATACTTTCGATTTCCTACTCCCTTAGTTTACAGATGAGGACATTGAAACCCTGAAAGGCAACATGATTTGTCTACACTCAGGTAGACTTTAATTAGTAGAGCCAAAATTCAAGCCCCAGTACACTGACAACAAATCCAGTGATCTTGCCACTATAGCGTGGCTATCTCCTTTTCACTCAGTTTTCCTAGTTCTACCCTCTGGGGCTTAGGAAAACAAGTCCAGTCCCTCTCCCAAGTGATGTCACTACAGATATTTGGTGATAGCTTTGTGTCCTCTATAAATTTTTATTCTTTTGGTCAAACATTCCCAGTTCCTTCAACCAACCATTACATTGCATGGCCTACAAGCATTCTCATCATTCTGACATGTTCCAGGTTATTGTTGCCCTTGTTAAAATGTGATGCCATAATATAGTAGATTCTATTTAGATATCTGTCATTTACATTATCACAACTAATTCCATTCTCCATTGCCACATGAAATATTTTAATTAGAATAGAGAATAGGAAGGTTTTACAGAGCTTTGGATATACTCAGAGTACCTACATTAGCACTTAGTAAATGACTTTCTCCATTGAGCATAGACAAACAACAACAAATGGTTAAAGCTCTATTAGGTGCTGGTTATAGTATTCTGGCAGCCAATGTGTTTTAGTCTTTGGTTACTCTTTCTTCCAAGATAGTTGACTAACTCCATTCTCCCCTTAAGTGTATGAAGCTATATGAAGTGTTTTCCTGAGACACGATCTATAGTTGCCCAGCTCCTTTGCTCCTAGTACTAGACAACAAGGACCAAGTTCTAAGACAGGAAAACAGTTAGAGACATCTGAGAGAGAACTTACACACACCAATGACACATATTTGATATGGAGACAAGAATCCAAGTATCTCTTACCTAATGGAGGAGTTGGGTGTGCCACATTCAAAGGCAACATCTCCCCAGGATCATTGTTGATGCATTTTTCTCCTCTTAGTATAGCCAGTATCCAAATTCCAGTAACCTACCACATGATAGCCTTCCCTTGTTACAACTAACCACTATGCAGTCACCCCAGGTGACTCAGTTTAGACTATACACATTCTCTTAAGTGAATTAAAACACATCGTAATGAAAGTGTTTTATCCATGATTGATTGGTCTGAATAGGTTTTATGAAAAAATTCTCAGTGCACCAAAGTTTTAGAATGTACTAAAATTTGCATAAAGTAAATTAAGGTAAATTATTTGAAATAATAAATTAAGTGGCATACAACTTTTATTCTTTTTAAATACATATATATATATATATATCAAATGTTACTTGAAATATTGACAACTGTAATATGACTAGAACTTGGCTAGCACATATTTGAGACAGTTGTAGTTCTAGAGTGAGTTTTTTCCCATCATGATATAACTAAATCAAACCAAATTAGTCATAAAATGTCTCCTACCTCCATACTTACAAATATTATGAACAAATTCAATCTGTATGGCTAGAGAAGATTGTTAGTTGCATTCATTAATTGTCATTGCTCATAATAAGAGAGATTGAACTGCGAAAGATTATGGAGGCTGATCAAATTTTTACACTTAATTTTTAAAAGCATGTTAACACCTTTGGAGTGCATAAGCTTTACTGCTCATTTTGGACTGTGGAGCTCAATCTGAGGTAACCAATAACATCTCTCATGTACAAACTATACTTCCTGTTAATTATCTTTTAAACATCTACAAATTTATTTTTAGTTTCAAACATTTTCTTTATTTCTGATCTTTTAAAGCATATTTTATTCATACTTCTCAAGGCAGTATGGTGTTATATATAGATGTTGCAATAACAGAGGGCAGAGACCTATTTTATAAAAACAATTCTTCCATTCATGTTGGCTTGTTGATTCATTTCACGATGGGAAAATTGGGATAAGTATTCTAACTATTTGCCATATATTCATTGTCATGGGAACATAAAGACTGAATGCCCACTATATAACTAGTTATAGTATTATTTCTTATAACTTTTAATTATTTTGTATAGAAGCAAAATAAACAGCTTCTCTAAGGTGATATCCAGAGTTCTATCACTGTGGGAGGATATGGTACCTAAGTAGAATAGGATGAATTTTTTGGTCTCAACTTGTGATTACATCATGTTAGGTAACTCCCTGTGATAGAAACAATTATTTCGTGATGCATCTTCCTGGCCTGAGGGCATAAAAAATTCTAGCCATGTGTGGTTGAAATCTCCCAGACTTAGTGGCTGCCTGAGACCATGGGAGTTGCCATCCTTAGATGATAGAATGACCAGACACATTACAAGGGAGGTTAATTTCACAGAAGCTGAGAGCTAACATTCTCTTGCTGTATATCCTTGCTGTCTTTGGACAAAGGAAGCTCCCTTTGTTCAATAACTCGTGAGTACCTCATTTTAAAAAATTAGGCCTGAAATAAGAAGGTTCTAGTTTTAGAGTCACATCTACAGTACCCCCTAAAAACTGGAAGGTAAAGGAATAAGGACACAATAAATGCATACTCTATGCCAAATAACTGTGTTAAAAAGTTCTCCAAAACACTTTACAAATATTGTCATTAATAATATGATAAATGAAAATAACTCTGAAGTTCAACTTTACATCTGTTCATTTGTATAGAGAACATACTTTGAAAAGATAAAAGACAGAGGGACCAGAAATGTATGGACAAAATATTTCTAAAAGCAGCAAGATAGTACAGGGGATAGAGCACTAGTCCAGGAAGAAATATTTGAGTAAAAATCTACCCTCAGACACTTATTAGTTGTGTGACCCTGGGCAAGTCATTTAACCCATTGTGCTTCAGTTTTCTCAATTGTAAAATGAAGATAATAATAACATTTACCTCACAGGGTTGTTGTGAAAATGAGATAATATTTATAAAGTGTTTTAGTACACTTTTTAACACAGTAATTTGACACAAAGTGGGCACCTGTTATATACTTATTTCTTTATCTTCCAGTTTTTATTGTAACAAAGGACAGGAAACAAACCATGTGTCCATCAACTGGGAAATGACTAAACAAATAATGGAATATTATTGTGCTGTAAGAAAATATGCAAAGAATGGATTCAGAGAAATCCAAGAAGACTTCTAAAAACTGATGGAGAGTAAAGTGAGTAAAACCAGGGGAACGGATTATATGACATCAAAATGTGGAGAAAAACAACTTTCCATAATAAAAACTTCTATTTATGCAGTGCCCAACCACAAACACAGAAGCCTGATGATGAGGCATCTTTTCTATATCTTGCCAAAGGTGTATTGGACTAGAGATACAAAATAAAACCGTATATTGTTATCTATGACCAATGCGTAAGCTTGTTTTAATTGATCTTAATTATTGATTTCAGGAAAAGAGTTATTTGAGGAACTTGTGAGCAAATTGTATAGTGGTAATAATAGCTGTTAATGAATGGATAAGAATTAGTGAAACAGTATAAGAAAATTCTGAGCAAAAAAAAACAATTGGGAAAAAGAGAGGCATACTGATGAAACATTTAAAAAAATACACAGATGAGTGCAGAAAAAAGGTCCGAAAGGAAAGTGGATAAGCTGGGCAAGCAATGTACTATCATGTTAAATTTAATATATACTTAATAAAACAAGTAAGGCATAATGGACATATATTTTGCTTTTTTCTACTTCTCCTTATACATGGAAATGTTCATGTTTGACAAGTTTATAATAAAAAAAGAAAACAAGAAAAATTACAAAACAAAACCCTCTCTCCAAAATATTAGAACTAAGTAGAAGACTTGCCCACATTAGATACATACTTTGGGAAAACAAAAAGTCAGTGTTCTGCTTGGTCTGGCTATTTGTACAGCACTTTATTGTCTGTGACCATGAGCCAGAGAAGGAAGTGGTACTCCAAATTTCAGTACCATGAACAAAGCCATGTTTGCCCTTCCCTAATTTCCACTCTGCCTGGTCCTTTTCCTTCTGGGTTTCCCATACATCTCTTCTTCATAAATAATGTGAATTTAAAGCAGGGGGAGGCTCTGACCAGTCTAATTTAGTCTTTGGAAGTTCTGGAAAGAGAACTGGACTTAGAGTAAAGAGATCTGGGTTTGAATATTGGCTTTAATACATACTAACTCTATGATCCTGGGCAAATGTCTTGGCATATAGTTTGCTCTTCATTTGAAAAGGAATAAAGGAAAAAGGAAAAACTATCAATGTAAGAGGGATGTTTGTAAACATTAAAGCATTATAAAAATGTGAGTTATTATTACTGAGAGAAGTAAAATGGCTTTGCTTTAATGACAATTTAATTCTTCTAAACTTGGAGGAAGGGCAAAAGAGAGCTAATATTATGGACCTATTTCTTATCAGTAAAAAAATAACCTATTTGCTAAAGTATAAATGACAGCAACCAAGAGTAAATATTACAGAACAACAAGATATAATTACCTGTTTCCCTCAATGAACTTCTTCAACCATGAATGCTCTGCAAATATATTTTTCTCAATAGTCAGCAAACTGCCACCTGACCTTATACTCTTCTGATCCCAGTGATTCTCAACCCCTAGTCACTAAAGTACAAAATCAATTCCCAATTGCCCTTTTTCTTTTTTTCATCCCTTTGAACCCTATTTCTTCCCCTTCAAAAAAAAAGTCCTATTCCAGATGTACTTGCCTCTTCCACTGTTCTCACTGGAATGCCTGCATATAATTAATATACTTACTTTCTTTTTTGAAATAATTTCCTTTTTTACTCCTTCCACCTTTCATAATTCATGGAACTATAACTCCTTTCCAATGACACTGAATCCTTATGCATACTTTCCAGAACTTCATATCCCAATTCACTGGTCATTGATGGGGGGTGAAATACTTCTTACTCCCCATTGTTACCTCCCGGATTTTCACTCTACTACCATTATGGAGCAACTTTTCTTTTGATGTTCATGCTATACAAATTTATCAAACAATCTAGATACTGATGACCATTAGCTATCAAACCAAGGATTTTTTTCTTCCTTCCTCAATGAATTCAGTGCCTGGATCACAGTGTGTCTTTCTTGTTCTCATACTGTGCACTTCAACATATATATGTATGTGTGTGTGTTTATGTATGTATATACATACATATATATACATACCCCCTTGAGTACTTTAAATTCTCAATTCTTAAATCTACTCATGATCTAGCCTTCTACCTCACCTCAGCTACACACAGAAATAACTTTAACCATCATAGTACCCACAAAGAACTCAACTTCCTTTTTCATAAACTCCAAAATCCCTTTAACTATAAACTTTGTCATTACATCTTTTGCTATGCTTTAAAAACCCAAACTCTGTTCTCCAGTCTTATCTCCAATTCTGCTTTGTAGTTGTTTTGAGATAACTGTCAATGCACTGGCTCTAGAGTTCACCTTTTCCTCTCTCAATCACTTGATGAAATAGTTGAACTCTACACTATTTTCTACACTTGAATTCCTTGCCTCCCTGTCCTATCATAGATTACATTTTGATAAACCCCAACTTTAGATCATTTGAATTATTTATTTCTTTGGTCCTATTTACATGATGATGAATGGTACTAGAGAAAACTATGTAACCCAGTACACTACAACTCTATGTAACATAATTTCAATTAGGCCTTCACCTTAGCAAGGCAATAATTTCACATGTCCGTAATCAATTTTCTATCCAACCCAGCATAAAAACTGTTCCAAATATTTGGATACTTATTCAAATCTCCCACAACATTCTTTGCCCCCCCCCACCTCTCAGCTGAAGACTTTTTTTATATATTACTAAGAAAATTGAGGCCCTTCACCTGAGAGCTTTTTCTTTTCGCTACTCTCTCATCTCCTGACTCAGATATCTTCACCCACTATCTCTTCCTTCATCCCTATCTCACATGAAGCCAAGGAAAAAACCCTCCAAATGTGACTTGATTCTACTCTCTCACATATTTACCAGTAATTTGCCCTTTCTCTCATTCTTCTCCCCTCCCCCAGTTTTTAGTCCATCCTCATCTAATGGCTTCTTCCTTTCTGTATACCAACACATTCATGTATCTACTATTTACCTAAAATACCCTTATTTCATCTAATCATTTGCTTTGGCTACTGTCCTATATCTCACTCTTCTCCTTCTCAGCACTTTGAAAAGGAATTCACTTAATGAGATAAATGAGATACTTCCACTCCATTTCCTTCCACTTGATTCTAAACCCTCTAAATTTATGATCAGATCTCATTGTTCACCTGAAATAGCTGTCTCCAAAGTTGTCAATCATCTTTTAATAGACAAATACAGTAAATTTACCTCAATTCTGATACTTTTTAACTCTTTGTATCCTCTGACACTTGTAGTCATTTTCTCATCTTGGATATTCTCCCCTTTTTATGTTTTGGTCCTTTTCCAATCTTTATGGCCATTATTTCTCAGTTTCCTTTTTTAGATCTGAATTCAGTTCACATCCACTAACTGTGGGTTTCCCAAAAAGCTCTGTTCTGAGCCCTTTTTTCTTTCCCCTCTAAATAATTTTTTGTTTGGTAATCTCATTAACTTCCATGGATTCAATTATTATGTCTATGGAGATGATTCTCAGATCTATATATCTATCCCTTACATCTTTCCTGATAGCCTATTTTATGCTAACAACTGTCTTTTAGGTATCTTAAAGTGAGTATTCACCAGGCATTTATTATAAGACCAACATTTCCCTGATGCAGCTTCTTTCCTCCTACTCACAACATGGAAAGGCTTTACCTAAAAGAAGACAAAAGCTGCCCCCTTGAACTGATTGTACTATTGTTTTCTTTATTCATCTTTTTTCTTCCATGAAGCTTTACCAAAAAAAAGACAAAACTGAATTCAAGGTCTAATTGGCCCTCACTTCTCTGATGCAGGTTCCTAGTAATCTGAAGTCATTAAAAGTCTCAAGCATTTAATACCAGAGCCCTTCAGACTTAAAGGTTTTCTGAACATCATTCAAATCACCATGTTCCCCCACCCATGCAACTCTGATAATCAGACATGTTTCCATGTGGAGACAAAAGGGGATGCATCCAGAAAAGCTAAGCAACACACTGCACCTTTATTGTATATCCTTGCTGTATAAGGCAAATTAAATCTCCTTTTGTTAGTTGTTCAATATTTTTCAATGACTCAATACAATATGCCAAAAAACAGAATTGGTCATTTCTCACCTCCCCTGAAAAAATCTTCCCAATTGGCCTCTTATTCACACAACTTCAGTGTCATCTTTCAGTCTTCACTAGCACTTAACTCCACATATGTTAAATCTTATCATTTCAACTTTTATAGCCACTCTCAAAAAGTTTCCTTCATACTATTTACACAGCCCCTGCCTTGCACAGGCCTTCATCACTTGATACATGGACAATTACAGTATCTTTTTTACTTGGTTTTTCAGCCTCAAGTCTTCCTTCCCATTGTTTCTCCTCATGTTGTTGAAAAGAACAAACTATTTGATTATGTTTCTAATCCCTCTTGCTACCCTAGTCCATCTCATGAGTGATGTTATTACATTAACATTCACAGTTATGATTGTTAGGTGCATGTTTCCTTCTATCATATCCTCTTATCCTGACCCCTCTCTTTGACCCCTGACCCTTTCTTTACAAAGAAAAGGGTGATGAGAAAGGAGAAGAGTGTGCTCAACACTACTGATCTAAAACTCGTATTCTCTGCTTCCATTCTACTGACACCCTCACCCAGATTATATGAGATAGTAACTTCTATCCCTTACCCTCCTTTTTTCCCTAGTGCATTCCCCTTTCTTGCTTTAAAATTTTTTTTTCTATAGTTCACCAAATCATAGGAAAACAAATCTACCTTTTTTCTTATTTAACTCCCTCTATGATCACCAAAGACATCAGTGTTGAGAGGTTCTTTTCTCCCTATTAATCTAGAAGTAATTTGTTATGAATTTTTTAAATATATTTACCTTTATATTTCTCTTGAAATATATTGAAATATATTTTCTCTTGAAATGTATTTGCATTTAATCATGGAGCCCTGGGACATAGTTTGAGCACCACCAGCCCAATCTAAGGATCCGAGCAATACATCTACAAGCTCCAAGTGTCTCTGGCTTGCCCCTTTTCTGTGCTCTGCTTTGAATTACATGGCATAGACTTACTTCTGGTCCACAAATAGGGAGTTTCTATGCTGTACTAGTGAGCTGGGTTTTTTTTTTTCTGACTAGACCCCTGGACAACTGTGTCCTCACATTTTCATAGATCACCCCTAGTCTGCTGGGAGACTCTATGCACTAAGCTACTGGACTGGGTCTTTCTGGCCTTTTCTCTAATGCCCCCAGGCTTCTGGCTATTGCTTCATAAGAATCAGGAAATAAGTTTGAGAGTTAAGATCACAAGAATAAATCAAATGATAAGAAATTATGATAATATCAATGGATTTCAGAGTTCTTGATTAAAAAAATGTCATAGGTGAAGTGGAAGAGTAGATCATAAGGTCTGAGGAGATGGGAGAATTGGGAGGTTAAGGTGTTTGAGAGATCATCAACATGCATATTGAGGTCCCCCACTATAAGGACAAAAGTTGGGTAGAAGAGAATGAGCATGAGCAAGGTAATGGATTACTTGAGAAAGGAGCAGGGAAAGAACCTTAAAGCTAGTAGGAAATAGCCAACATTATCTGAATTTGGTGGTAAATTTGAAGGAGAGATTGCTAAATAATATAAACAAAGGGAAAATATGGAAAGGGAAAAATCTAATAGGGAGCAACGAGTATTCTGATTACTCCTCTAGGACCAGTGAAGGAATTGGAATAAGAGAATGAATAGTCATCACTAGAGAACATGTCCAGAAATGCCATGTTATCTGGGAAAAGCCAGGTCTCTGTGGGTGTTAGGAAATAGAAGGGTCTTAAGAAAAAAAGGCCCCAAACCAAGGAAGTTTGTTAGATATGCAATGCAAACTACAGAGGACAAAATTGAAGGAGGGAGAAAATGGAATTTCAGAAGGGAAGGATTGAAGAGGATAAGAGTAAGAG
The DNA here is from genome assembly GCF_900497805.2 of Vombatus ursinus. Taxonomy (NCBI): domain Eukaryota; kingdom Metazoa; phylum Chordata; class Mammalia; order Diprotodontia; family Vombatidae; genus Vombatus; species Vombatus ursinus. The sequence goes on from NW_020954583.1 coordinate 15,553,958, forward strand.
AATGGGATCTGACTTTGAAGGAGGAAAGTCAACAGGTGATTTCTTATCATAGGCACTGGGTAGGTAACAGATGGTAAGAGACTGCTAGTCAAAGGAGTAGCATTTGGTAGGAGCAGTTCTGCTGAAAGTGACAGATGCTTAAAATGTTTATGGTCTGTGAAACCCACATTCTGGGTCCCAGTAGAATAGGCTCCAACTTTATGGTGAGGTTGCTCTTCCCAAGGGGCAGTGCAGTCTGTTTGTAGGAGGAGCCTGCCATTTGAGGATTAGCTGAATGACCAGGTGATGTATAAATTGAAGAAAAAAAGATCTAAGCAGAGACATGAAAAACTATCTTTAAGTATTTGAAGTAGAAATCTTCAAGTATACATGTGGAAGAGTGACCAGATTTGCTCTGCTTGGTCCTAGAAAGCAAAACTAGAAGCAATGGATGGAAGTTTACAGGAATAAAGAAGTTAGGTTCCAGTAAGAAAACATTTTCTATCAATTAGAGTTATACAAAAGTTGAATGGGCTGCTGGTTTCCCTTGTTTCAGGTCTTTAAGTAGAACTGGAAGAACACTTGAGAGATGTTATAAGAGATTTTTGTTCAGATTCAGGTTGAATAAGATACTTTGCACAGACTTTTCAAACTGTGATTCTGTAATTCTTTTAAATCAATCTTCAATTCCCTTCACAAAAGTTAAGTTCCTTTCAGAACTAAGTCTATAGATACAACACAATGTTAAAGAAATCACATTTATTTAACAAAATGTGAATGTAAAAATCCAAAGTATAATTTTTTTAACTCAAAGCCAAACTATATCCTTCATTGTACTACCAACAGAATGCCCTCTCTTTCATCCCTATCCATGTCCAATACATCATGTTCCTGGCTCTTGAACAGTCATTCTAATAACCCTTCTCCTTATTCCACTGAATTTTTTGTTACTGCCCACTTATTATGTATTTGCCCCTTCTAAAATGTACTAAAGTATACTTGCCTCACTATTTTATCCTTTATTGATAGAACATAAACAGTGGTTGATAGTGACATAGTGATAGACTAATTTAATAACGTTTAAATCATTTCAGACCTAGCGCAAAAAGTTGGAGGTAATTACTCTATATTACTTTCTCCCATTTAAAGAAGTCCAGAATGGCTAAGCCAAAGGGTCTTTGTTGGTACACTATTGTCTTTTTATCTTAGAAGGTGTGATTTGCGGAAATGTTCTCTTTCACTACCTATTTTCTTAAAGTCTGTCACAAAAAAAAAAAATGACTCTATGCATATGACCTGCCTTCCACTGCAACTCACCTTCTTTGTTCTCCAAATAGAGGGAAAAAATATTCTGGAAACTACTTCATATCAATTATACTATCATTATCTGCTAATTGCAAATAAATAGAACAGCTTTTCTCTTGTGATTTGGAGTGCATTATTTGAAACTATGTGCAAAGGCTGTGAATGACATAGTCACCCTTTGGTAATTTATCAACAACAGATTATTCTTTAATTAAAATTTTAAGATGAATATTTTTACATTAAAGCACGGATGCTTTTATCTCTTGACCATAAATAGCTACCAAACCTATACAAACTTCAAAGATGTTTTCAGGTACAGAACCATATTTGATTGTCTTATACAAGGATACATGAGACCTTTAGAGTTAGAAATCAAGACCAGAGAAAAATGCCTGCTCTAATTTTATGTACACAGAATTTTATATATTTACTATGTGCTGTTAATTCGACAGATGCATAATTGGTTCAGTTGGAACAAGTTAACCCAAGGGATACTTTGGATATTTAAGATTAATATGAATGTAGCTGCCTGAGTTGGGCAGGTGATAATATCTAGTTGGGTGTTTGAGTAGGCTTATGTGTGCTATTGAAAGGAATTAATAAAAACTACTGGGAATATATAAGATAAGATTGTAAAATAATTCAATACAGTAAATATTTATTAAGTACATATTATATGTTAGGTATTGTCTTAGGCCCTGGGGATACAGAGCCCAAAATACATACAACCACCCTAGCTCCTTGGTGGAGAAAGTCTGCTCACTATCTGCTTCCACAGGGAACAGAGTCACCCTCCTTAGCAGTGATATTACCTGCTAGCTTACTTGCTATGGATGGGACATCCCAAATCTCTATACTTCAATTTCAGTAAAAATTAGAACCTCTATAGCCTAGGATAGGTTTTTGGCTTGGTCCTCAGAGACTAGAGGATGGGTTCTTTACCATGGCCCATTGGTCGTTGCATCCATCAGGAATGATTCTTACATGGTCACTAGCTCCATTAGTTTTCCCCTCAGCTTTCATTTCATGGTCTTTGCTCTAACTGCTGAATGTTCCAGCCCCATTTACTTTCTGCCTTATTATGTTGGCTATCCAACTCAAGCAAAACAATCAAGAATAATCAGGGAATGTTGGAGATGGTACAGTCTTTATTTTCTTGGGAAGCTTCCTCCAGTAACCACTAAGCTAATCTCTCAGGCTGATTTGGCTGCCTGCTCCCTGTGCCATAGAGAAGTCTCCTTATAGTTAAACAGGAGGACTCAAGATTGACAATCATGCAGTACACTCCTTCAAATTGCCCTAATAATGATTTTTCTTGGATCACTCTCATTTTTCTTCCCACTTTTTCCTCTGCTTCTCTTAGTGATTTTTAAAATCCCTTTTGAGCTCTTCCTCTCCATGGAACCAATTCACATTTTTTTTTTTTGAGGCTTTAAATGTAGGTGTTTTGACTTTGTTGTCTTCTTCTAAGTTTGTGTTTTGATCTTGCCTGTCACCACAGTAACTTTCTATAGCTGGGATCTTCTTCTGTTATTTGTTCATTTTTCATCCTATTTCTTAACTTCTAACTTTATGCTACAGTGGGAATCTGCTTCCAGAATGTATGGGGCAGTGTCTCAAGCTTTAGATTTTTTGTGCAGCCTTTTTCAGAGGTAATTCTGGGGACCTTGAAGTTTTTTATTCTCTCAAGGTGGTGTGATCTAGGTAGAGAGGTGTCCACTACTCTTCTGTATTGTGCACTGGTCTGTGAGTGACCACAAGCACTCTTTGCTACCCTGGAACAGTGACTAGGGTCCCTGCTCTCCTGTGGCTACAAGCTCTGCTTAGCAAATCCTCTTTGCCCTGGGATTGAGACCCAAGACTGTGACCCAGATCCAAGTATGGACAATTCAACAGTCTGTCCCCAGTGCCAGCAAAGGGGCCCTGTAATCTTCTGGCCAGTTGTCTGACCCCCTTACCATCTATGTGTGAGTGGTCTAGAAACCTCCACCACAGATTTAGTGGTCCCTAAGGCCTGCTCTTGGTTTGATGGAACCCAGTCTACACTGGCACAGACTGTGCTAGCATGGTCTGCACTCCACTCTCAACCTAGTGTAACAGACCTTTCCTGCCAACTTAAATTGTCTTGGGCTAGAAAATTCTTTCACTTCATCCTTTTATGGGTTCTTCTGCTCTAGAATTTGTTTTCAGGTATTATTTAAAGGGAGTTGGAAGGGTTTGGGGGAGAGTTCAGGACAGTCCCTGACTTTTATTCCACCATCTTGTCTTTGCCTCTCTTGCTATAAACACTTTTGTACAAATAGGTTCTTTTCCCTTTGGGAGGGGTTGTCTTTGAGATATAGATGTAGTAGTGATATTGCTGGATGAAATGATATGCAGTTTCATAACCCTTTGGGCATAGTTCCAAATTGTTTTCCAGAATGGTTGGATCAATTCACAACTCCACAAATAATGTGTCAGTGTTCCAATTTTCCCACATCTTTTCCAACATTTATCATTTTCCTTTTTTGTCCTATTACCCAATCTGATAGTTGTAAGGTGGTACCTCAGGGTTGTTTTAATTTGCATTTCTCTAATCAATAGTGATTTAGAGCAATTTTCCATATCCCTATAGATAGCTTTGATTTCTTTTTCTGAAAATTGCCTGTTCATATCCTTTGACCATTTATTAACTTTGGAATGACATAGTTTTATAAAATTGGTCCAGTTTCCAATATATTTGAGAAATGAGGCATTTATCAGAAATATTTGTTGCAAATTTTTTCCCTCAATTTTCTGCTTTCTTTTTAATTTTGTTTGCATTGGTTTTTTTTTTAATTTTATATAATCAAAATTATCTATTTTACATTTTGTAATGCTCTCTATTTTTGTTTGGTTCCTATCCATAAATCTGACAAATAAACTATTCCGTACTCTCCTAATTCATTTATGGCATCACTTTTTATATGTAAATCATGCACCATTTTGACCTTATCTTAGTATACAGTGTGAATATTGGTCTATACCTAGTTTCTGCCATACAATTTTCCAGTTTTCTAGAAGTTTTTGTCAAATAATAAGTTGTTCCAATGGCTTGGATCTTTAGTTTTTTTTTTTTTATACACTGTATTATATTGCTATAATCTTATTAGTATCTTAGTCAATATTTTTTTCACAAATATTCATTGGAGAAATTGGTCTATAATTTTCTTTCTCTGTTTTAGCTATTGTTTGTTTCATAAAAGAAATTTGGTAGTACTCCACTTATTTTTCCACATAGTTTATATAGTATTAGAATTAATTGTTCAAAACACTGGCTTTCTTAAAAAAATAATTCTATAATTCTATATAACTTTTTTTCAAAGAAAGGGCCACTTTGAAAATAATTTTGAGAATCTATATATCAATTTTCTGTTGTTCAGTCATTTCTGTTGTATCCAACACTTTTTGACCTCATTTTTTGTTTCCTTGACAAAAATACTAGATAGGTTTGTCATTTTCTTCTCCAATTTATTTTCCAGATGAGGAACAAATAGGGTTAAGTGAGTTGCTCAGGGTTATGTAGCTCACAAGTGTCTGGAGCCAGATTTAAACTCAGAAAGATGAGTTTTCCTGACTCTAAGATTGGCACTCTATCCACTGAGTCATCTAGCTGTCCATCAATTATCTATCTACAATTCAATTTAATAGAAAATAGAAAAATAATCTGGTGCCAAAATAATTATTATTTAAACTATAAGGAAATTTATAAAACATGAAGTCTGAGCTCTTTGTTTTACAGGTGAGGAAATTGAACAGATGTCCTCTGACTACAAATTCATACTTTTTATTCTCTACTAGATGACATAAATATTTTTCTGTGCTTTATGACAAAAGAAATTTTTATTCCTTAAATACTTTTTAATATATTCAGCATTTATAATGCATGCACTTCAACAGCAATTGTAATAATGCATTATAGTATTATTTTAAATCAGTTGAATTCTTCTTTACCAGGGAAACTTAAGCTGAGATCTGTTTTTAAAAAAGTGAGAAATAAATGCCAGTGTTAGTTCCATTAGATGCTTAACATCAGAGGTATAAAACACCTATAGTATATCATTTTCAATTTATGGCATGGAACAATGCTTCTCCCCATTCTTCCCATCCCAGATTAGAATTCACAGAATTTACTTTTTACTCATTGACTTTTAACTTCACTGACTTACATCTCTTTCTGTACTAGATTAGCAGTCTTTTAGGATAGCTTAACTGAAGTAAGAGGCCTAATAATTCTATAGTCCTTTGATTATTCCACTATCATGGAAACTTCAAAATTGGATTTTAAGTGACTTTCTTTGTAAACTTCACACTCCAACTTCCTCTAAGTATTGTATTATGACTGATACTTTTGTTGAGATATTTTCTCATGTAAAGGATGCTATGTAGGCATATATTGTACAGTGTGGTCACTATTGCTCCCATTTTAAGGAATTCTAATTCAAAAAGGAGAGAACATTTTTTTACTGGTCATTGAATGCTGAATTAATTCCCAAGTAAATTGTTATTCATGCTTATTCTCCCAGTGGTACAAGGAAGGAACAGATGTACAGAGAGAGAAAAAATGTTATGCCATATTTTTTTTGGCATTAGAGATTTACTTATAATTAGAAATAACTAGATTTTTCTAACATTCTGAACTGATACACAATTTTCAAAATATGAATACACATACAATACATACATACATATGTGTGTGTATGCAAATGAAAATAAAGCTGGAATCAAATGTTTGAACACACAGAGAATTTGGAAAGATGTTGCTGCCTATGTAGAGCATTCCTCCCACTTGAACAATAATCTATTTTGCCTCTATTGGTCAAACTCCATCACTCTTAGATTTTTCAATCACAAAACTTGTATGGGCAGAAAATAATCAACAGTTTCACTCTATAGTGTGTGTAAATGTTTTCATACAGCTCTGGTTATTAACAATAATGACTTCAGCACAATGCATTTCAGGGGAATTAATGACTGGGGTTAATGGCCCGAGGCAAACCTAGCCAGTCATGAATCCCCAAGAAATGCCTTTCGCTTTGATCATTATTGTTTCATTACAACATAAAAATAATCAGTGGCAATTACAGTGTGCCAGAACAGCTCAGCCTTGAAAATTAACTCTTTCAGTATCAATGTTACTTCCATGGCTATTATTAGCAATGAATGTTATCTAAATAAATTTTGAAGCAAGAGGAATTGATATAAATGATTACGAATCATAATGTGGCTTTCATTGTCCAGTATTCCAAATCAAATTGAGAACAAGCTGTCTATATAAAGTAAACAAAATTAGCCTGTACAAGTGAAAGAACAATCAAGTCAACCAAAACAGAGGGGCCTTAAGGAGACAACTCATATCCAGGAAAATAAAAGGCTGGACTCAGTGGGGGCCATGTTCTGATGAATCCCTGAGGTAGTATTGCTAGCCTATATTTTGAAACAGATAAATCCAATCTAGTGGAAGAAATTATGGAATTGATATCATTTGCACTGGAAATATCAATTTTAGTTTTGAGCTAAAAGGAAAAGTGAGTGAATATATGGATTTTCTTTGCATAGCTATTTTCAAACTCTTCCATATTTACACATGATTTACATCTTTTTCAAAATAATTCATTCAGTTCTTGAATAAAAAGATTCTATGTTTAAATGAATTTTCCTTGAAAGTGAAAAATGTTGTACATGTTACACAAATTGAACCAAGATTCAGTACATAAACCACATGATGGGTACCAATAAAAGGTAAGAACTTGGGGTAAAAATTAGATTTTTATTTTCTAAGGATTCTTTTATAATGAATAAAAAAACTAAATACATTTTCACTTACATTCCTTATAAACTGATAAAAATGCATATACAAAAGACTGATCTAGAAATGAAAAGAGACGATATTTTATTATCTGATTTGGAAATTACAGAGGCTCTTGGATATTGGGAAGTACAAAATTATTTGAACAATTTTGTACATTTTGATGAAAAATGTAATTTCTATGTATTATAGTTAGTCATAAAAGCAAAAAGTATTGTTTTCATATTTTCAAAATAGTTGCCTTTGTACTAGGCAACTAATACAACAGGCAATAATACCAGGCAATAGTTGCTAATGTACTAGGATTTGATTCATCCTGAAGGTAAGTATTTCCCCAGTAATGTCAACTATATTCCTGCTATAGAACCTAAGGGATTCCTTTGGCTAAGTACTTTCCCTTAATTTGACCCCAAATATACATTTTTAAAAATAAGGTTATATGTAGAAACAAATGACAAATGCCAAACCTCCAGAGTAGAAAAATTTGGAGACTTTTAAGCATTGAGAAATACAACAATTCCATCATCCTAAGGTACTGAACAGTTAAATTAAATAAAAAATCATAAATAACTATCCAGAAGTGTATGCCCAATTCTGTCAGTTCTCTCAGCACTAGGAAATTGGGAAAAACTGCAGTTGCTTTTTGGTTCCCTGAGGTTTACTTACTCCCTTCTCTCCACACCTTGGAATCCTCCTTCATGGAGGTTACAGGGAAAAGTTAGAAAAGCTAAAAATATCTTTGCAGATTCTAGAGATTTTGTGAAACTCCTCCTTACAACCCTGGTCACTCCTTTTTCCTACTCCCTTCCCTTGAAGTCAAGAGGGTATCTGTTAAGCCCTCTCATAGAAGAAGAGAGTTTCACCCTTCCCCCCTCACCTTTGGTTTTGCCCTCCCCTATCTGGCAAAGGAAAGAGTGGGGAGGGGCAGCAGCTACAGCGTGGGCTTCCCTGGTAATGGCCTTGGGCCCTAGGGCAACCTTTGCCTGGAAGAATCACCCAGGTTCAGCACATCCTGCTCAAGGTAAAGAAGTTAGCCTCCGAACTTGGATAAGCATGCTCTTTTAAATTTGTAGTTTTAATTGTTAATGATGAGATGTTGATTCTATGTAAAGTAACTTGGAAATGCATTTAACAAAACTGAAGTCACCTGATTGGTAATGGGTTTGTTTCAAGTTTCAAATTAGTGAAATTTCTGTATGAGTTATGCAAAGCAACTTTTCATAACTTGGTTGCAGCTTAAATTCATCTGTTGTTGGTTATTTTAACATGTAAACTTGTCAAAAAGCTTGTTTGGGTTTTTTCTTGCTGAGAATTTGCAAGTATATAGAAACAATCTCTAGTGATTGACTTTTTACACCAGGACAAATTTAAATTTGAGATGTAAATCCTGGAAGTTTTTCCTAACCTGTGGTTAGTGAAACTTGGTGTTTGAGGTAAAATAGCTCATGATTTTGTTTTGAGTTGTCTAATTGATTGTAATAATTAATTGGTAAATCAGTAATCCACCATCTGAGAGAAATGCCACAAGCTACTCAGACAGAATGTGATACTGGTGGGAAGTCAGCATTGGGAAAAGCTGAGAGGACAATTTTAGACTCAGTCTAAGATGGGATCCTCCTGGCTCAGTTTTCCCATTATGTTCCTTTGAAAGGGAATGTTACCCACCTGGCTATTCATGTTTCTGGCTATGAGATAGATTTCATACTGCATGGTTGGAAAACTGAATTATCTGAATCCAAACAGAACTAAGGATGTTTTATCCTCTCATATTTGGGCCTTAAATCTAGCCCTTGCTTTATATCTGGGCCCTGTAGTCTTTTCTGTCAGATTTGTGTACAGGCCATTCACCTACAGTTGGTAGCAAACAGTGGGTATCAGCCAATGTCCCCCCATTGTTCCCTGGATTCAGTTTTTGCTTGATTCTAGTCAACCTCCTCTTTGGGACCCCCTTGAGGCAGGTACAGCTCTATGCCACTTGCCAGCAGGAAGAAGTTTCAGAAGCTGAGACCTTTGCCCCTTGTCCCAAAAGACTTTGGGTCTCATTTGTTTGAGGGGAGAATGATGAGGATGGGAGCTAGACCCCAAAAAGGAAAAACCCTGGAATTTCCCACATGGCCAAATCTTAAAGGCTATAATCCCATCAACTGGCCTTTCATTGTGTTTACACCCAATCTCCCAATTCTCTGTTACCTTTAACCTAACCTATCCCTCCATTGTCTTATCTGCCTATGGCCCCAGGTCATTTCCCACCCTTAATCCTAGCTAGGCTCCATTCTCCCTTGGCCACATGGTCCAGGTAACAGAAGTTCTGTTCACCCCAGTTTACTGTCCACTCCCATCCAGATCCTCAGTAGATCCCTCCTCCAGTCACCCTAAACTACTTGGCCACCCCTAGATCCCTCCCACAGTTTTTCTGTATATAAGGTCCATCTTGTCTCCATTAAAGTGCTGAGATTCTTACAACATAGCCACTGCTTGGATTCTTACAATCTAGCCACTAGCTCACTAATGTTCAGACTACTTAAGAGTCTGCCCAATATGACAGATGTTCTAATAAACCTTGTGTTTGGTTGAAAAAAAAATTGAGCAAATACAACAAACAATTGACATTCATTTATCTCTTGGTACTCTTATTCTGTAAGCTTTTTTTAATGACCAACTTGATATACTACCAGGGGAAGTGATCCACAGTCATATTGTCAATTTTATTATAAATGAAACCAGAACATAAAAAAGAATCTACAGCAAAATAGGACAGATTATAATTCCTCCTCAAGGTGAAATGAAACAATTGTCAGAGTTAGTTTCATCACCATATACCCAGATGCGACAAGAAGCATCATCCCATGTAGATATTTGGTGATCTGACCCTAGTTCTTATAAGCAAACTACCATGAAGATTTATTTCACTAAAAATTATAATTACTTCAAAGGATGAAAACACAGAGGAAGTATATAGAGAACTTGTTGATTCAAATCAGGTCAACAAAAACCTTGATAATTTGTGACTTCATTATGAAAATGTGTCATTATTAATGGAATGATGTCAACTTGGAAGGAGTTTGAGTGGAATGTTCCAGGAATTTGTCCTCAATCTTGTGATGATCAGCATTTTATCAATGACCTGGATGAAGGCATAAATAATATGCTTGCAAGATTTGTGGTTGACAAAATCTTGGATGGATAGATAATGCATTGCTTGAAAAATTTAGTATCCAAAAACATTCTAATGCAAGCTGAATCAGTTCAGAGGAAATTTTTAAAGTTCTTCATGGGTTATATAGGTTTGAGAAGGAATGGCTAGATTACAATAGGTATGAAAATAGATTCTGGGGTTAATAGGTTGTTGTCAAGCTCAATATGAGACAACAATGTGACATGGCAGCCCAAACAATTTTCATTTATTATCTCCTACATTTAAAAAGTCAGAGTCTCCAGAATAAGCCAGGTGATGTTTCTGCTATTATGCTCTGCCCTGTTCAGCTCACATCTGGAGCACTCCATTCAATTCAGGAAACAAATACACTTTAGGCAAGATAGAAAATGATAACTATTAACCATCCTGGAACATTCTGAGGCTAGTTAGGCACTATTGCCAATATTTAGGGTACAGGAATATTGGAGGCATAATGGGGAGTGATAATTATCAATCTGTATATCTGTTTGGTTACAGTTTTACATCATTCAATCTTGATACCATGGAATTATTGTACTAACTGGAAAGTGATATTACTTGCAGTAAGTGTGGTTGAGAGTTCTAACTTAGCCAACAACAAAAGGAAAATTAAACTTCTGTGAAATGGGGAAATGTTCATTCTAACTCAGTTTTGCAGGAATGTAGCTTAACTCTATCAACATAAGGAACTTAATCAATGACTACAATGATTCTATAGCTCTTAATCTAAAAGATATAGGAACCTGAGTCTTATATGTTAAAATAAATCAACAAGATAATCAGTATTGACTTAACTAAGGATTAATTCTTTTAATGCACCCACCCACCACTTTGCAGAGTCAGGGTACTATGGGTGTAGAATAGTGTATATAAAATCAGATTTTTTTTGTATGTTGGTCAGTTTCATTGAACCGCTTCTTTTTCCTTTTTGTTATAAAGAGTAGCTCACTAGGAACAGTTCAGGGAGGGATACATTGGATATATGTGTGTGTATGCATACATGTAGGTATTTATGTGATATAAATGCAAACTATCAATAAATTATTTTAAAATTAAAGAAAATGATAACCATAATGGCCTACAGATACATGTCTACAAATATGCCTACTGATGAAGTCAAACAAGGATCAGTTGAAGATAGATTTTGCCTGGATAAGAGAAAGCTTAAAAGCATGAGGACTGTTTTCAAGAGTTTAAAGTTCATCAAAACACATCTGGGGTATTACATTCAGTTCTGAGTGCTATCTTTGGAGAAGATATTGATAAGAGATATCATAAAGAGGAGTAATTAGACTTATTTAACTAGAATCCCGTGTACAATAGTGGAATTGATAAATAAATTGTACATTAATGTAATAGACTACTACAATTCAATTAAGATGAACAAATATGAGTAATATAAGGATTCATGGAAAGACTAGTGTCATAGTCAAATATCAGTTCATCTAAAAATTTTAAGGATTTTAATGGACTGAAAGTTTAATGAGTCAGCCACATGTTTGGAAGTCCCACAAAAAGGTAATTTAGGCTTCAGTAGGAGGGATATAGAATTCTGGAAAAGTCTTGCACTCTGCCTTGGTCAAAACAGATCAAATGTTCAAATTCTGAATGTAACATTAAGGAGAAATTTGATAAAATTAAGTCCATGCAAAGAAGGGCAAACAGGATGATGAAGGATTTCATGATCATCACATTAGTCGAAGGATTGCTGATATTTACTTTAGAAAACAGGAAAAATAGTAGATAGATATTTAAAGGTTTGTTATATAGAAAAGTGATTAGAATTGTGCCGGTTGACCCCAGAAGACACAAATACAAGTGGTAGATAGAAGTTGCTGAGATAGATTTAGACTTGATAAGGAAACATTTCAATCAAGTAATACATGTTTATACCTATCACATACCAGGCACCATGCTAGACACTACGGATACAAAGACAAAAATGAAACAGTCCCTGTTATCAGAGTTTAATTATATTATTATTCTAAGAACAACAGTTATCTGAAAGTAAAAACTGCCTTGGGAAATACTGACTTCCCCCTCTTTAGTCATGGGGTCATAGATCTAAAGCTGGAAATTACCTCATAGGCAGATAATTGAGCCTGTAATTTTATAGAAGATGAAACAGGCCCAGGGGACTGACTTGCCCAAAGTCTCAATGGAGAGTTGAAACCATATGCTCTTGACTCCAGATCCAATAATATTTTAAAAAATCTTTTAAATTATGAACTTAAGAAATATCAACAAAAATGAGCATTTCAATATATAAAGAACATAAAACTGTGAATCTGTGATTACATGGTTTATTTTTAATATATAAAGTAGGTGTGATGATGATATATATGTATATATACATATATATACATATATACATATATATACATGTGTGTGTGTGTGTGTGTGTGTGTGTGTGTGTTCTCTTTTAAGAAACCAAGCATGGGGAATTAGAGATTTCCTGGTCTAATCATATAAAAAGGAAATTCTCAAGGAAGAAAAACCAAGTTATCTTTAGTCATATGTAAAACTTCTCCAAATCATTAATAATTAGAGAAATTTAAATGAAAGCAACTCTGAGATTCCAACTCACATCTATGAGAATAGCGAAGTTAACAAAGAAAATGACAACTATTAGAGAGACTTCAAGAAAACATCCATTTGTGGTGGAGCTATGAAAATTACTCCAATCATTTTGGAAAGCTTTTGGAATTATGCCCCAAAAGTTACTACACTGAGATATCTATTTTACCTAGAAATACCAGTACTAATCCTGCCCCCCAAAGAGACCAAAGAAAGAGGAAAACATCTCAAATATACAAAAAATATTTATAACAGCTCTTTTGTGGTGGAAAAAAAAATTGAAAATTAAGATGTCCATCAATTTTGGAATGGCTAAACAAATTTTGATGTATCAATGTTATAAAATACTATTGTGCTGTAAGAAATGAAGGAAGAGACATTTTAAGAGAGACCTAAAAAGATTTGTATGAACTGATGAAAAGTAAAGTGACCAGAACCAGGAGAACAGTTTATAATATGACATCAGTTTTGTAAAAATGAACATTTCCAAATGACTTAAGAATTATAATCAATGTGATAATAAATAATTCTAGAGAACTGGTTATGAAGTACATTATCCCCCTCATGACAGAGAATTGATGGGATAACATAGATAATGAGAAGTACAGTTTTGGATACGACCAATGTAGGAATTGGTTTTGTCTGACTATGCTTGTATAATGCAGGGGTTCTATACTTACTTCTTTCTTCCTTCTTTATCAGTGGATGGGGAGAATATGGAAAGGATAAAAAGGTTTGATTTAAAAAAAATCAGGGGCAGCTAGGTGGCAAAGTAGATAGAGCACTGGCCCTGAAGTTAGGAGGACCTGAGTTCAAATCCAGCCTCAGACCTAACACTTAACACTTAATAGCTGGGCAAGTCACTTAACCCCAATTGTCTAAAAATTTAAAAAATGCAAAAAAAGCCCAAAGTATAAATTTAACAATTGTTGACAAGACTAACATTTCTCCACTTGACTATGTTCTGATCTTCCTTCTGCTCTCTGTTGTGTATACTTTAATGTTTCATTGACACCTTTTCCTTTTGTTATTTTATTTAAATAGTTATCAATACTCACCCACTCCACCCCACAATTCATTCCTCCACCAAAATAAAAGCTTTACTTTGTGACAAATAAGTATAACCAGGAAAAACAAATTCACACATTGGCTGCATCTTAAAACGTGTGTCTCGGTACACCTCAGCTTTCACATCAGCCAGAAGGCATCTTTATCAGTGTTTTGGATTCATGATTGGTCCAAACATGGATCAGAATGTTAAGTCTTTCAAAGCCATTTTCTTTTACATTATTGTAATCATTTTATAAATTGTTATGTTGGCTCTCACCACTTCAATTTGCATCAGTTCTTTGAGTCTTTTTAGATTTCTTTCAACCTATCTCTATTATATCTTACACTGAAATAATATTCCATTATGTTTTATTTAAAAAAAAATTTTTATTTTTAACATTCTTTTCATTTTAAATTGAGTTCAAATTTTCTATCTATCTATCTTTCTCTCTCCCTCTCTCTCCAAACCCTCCTCCTCCTAGTGAGAAGGCAAGCCAAATAATATCAATATCAATTACACACATGAAATCAAAAAATAAAGAAAATTATATTTCATTTTGCACAAGACAATTTATTTAAGAATACAGAGATAGGTCTTTGGAAGAGTCCTCTAAACAAAGAAAATTTAGAAGTAATAGAACCCAGTTCTTAACCAAACAAGAGATAGTGATGATTTCAAAAGTAAAACTCCAGATAGTTAGTTAATTAGATAATCTTTGATTACTTGGAACTGAAAAGCTTTTGCATAAACAACATTAATGCATCTAAGATAAGAAGGGAAGAAGTGGTTGACTGGGAAAAAGATCTTTAAAAATCTTTCTATCAGATTTCTCTGATAAGGGTTTTGCATACAATTAATAAATATATATATTGGACTAATTACCACATCCCAAAAGATAAGTGTTCAAAGATATAAACAAACAGGACTCAAAAGATAAACTGCTAATGTGAACTAGCAAAAATGACAAAAGTGGCAATAGTCAATGTTGATGGGAAGGTGAAAAGATAAACACACTAATACTTTGTTGGTAGAGCTATGAAATAGTTTTGTAAAAGCAATTTGGAATTATGTAAGTAAAGTGACTAAAATGTCCATAGCCTTTGAACCAGAGACTGTATTATTGGGCTTATTCTCCAAGGAAGCTATTGACAAGAAAAAAAAGTCTCCATATGCTCCAAAATACTTAACAGCACTTTAAAAATTATATTCCCATCAACTGGGAAATGGTTAAACAAATAGAGGTATATGAATACCTCTATAATACTACTGTGTTATAAGAAATTATGCGTGTGATAAATACAGAGAAGCATGAAAAGAACTGTATGAACTGATGCAAAGTGAAGTAAGTAGAACCAAGAAAATAATATACACAATAACAATAATTTAAGTGGAAAGGATACACTAAAAATTAAATGTAGCAAAATTATTAAGATCAAGTTGGACTCAAATGAAGAGATATGAGAAGATACTCCCAATCTACCCCTTTGTGGAAGTAGGAGATCCACAAGTGTTACAAACTGAACATGTTTTTGGACTTTCTTGATACATTAACCAGTGGTGCTGACTTTCTTTTTCTCTCTAAAAGATTGTATTTGTCATATGGGAGGAGGGGGAGAGTGAAGGAGATATAGATGATACATGAGATATCATGGCAATGTAAGAAATTGAAAACATCAATAAAAATAAAAATAAATCAGAGAAAGACTCTAGGACCCTGAAAAAGAGAAGTAGTCAGCCTTTGAAGCTACAGTAATTACCATACACATACAAAACAAAGAGAAAAAAAGGTTATTTGTGAAACTGAAACTCTATTATATACAGTTTGCTCTCTTAAAAAGTACATAATAAATGTATATCTTTTCAAGGTTGTCTTGCTTTTCTGTGTTTCCTTCTAAACTTTCTGATCAACAAACATTTATTGAATATTTAAGTTTCTAGTACTTTTATAGGTATTCAGTGGGTTATAGAAGAAATACATGATATGATTTCTGCCTCCTAAAGGCTTACAATCTATTGGGGAGACAAAATGAATACATTTGTAAATGTAGGCAATTGTATAGGTGTTGAGTTTTGTTATACTTGTTATTAAAGCACTGGGGGTTCAAGGACAAAGATAGTGGGATCAAGAATAGTCAAAGGAGGTTTCATGGAACAAAGCAGGTCATAAACTAAAAGTCTGAAGATTAGGAAGTATTTTAAAAGTCAGAAGGTAGAACAAAGAGCATTCCAGAGAGTCAAAGCACAAAAAAATGAGTATTAATACAGTGTACATGAAAGTGACTCGAATAGGTTCTTAAAAGAGTACTACTTCTTTAAGGGAGTAGTAGGAAATAATGTTGTGTTGCCAGCATGGGGACAGATAAAGGAAAGCCCTGTAAGCTAGGCTTAAGTCTTTGGATTTGATTTATAAAACATTGTGCAACAGAATTCATGATGGTTGATATACCACTTTAAGATTCACAGAGATATTTCATTTAACAACCCTGTTATTATCATTCCTGTTTTACAAATGAGGAAACTGAAGTTCAGAAAGGTTAAATCATTTTCTCATTGTTAACCCGCTAGTAAATCAGACATAGGATTTTATTCTACCTCTTTTCTAACTCACAGTCCAATGCTCTTTTCACTACATTGGAGGCAAGAGAAAATCTAGGAGCATATTACTGTAATTTAGATGTGAGTGATGAAGACTTCCATGACATAATAATAGTTGAAATGGAGAGTCAGGAATAAGTCATTTTCTGAAAACAGATGGGCTTCATGGTCCCCTGAGGAAGTGGGAAACTCAAGAGTTGTTAAGTGCTGGCCCATGGTCACTTTTGGATAAAAAAAGAAAATTAGACACAGGTCCCATCTTTGAAAATTATTCCTAAATATTTAGAAAGAAAATTACTTACTTGGCCATTTGTATCATTAAGTTCCTTATTGATTCATAAACATTCCTTTCCCATGATCCTTTCCCCAAAATATGGCTTATACAAATCTGGTAATCATACTCTAATTGTTTTTTGTTTGTTCTGTCTCTAGCTTTCTAAGGTCAAACATATAACATACACAATCAATATTTCTCTGGTCTCTCCTCTTCCCATCTTGCTCCAAAATGTAGTTTTGTGACTTTGTCTGTGGGACTTATTTGCCTATCCTCAACCCTAGTCAGGGAAACATTGGAGCTTCCCCAACTCAGTTATATTATTTTTCACAGTAAATGTTTTTATACATTAAATTTGTATAATTATTTTTCAGTGTAATATGGCATGGTATAGTAGATGGAGAGTATGCATCAAATTCAGGAAGACCCAGGTCTAAGTCTCTTTCTATAACTACAGGCTGTGGGACCCTGGGCAAGACATTTGCTTCTTAGCATTACCAGTAATTCTCTAAGACTATAAATTTCAGAACAGACAAAGTTCTGTCATTTGGAGTTCTCTGTATCAGTGAAAGTACAGGTGTTCCCCTCTCAAATTTTTTTCAATGTATATACATACATATATTTCAAAGAGTTCTTATTTTAGTATGATATATATTTAGTCCAATATAGTATTCAAACTTGGAATCAGAATTTAAGAATTAGGAATGCTCTCAGAGAGCAACTAAACCAATCCCAATAAGGAAAAGGAAGCTCTAAGATATCAACTGATTTATCTAAAATATCTTAAACATTGCAAGTTGAACTGGATCTGGAACCCAGATTTCTGGACTGTAAGATCAATACTCTTTCAAATGAACCATATTACCGCCTTCTTACTCTAGGCCTTGAATTTATGGCTCATTATCTCACTGATATCATGGGACTCATGCATGAAATACAATGGGACCAATATGTGATGGTAGGGAAAAACAATGTTAGTCACTCCTGTAGCAACAAGTGTACACACATATCTACTGGATAAGAAACATGCAGCTTAGTCAGTGATCTAATGTTAAGTATGATTTGGTGCCAAGGTTGATTTATTCTATAAAGGATAATCAGTGATACCTTCATTGTTCATTTTGTTTACTCATCAGAAAATTATCTTTTTTTGTCCAAAGGGATATTTGGCAAAAGGCAACAAGGCAAACTTTAGTAATGTCCTAACATGTTGGGTGGGCAGCTGGGTAGTGGAGTGGATAGAGTTCTGGGCTTGGGGTCTGGAAAACTTGAGGTCAAATGTGGCCTCAGACATTTACTAGCTATGTGACTCTGGGAATGTCACTTAACCCCATCTGCCTCAGTTTCCTCATCTGTCAAATGATCTGGAAAAGGAAATGGCAAACTATTCCAGAATCTTTGCCAAGAAAACCCCAAATGCAGGTCATGAAGAGTCAGACACAAGTGAAACAACTGAACAATAACAAAATATTGGGTAACTTGGAAAGGAGCTCCCCCAGATGATATATAGGCCTTGTTTCTAGTTATAATGATAGAATTTATAACTACAGAAGCAATTGAATTATCCCACATATAGCTGGCGTCTTAAATAGTATAAACATTGAAAGGCAGCATTTCTAGGCTCATATCCTGCAATACATTTGACTGCAAACATCATCCAGAAATCAACAGCTCCTTTTAGTCACTCTACAAAGAGCTGCTGTGTCTTCAGTTTCAGTGAACAAACATTTTGCTATGTGAGCAGCTGAAGCAAGCTGTGTCAACAAGACAGAGTTTGAATTATGACATGCTGCTGTGTCTATGAAAGCAGAAGAAGGGAGTACATGATTATGGCCTAGAGCATGTGGTTAGTGAGGAACTAATGGTCGCTCTCCAGCACTAGTTGTTGATGGAAAACATCTGCTTTCTTTTCTGTCCCCTCAAAGGAATCTCTTGGGAAATAGGTCCTTGATGGACTCACTGTGAACCAGGTCATTTCTCTCATTAGATTCTTGATGCAACATTTGAATCTGATGAAAAAGTATTTAAAAGTTAGAATTGATATAATTCTCAATGACATAAAAAGAAAAGTGATAAACAAATGTGGAAGTATACTTCACTGCCAGCCTGAAAATATCACCGGTGCTTTATCTCCTAATTTTCACACTTCACAGCTGCTCATCGATCTTAGTAGAACCAAAGTAAGATGACAGAGAGATGTCTTTCTGTCATCTCAACCATATTTTCTCTTTTTATTTTCATAGCAGAAAAATCTTATTTATCTCAAGGTCCTGTGATGCAGCTAAGTAGCTTGCCTTTTTTTTTTCTTTGCTATATCTAGGCCCTCTTATCTAATTTTTTATTCTGCAGTCAACAAAATAGCAAATCTAACAAAGGCTGAACAATATAAATAGCTCCCCATGTCTGGATTGCTGTGAATGTTATTAGAAATCAAACACAGTGGGAGATCTGGTGTTATACCAGGTGTATCACAAGATTGAAGGCAAGGACTGCAGGTGCTGTTATTCTCCTTTAGCCTCTAATATCTGGGAAGTTTCCAAACAAAACAAACAACATTCACATGTGGCCTCTTAAGACTCTTAAACAAGGATGGGAAAAGGAAGTGGGTACTAATACACTAAAATTACAATACAAAAACAGTTCATACAAAAAAGAATTAGAATTGACTTCTTGCCAAGATGACTACCTGAAAAGAGGCAGGCAGCCTAGCTCCCACAAATTTACTCCAGCAAAAATCTAAAAGTCATACCACACTGAAAAGTGGTCAAAAAACTCAAAAAGAAATTATAGTAGTAGATTTTTTCCACCACAAAACTATGCAAAAAAACCCCCAAAACATCAGTTAGAAGGCCAAAGGTGATAGGAAAAGGCTCTGCCAGCAAGGACAGAGCTTGCTTAGGTATACAAGACAAAAACTTCCCAAAGCAACCAGAGATGGGTAAGAGATTCCAACTCAAAGACTCTTTAACAGTTAAAATGGTACAAACAGAAATCAATGATGTAATGAGACAACAAGTAATATTACAACTACATCAAATTTAAAAAAAAAACAAAAGAAAATATAATGTATCTATCTACTATTTAAAACAATTGACCTGGAAAACAAGTCAAAGAGACATAATTTAATAATCATTGAAATACCAAAAAAAATGATAAAAAATAAAATCTGAGAAATTTTAAGAAATTATAAATGAAAATTTCCACATCTACTATAACAGAGGACAAAATGAAGATAGAATGAATCTAAAGTTTTTTTTTTCCTTAAAGGAAGACCAAAATGAAAAATCCCTGGAATGTCATTGCAAAAATTCACATGAAGGAAAAATATACAAGCATAGAGAAAGGAATTCAAGTATGAAGGACTTAAGTAAGGACCTAGCAGATTCTAGTATAAATGAAAGTCCATGGAAGAAATATTCAAAGAGAAATATATATATATATACATACATATATATATATATATATATATATAAAACTTTAAAACCAAAATGACTAATTCAGAAAAAAAAATAATATAGTCCCACAAGGAAGGGTATGGGAAGATCTTTAATAGGAAAGAGGGCTTTTAAGCATTCCTGAAAAAAAAG
Organism: Vombatus ursinus; assembly: GCF_900497805.2. Lineage (NCBI taxonomy): Eukaryota > Metazoa > Chordata > Mammalia > Diprotodontia > Vombatidae > Vombatus > Vombatus ursinus. The sequence goes on from NW_020954583.1 coordinate 15,574,328, forward strand.
TCATAGCTAAGGAGAAACTTTGAACTATAAACATGATTCAAGAGAAGCCTAGAAATTAAGTTTATTGTACCAATCAGAAAGGGCTGTAGAATGATGCAATACTAACAACAGAAAGGAGGAAGGAGAAACAAGTTTCTCTTTCCAACTTTACATCTTCAAAGGGTACTGAAGAAGTTAAATGAGAACCAAAAATCTGGAGGTGTATTTGTTTTATTTTGAGGGTTTTGAGGAAAGAATGAGAAGGGTTAATAAAAGGAAAATATAAGTGTACAAAGAAGGAAGAGTGAGGTAGGAATTGCCTTTTTTATTACTATTATATGTAAGAAGAATATACAAATAAAGAGGAATGAATGAGTGGAGTGAGTGTCACAAGAACCTTATTCTTATTAAATTAAAAGGTGACTCAGTAGTTTGTGGTACCTTTGGAAAGATTGACCATATATATATGGACATAAAATTTTTATAGTTAAAAGCAGAAATATTAAAAGCATCCTTTTCAGATCACAATGCAATAAAATTATATTTAATAAAGGACCACAGAAAGATAAATTAAAAACTAATTAGAGACTAAACAACCTAATCTTAAAAAATGATTAGGTTAAAGAACAAATTATAAAAACAATAAATAATTTCATTAAAAAATGACAATAATAAGACAACATATTAAAAATTATGGGATACATTAACAGCAGAAATCAGAGGAAAATGTATATCTCTAAATACCTATATCAACAAAACAGAAGAATCAAATCAATGAATTGATTATGCAATTAAAAAACTAGAAAAAATAAAATCTCCAATTAAACATTAAATTGGAAATCCTAAAAATTAAAGATGAGATTAATAAAATTGAGTGTATCAAAGCCATTGAATAAGTTCATAAAACTAGGAGTTGGTTTTATGAAAAATAAACCAATAAAATAGATTAACCATTGGTTAATATGATTAAAAAGGAGAGGAGAAAACCAAATCACTAGTATTAAGAATGAAAAGGGTGAATATACCACTAAGGAAGATGAAATCAAACCAATTAAAAGGAGTTATTTCACCCAGTTATATGCCAGTAAATTTAACAGTTTAATAGAAATGAAATTATATTTACAAATTATATTTAAAAACTACCTAGATTAGCAAAAAAGGAAATAGAATATATAAATAGACCTATTTTAGAAAAAGAAATTGAGTAGGACATAATTAAGCTTCCTAAAAAAAAAAGCACCAGGACCAGATTGATTTACAAGTGAATTCTATCAAACATTTACAGACCAAATAATTCCAATGAAATAAATTATTAGGAATAATAGGTAAAGAAGGGATCCTATCAAAGTCTTTTATAAAAGAAATATGATATTGATACCTAAAGCAGGAAGAGTAAAAACAGAGAAAGAAAATCATACAGCATTTTCATTAATGCATATAGAGGAAAAATAATAAATAATACTATCTAAAAAGTATAACACTATTAAATATTATACAACATGACCAAGCAGAATTTATAGCAGGAATGCAGGGATACTTTAACGTAAAAAATATTAATACAATTGATTTTATCACTGATAAAAGTAAACCTCATAGGGTTATATCAATATATTCAGAAAAAAAGCTTTTGATAAAGTTCAATACTTATTTCTATTATAAATACTTGAAAATATAGGTATAAATGGATTTCTCCTTAAATTAATAAAAGACATTTACTTAAAACCATAAACAAGCATTATTTGTAATGGATATAAGCTAGAAGCTTTCCAAATGTGATGAGGTATGAAAGAAAGATGCTCACTGTCACCAATATTATTCAATATTGTATTAGAAAATCCTAGCAAGAGCAGTAAGAAAAGAAAAATAAATACAAGTAATCAAAATAGGGAATGAGGTAAGAAAACTATCTCTTTTTGCAGATGATACAATGATATATTTGGAAAATCCCAAAGACTCAATTAAAAAGTTAGTTGAAACAATAATTTTGGCAAAGTAGCAGGATATAAGGTAAATCCACATAAACCATCAGCATTCCAATACATCAGAAACAAAACCTTGCAAGAAGAGATAGTAAGATATACCCTATTTAAAGTAACTCTAGAAAGTGTAAGGAGAATACCTGCCAAAACAAACCCAGAAACCATATGACAAAATTATTTTTTAAATTTAATACAAATGAAATAATATTTAAATAACCAGATAAATATTAATTGTTCATGGGTAGACAGGGCCAATATAATAAAAATGACAATTCTATCTAAACTGATTTATATATTTGTCTTCCCATTTAAATTAGTAAAAAATAATTACTGAGTTAGAAAAAGCAATGACAAAATTCATTTGGAAGAACAAAAGGTCAAGAATATCAAAGAAACTAATGAAAAATGTAAAGGTAGAAAGTTTAGCAATACCAGGTCTTAAACTATATTATAAGGCAGAAATTATCTAAACTCTCTGGTACTGGCTAAGAAATGGAAAGGTACATCAAAATGGATACATCACCTACATAGAAAGAGAAATTTTAGAAAAAAAAAATGAAGAAAATGGGACATGTTACCTATCAGACTTAAGGATAGGTTGACAATTCATGAATAAACAAGAGATAGAGAAAAAAAGTAAGATATAGAGAGCAGTGTGAGATATAAAATGGAAAATTTTTATTACATTAAATTAAAAAGTTTTTGTAGAAATAAAACAAATGTAACCAAGATCAGAAGGAAAGCAGAGAAGTGTGGGGGGGGGGGGAATTGTGTATAGTTTCTCAGATAAAAATCTCATATCTTACATATATAAAGAACTTTGTAAAATCTGTAAGAAAACCATTCATTTCCTAATTGATAAATGGTCAAATGATATGAACAAGCAGTTTTCTGATGAAGAAATCAAAACAATTTATAGTCATATGAAAAAAATGTTCTAAATCATTATGGATTAGAGAAATGCAAATTAAAACAACCTTGAGATGTCATTTTACACCTATCAGATTGGCTAAAATGAATGAAAGAAAAGTGACAAACGTTGCAAGGCATTTGGAAAAATTAGGACACCAAATCATTGCTGGTGGAACTATGAACTGATCCAACCATTTTGGAGAGCAATCTGGAATTATGTCCAAAGAGTTATTGAACTGCCTATACCCTTTGAACCAGTAATACCATTACTTGGTCTGTTTCCCAAGATGTTTAGAGAAAAAGGAAAAAAAAAGAACCTACATGTTCTAAAATATTTATATATGATATAATATGATATTATATGATATCATATAACACAGTACAACACAATATAAATTATACAATACATTTAGATATGTATATTGATATATAATAAAATATAAATAAATTTTATCATATTATATTTCATACATTTTAGCATATATATTTAGCAGTGTTCTTTGTGGTGGCAAAGAACTAGAAATTGCAGGGATGCTCATCAATTGGGGAATGGCTGAACAAGTTGTGGTATATGATCATGATGGAATACTACTATGTTTTAAGAAATTATAAGCTTGATAATCTTAGAAAAACATGGACAGACTTACATAAAATAATGACAAGCAAAATGAGCAGAACCAAGAGAATGTTGTATATAGTAATGGCAATATTGTTTTAAGAACAACTTTGAGTGACTAAGTCATTTTTATGATTATGAACACCCGAATTAGGTCCAGGAGACCTATGAAGGAAGACGCTGTCTCCATCAGAGAAAGAACTGGGGCATAGAAGTATGCATAGAATGATTTTATACATACCTACACACATATATATGTGTGTGTGTATGTATGTACATATATATATATATATATACATATATATACACACACTTGTGTTTAAAGGCAGCCATCTATAGAGGGGTGGAGGAAAAAGGTGAAAGAAGGAACTTACATGATAACTTTAATATATATTTAAAAGGAATAGCAGGTTGTATATAATAGATTTGCAGTTTCATGTGCAATCATCTTTTTTTCTATTCTTTTTTGTTATGGAAATGATTCTTTTATTTCTTAAGTTCAGCATCTTACAGAAAAAAAAGAATGAAAGGAGGACTTAAAACACATGCAGAATTGCACATTAAAATGCATCAAATTCAGTGGTGGAAGAGTGGAGATAGAGAAATGAAGGATAAAGGGGGAGAATAATACCAGAGAACGAAGAGCCATATGTAAAGCAGACATCCAGATCTTGATGGGGAGATTAAAAGGGAAAAAAAGAAAAGTAAAGAAGTGGAAACTAAGGGATTGCCCATCAATTTGGAGCTTGTCTGAACAAATTGTGGGATATGAACATAATGGAATGTTATTACACTGTAAGAGAAAGGGTAAAAAAGATAATTTCAGAGAATTCTTGAAAGTATAATTGATTCAGATTGGTGAACAGAAATAAGAGAACAGTTGACACAAAGAGAACAGCATTGTAAAGAAAAATAACTTTGAAAGATTAGGAAATCTGATCAAATTGCAGACCAACCATGTCTCCAGAGGACATACAAAACATGTTAGCCACTTCCTTGCAGAGAATCCTTAAAGACTCAAGGTACAGAAAGAGACATATATGTAGTAATGGGCATGGTCTCCAGAGCTTTGTTGGCTATATTCCTCTGTCAATGTTCCAGGGGTGCCTCCTGAAGGAATATAGGAACTTCATAATGTTATCATTTAAGCCTACAGCCAGTATATTCCTTCCAACATCATTACCACTAATTAGTGCCTCAATATAATTTAATTCATTAATATCCCTCAAAATTATCAATAAGTAATTAATGTCAATTGATTTTTACATGGGGATATTTATTAAGATTAATTAACAACGAAATACAAAGATATCTCCCTTGACTCATAGTTATTCTTTCCCCTCTAGTACTTTAGTACCTAGGGATAGTAGGCTCAAACTTAAAGTAGTTTCTGCTAAATATTGACTTCACCAAATTAACTTCTTAGTGTGTCACAGCTCTTGCATGAGTCACTCGCTTGCTTGCAGGACACAGGTGTCTTGGCTCCCGGGTAAATTTAATGTTGTTGTGATTCACCCATTGGAGTTACATTGACTCTTTATCCCAATCAGATACAGGAGCCCTGATAATCCTCTGGTGGTTTCTGCAACTTTTTGAAACTCACAAGGTTTTATATCGGTCCACTCAATATTGATACTAATTGCCCTAAAAATAAGAAAGAAAAAATATAAAGAAGTTTAGAAATAAGGGACCCATGTGTTCAAAGCTTAGTGTCAGCCAAGTTGGGAACAATTATGGCAGCTGAAATGGCCTCCTCTCTCTACATATGGAGGCTCATAATAATTCTTTCTTACTCATCTTTAAGGAAGAGAAAGAAGCTAATTTTCTCCATTGACACCTTTTTGTGTACACTTATAATCCCAGCTCAATAGCCGATTTAAAGGTTTTTCTTAAAAGGACAAGAAACAGGCACAGAATTCTTCCGCATCCTCCAAATATAGGGACGAGGCTCCTTTATTGCATATCATTACACATTTCAGAGACACTCACCAAAACCCCTCACATGGGTTGGCAGCAAGCAGAACATACAATGCATGTTCTGAGTACCAGAACCATTCACCAATCCCATATTACGTTGGAAAATACACAATACATTCCAGAGTTGTGTTAAAAAACTCTCAGTGCAATATAACCAGTATCTATAACAGTAATTATTACAATCAGGGCAACTAGGTGGTGCAGTGGATAGAAAGCTGGGCCTGGAGTCAGGAAGACTCAAGTTAAAATCTGGTTTCAGATACTTACTAGTTGTGTGACCCTATGCAAGTTATCCATTTGTCTCAATTTTGTCATCTGTAAAATGGGGATAATAATACCACCTACCTCTTAGAATTGTTGTGCTGATGAAATGAGCTAATAACTTTAAAGTGTTTGGCACAGTATCTGGCACATTGTAAGCACTATATAAATATTACCTACTGTTATTATTAAATCAAATTAAATTTCTGAGCAATGAATCAATAAACATATATTAAGCACCAACCTCGTGCCGATCACTGTGCTAAGTTCTGGGGATACAATAAGAGGCAAAAAAAAAAGCCCACCCTCAAGAACCTTTCAATCTTATAAGGGAGACAGCAGGAAGACAACTATATACAAAACAAGCTACATATGGGATAATGAGGAAATATTAACAGTGACAAGGAATTAAGAGGGATTGGGGAAAGGTTCTTATAGAAAGTAGAATTTTAGTTATGACTAAAAGGAAACCAGGAAAGTCAGTAGTCAGAATAGAAGAGGAGAGTTCCAGGCATGGGGGACAGCCAGAGAAAGTCCTTGGAACAGAAACATGGAATGTCTTGTTCATGAAATAGCTAGGAGGCCAATGTCACTGGATCAATGAGTAAATTTCAGGGAGTAAGGTATGAGAAGACTGGAAAGGTGGGAGAGGACTAGGTTATGAAGGACTTTGAAATAGATATGATAAGAGTAATATAACATTCTTGTTTTTATATTTATAAAATAAATAAATAAATAATGAGACTTAAATTAAATAAAAAAAATTTAAATATAAGATAACAAATATTTATCTGGCAGCAGTATGCAGGATACATTAGTGAAAAAAGGGACCACCTGGACAAAGAAGAAATAAGTTGCAGCAGCACTTCTAGCCTGAAGTTACCAAGTGAGAATAAAGGCTAAGGTGTGGAAATTGAAAAGTATTAAATTCTAGAGATAAATCAAAGGAAGAATGAACAATACACAGTAAAAGTTTGAATCTAGGAAGCATAAAGATGACTACATAGTTTCTAATCTGGGAGATTTAGGATAATGGTAATACATAATTCTCATTCTTTTTAAAAGACCTCATGAGCAGAAAACTACCTAAGTAATAAGATTTCAGGACTACTGCAAAGACCTTCCTGAGCAAAGTAGTACCTATCCTTTTACTACTATAGGAAAACACTGCTAATGTTCTGTTAATTGGGTTGCAGAACAATCTGAATTGGCAAAACGAAAGTTATAAGGATAAATTATTCCAAAGGAATATTGTTATAAATATTTTAATTAGGCAATAGGATATATCAGGATTTAGTGACTTTAAGTTGGGTTGTTCTGTATTAATGATGTTATTGTGAAATGATGCTGGCTAGAATGAGTTTATATTTAGCAAGCCTATACTTGAAATTCCTTCAGGTATATGGGGTATTCAGGGAAGACTAGTAGCCATGGTGTGAGGTCTGCCAAGCCCTTTTTCAGGGCTACTTTCCATCTTTGATGTCCACTTGCCACCCAACTCTCACCTGTGGCTCCAAGAAGCTGTAACATGCATAGTGGCTACATCCTGGTAAAAACATTTTGGCAGATTGGCTAAACCAGGTGAGTTGGGGATATTATCTCAGGAATGTGAAGAAATTCCCCAGAAGAAAGAGTGAATGAAAGCAATTTGTTCCAATGCCCATGAAGGATTCCTGAAGCTGGCACTGTGTAGCACTTAGAGTTTGGTCAGACATTAAAGATGCCAAAGTCATCCACTGCATCCCGGCCCATCACCAGTCATCTTGGCTTCTGTCTTGCCACTGGGCATTGATGAATTTGAAAGAAAGAATGAAGTTGATGGCTTCATGGAACTCTTCATCACTTAAATCCATTTTATGTTTGAGTCAAAAGAAATCACCCATACCATTTTGCCATTTTTACCTATCTTGAAGTCATGTGGCAACAGGCAAGTGATAAAGTAGAAGGTGTGGGTACACTGGGAGCTGTAGTCATAATCCTGCACACAGGTGGCTCAGGCCATAGGATTGTTTTCTCACTAGACTGAAGCAGCAATGGGATTTGGCAGCCCAAGAATGTCCGAGCAACATTTTTAAAGAACCATACTGCTTACCTCCTGGCATGAGGAAGGGGCTAGAAAAGGTGCTCTAAAATTGGTCTGCTTCACCTAATCTAACCCTGGTCAGCTTACTATGACAGGAAGGTATCCTACCTTGTGGACAAAACACATGCAAAAAATATGTACAAAAACTTTAGCAAAGATGTTTCCACTCACCGTTGGTACATGGAATATGCGCACACTTATGGACAACACAAAATTCAGTAGACCTGAAAGACAAACAGCTTTGTGAGAGAATTCAGTAGGTGTTGCATCTAAATAACAGCCCTGAGTAAAACAACGCTGGCAAATCAAGGCCAGCTTACCAAAGTTGGACTTGGATACACATTTTTTTCTATAGTGGGCTCAGTGATGGGAAGCACTGTGAGTGAAGTTGGTGTAGGTTTCTCTATCGGATCTAATCTAGTCAACAAGCTTGTATACTTACGAAAAGGAGTAAATAAGAGGCTCATGACAATGCACTTGCCACTTTCAGGAAAACACTATGCCACCATTTTTCATTATATATGTTCCCACCACGATGAATACGGATGAGGTGAAAGAAAAAATTATGAAGACCTGGAGACCCTCACCATTAATGTGCCAAGAGAAAAAAAGCTTGTAATTCTGAATGATTTTAATGCTATATTAGGTGCAGACTATTAGCGATGTCAGGGAGTCCTTGGGAAGAACGGAGTGAGAAACAGCAACAGCAATGGTCACTTACTAATGAAGACTTATGCATCTCATGCACTTCTCATCACCAGCACTGTCTTCAATTTACCTAAACACAACACATCTTAATGGATGCACCCTTGCAGCAAACATAGGCATTTAATAGATTGTCATTATAAGGGGAAGAGACAGAGAGAATGTGAGAGTGGCAAAGTTGATGTGTGGCACAGAGTGTTAGACTGATCATAAACTTTCCTCTCCAAGCTAAACATTCACATTTAACAAATATAGACCCCCAAGATGACTACCAAAAGACTTAATGTCAACAGATTAGAGTGCGTCTCTATGCATGAACGGTTTGTTGCTAACTTGGATGGAAAGCTGAGTGAACACATGGTTGGCAACCATAGAGCAGAAAAGGAGTAGATAGCTTTCAGAGATTAGGTTAACAACACCACATTTATTCAAGTAGGCCAGAACGTGCACAAACATCAACATTGGTTTGATGAACATGATGAGGGAGTTTCATAAATGAAAAACAAGAACTCCACAGAGTTTATCAGCAGTATAGTTTGTCCATCTCTAAGAAGGAAGGATTTAATTTGATCCAAAGTAAAGTGCAAGTGAAACCTAGAGAGATGCAAGATTCTTGGCTCAGTAAGAAGCAGATGAAATGCAATTTTATGCTGATATTAAAAATCTAAAGCACATTTAAGATGCCTTAAAGACTATTTATGAGTCAAAGCCCTGTGGTACATCCCAACCACTCAGCACTGATGGTGATATATCATTGGTTAGTGACAAGGACATGATTCTGGAGAAATGGGCTAAATAGTTCCATAGTGTTCTCAACAGACTGCTGAAGCATTGACTATATACCTCAGTTTGAAGTCAATCTTTCTGTAGTTGAACTTCCAATGGAAGAAGAGGTTTTGAATGTCATTAGGCTTCTCTTGTCTGGCAAAGTACATGCTGCTGATTCTATTCCAGGTGAGATCTGCAACGCAGGGGGTCACTGCTCATAACAATAGCTCGTTTAAATCTTCTGGGTTTTATGGCAAGTTTTATCTCCCAGGAGTTTAAGGATGCCTCTACTGTTCATCTCTATAAAGGAAACAGAAATAGGTTGTCCTGTGACAACCACAAGGGAGTCTCTCTTTTAGTTATTACCAGCAAGATTGTTGCCAAAGTCATCCTTAATAGGCTGATCCTTCACCTGGAAGATGCTCATCTATCTGAGAGCCAGCATGGCTTCAGGAAAGGCTGATGAATGTTTGATAAGGTATTTGTTGCTGGACAACACCAAGAGAAATTCCAGGAGCAGAACAGAGGTCTATATACAGTGTTTATTGATCTGACCAAAGTCATTCTCAGTCATGAAGGCTTGTGGGAGATCATGGCATTTGATTGCTCAAAGAAATTCATCAGCATTTTATGAGTTTCATGACAGCATGCTTTCATGGGTTCTGAATTATGGAAAATGTTCTCATTCTTTCCCAGTCACCAATGGTGTGAAGCAGGGCTGTGTGCTTTCTCTCACAAATGATATTTTCAGCTATGTTGTCAGACACCTTCAATAAAGACAAAAATGGCATCAGGGTCAGCTAATGTCACACTGACATTAAATTATTTAACTTGGAAAGGCTAAAAGCCAAAAATAAAGTGTAGGGAGAGTTGGTGCATAACTTTTTGTTTTTGTTAACACATAATTGTGCACTCAATGCAGCCTCTGAGGCTGAGATGCAACATAGCATGGATAGATTTTCTGCTGCTTGTGCTAATTTTGGCCTGACAATTAACATCAAGAAAATAGAATTTCTCCACCAGCCAGCACCACACCATCCATACGTAGAACCATCAGTGGAGAAATTTTGAATGCTGTGGATAAGTTCACTTACCTTTGCAGTATACTTTCCAGGGATGTACACATAAATGATGAGCTTATTGCATGCATTACCAGAGCCAGTTCAGTGTTTGGGAAGCTCCAAAGGAAAGTATGAAAGAGAAGAGATATTAGGCTGCCTATCAAACTGAATGTCTACAGAGCCATTGTGCTGACCTCATTGTTGTATATGAAACCTGAACGGTCTGTCAGCAGCATGCCAGGAAACTGAATTGGTTCCATTTGAATTGTCTTAAGAAGATTCACAAGATCACCTGGCCAAGTAAGGTACTGGACACTTATCCCACCCCCCCATTTATTTTATTCTCTCTTTTGACCCTGTGCCTCCTCAGAAGTGTTTGCTTCTGATTACCCCCTCCCTCAATCTGCCCTTCCCTCTATCATCCTCCTGCTCTCTTGTCCCCTTCCCCACCCATTTTCCTGTGGGGTAAAATAGCTTTCCATACCCAGTTGAGTGTGTATATTATTCCCTCCTTAAGCCAAATCTAATTAGTATAAGATTCACTCATTCCCTCTCACCTTCCCCCATTTCCCTCCACTGTAAAAGCCTTTTCTTATCTGTTTCATGTGAGATAATTTACCCCATTCTACCTCTCCCATTCTCCTTCTCCCAGTATAATCCTCTCTCACCCCTTCATGAGATTCTTTCTTGAAAGCAAGTAAAAATATGGGGAAGGTGGTCAAGGAGGACAGTATGAAAATGCAAGCTTCTTGTGATCAAGTACTGTTTTCTTTTGTCTTTGGGGCTCTGGGGCCTTAGTAAGCACTTAGCATTTAGTAAGTGTTTTCTAATTGTTTGTAGGACAAATGAATAAATCCTCAATGTTATTTAGGAAGTTTCTCTTTTTTCTGAGTAAAGAAGGAACTGGCCAATGAGAACCCAATCCTTAGAGCATGATCTAGATTTGGGCAGCTAGTTGGTGCAATAGATAGGAAATAAGTAAGGAGGATCTGAGATAATATGTGGTCTCAGACACTGCCTAAGCTGTATGACCCTGGGCAAGTCACTTAACCTGTTTGTCTCAGTTTTCTCATCTATAAAATGAGGATAATAATAGCATTTATTTCCCAGATTGTTGTGATGATCAAATGAGATAATAATTTTAAAGTGCTTAGCAAAGTGCCTGTCACAAGCACTATATAAATGTTAGCCATTATTATTGTTGTTTTTGTGATGCCTTATGCTCTGCCTGTTATTTGATCCTTCTAATGTAAGCATTTTATGGAAGGGTACTTTCCCTGCCTCAGAGCCTACACTAAACTTAGGGATATATTATGTATGCTCTAAGAACCCTTATGGGTTAGCTTATTTACTCTCTTTGAAATTTATTTTAGCTGATTCTCACTTAAAATAGATACTTAATATATCTATAGCAAAATCTTTTAGTGTGAATGATCACTTATGCTCTTATCCTAACCATATACCCTGCCATTCATACACCCACTGAATCAGAACTCCATGAACCATACCTTAGAGGAGCTAAGGCACTCAACTTTCTTACTTGCTTCTTTGGGATGCATTATCCTAATTGGCAAAAGTCTACTATATCTAGCTGGTGATAGATTCATCCATATTTCAATAAAATTATATTCTTACAATCCAACCTACGACTACACTCACCTTCTCCTTCCTCCCTATTTTCCACATCTTGCTCTAGGAATAGTAATTAATCAGCACTGCCATTGCTTTTAATAAGGGCATGTCAGTTACCTCTCCTATTGCTCTCTTTACCATCCCTGTGCTTTCCCAGAACAAATATCTTTCCCTGGACACCATGAGAGTTAGTAGTAGATTTCATTCAAGTTGAGGAGGGGAGGGCAAAGAAGAAATTATATACATTGCATGAAACTATATCTTATGTTCATCATCATAAAGAAACAAGCACATTAACAGATATATTAATTTCTTAGTTTTATAGATTGAGGTACATCTCTTCAAGGACTTTTTCTTATTTTAAAACCCTTTTTTACCTATTCCTTCACCCTCCCCTCAAATCATTTTTATTTTTTTTTCCCAATCAAGAAAAATCCATCTCTCTTCCTCCTACTTCCCCTCTCCCAGATGAGAACAAAGGAAAAATAAAATCCTTGTTGCAAACATGTGCAGTCAGATAAAACAAATATCCATTTGGGCCATATCCAGAAGGACATACACATGTGTATATATGTATACATGCATATGTGTATAATATATATAGTGTATATATGTATTATGTATGTATGTGGAAGTAGGCATCATGTTTCTTTATTGTTGTTGTTCAAGTATGACTCTATGGACCATATCATCTTAATACTGTCCATGGGGTTTTCTTGTTAAAGTTACTGGAGTGGTTTGCCAATTCCTGCTCCAGTAGATTAAGGTAAACAGAGGCTAGTTGACTTGCCCAGGGTCACACAGTTAGTAAATGTCTAAGGCCAGATATGAATGAAAATCTTCTTGACTCCAAGCCCAGTGCTCTAACCACTGAGCCACCTAAATGTCTTCGGTGTTTCTAATCTAATGTTTCATCATTAGTCTCCTGGAATCATGATTGGTTATTACACTGATCAGAGTTCATAAGTCATTCAAGGAATAAATCGTTCTCCTGGTTATTTTCACTTTGCATCATTTCATACAGGTGTTCTCTTTTATTTCTTAAAGCACAATTGTATTCTATCACATTTGTGTACCATAATTTGTTCATCCATTTGGTTGACATTGCCTCAGATTCCCATTCACCTCAAAAAGAATGATAAATAATTTTGTAAATCTTTATAATTATTTTGCTTAGGACTAATTCTTCCCTTAATCTCTCTTTTCTCTTCCTGTTTCCCTGTTGCTTGAAATATATTCCTGTATCCAACTACATGTGTATTCTTCTCTCTTCAAATCAATTCAGAAGAAAGTGAGGTTTAAGTGTCAACTGCTCTACTTTTCCTTTTTGTGTAAGACTTTTTTATAACTTGTGTAATTTCTTTTCCCTCTCCCCACAATGTATTCTTTTCCTATCTTTTTTTAAATAGCATTTTATTTTTTCCCAAATTGCAGGTCAAGACAATTTTTAGCATTATTTTTTGCAAGATTTTAAGGTCCAAATTTTTCTTCCTCCTTCCTTCTCCTCCTGTCTTCTGAAAATGGTGGGCAATATGATATAGGTTATGCATGTGCTTTCATATAAAATATACTTGCATATTAGTCGCAATTGTGAAAGAAGAAATAGATCAAAAGAAAAAAAACATGAAAAAGAATAAAGTAAATGGGAAAAAAATGTTTTGATCTGCATTCAGAGTCCATCAGTTCTTTATCTTCTTTCCTGAGTCCTTTGTACTTGTTTTAGATCATTGTGTTGCTCAAAAGAACTGAGTCTTTCATAGTTGATCATTACATAATGTTGCTCATACTGTGGACGTTATTTTTCTGGTTCTGCTCATTTCACTCTGTAATAGTTTGTACAAATCTTTCCAGGTTTTCCTTAAATCTACCTGTTCATCATTTCTTATTGCAAAATAATATTCCATTACATTCATATACCAGAGCTTGTTCAGTCATTCCCCAATTGATGGGCATCCCCTTGACTTCCAATATTTGCCTCCATGAATAGGGCTGCTACTAATATTTTTTCACACGTAGGTCCTCTTCCCATTTTTGTGATCTCTTTGGGATATAGACCTAATGGATTTGCTGGATCAATGGGTATGCACAGTTTGGTTGCCTTTTGGGCATGGTTCCAAATTGCTCTCTGGAATAGTTGGATCAGTTCACAACTCCACCAACAGTGCATGAATGTCCCAATTTTCCCATACCCTCTCCAAAATATATAATTTTCCTTTTTTGTCATATTAACTAATCTGATAGGTGTGAGATGGTACCTCAGAGTTGTTTTAATTTTCATTTCTCTAATCAAAAGTGATTTAGAGCACTTTTTCATGTACCTATATATAGCTTTAATTTCCTCATCTCAAAACTGCCTGTTCATATTCTTTGCCCATTTATCAGTTGGGGAATGACCTGTATTCTTATAAAATTGACTTAGTTGTCTATATATTTGAAAAATGAGGTCTTTTTCAGAGTCACTTGCTATAAAGGTTGTATCCTAACTTTCTGCTTTCCTTCTAATCTTGGTTGCACTAGTTTTATTTGTGGAAAAGCTTTTTTAACTTAATTTAATCAAAATTATTTATTTTACATTTCATAATGCTCTCTATCTCTCTTTGGTCATGAACCTGTAACTCACTTAACTTCTCCTTTAAGAATTTGGATGCTATGTATATCCTACATCAGGTTGTTTGCCATCTTGGGGAAGAGGAGGGAAAGGAGGGAGGAAAAAAATCTGGACCTCAAAATCATATAAAAATGAAAAATAAAAAATACATATATACACACATGCATATGTACATACATATTCATATACATACATACATATATTAAAATAATTCGGATGCTATATTACTTGGTGCATATGTGTTTAGTATTGATATTACTTCATTGTCTATGGTACTTTTTAGCAAAAGGTTGTTCCCTTCCTTATCTCTTTTAATTAGTTCTATTTTTACATTTGCTTTGTCTGAAATCAGGATTGCTACTCCTGTTTCTTTTCTTTTTTTTTTTACTTCATCTGAAGTATAATAGATTCTCCTCTAGCCTCTTACCTTAACTCTATGTGTGTGTATCTCTCTGCTTCAAGTGAGTTTCTTGTAAATAACATATCATAGGATTTTGGTTTTTGATCCAATCTTCAATATGCTTCCATTTTATGGGATAGTTCATCCCATTCACATTCACAGTTATGATTACTAATTCTGTATTTCCCTCCATCCTATTTTTCCTCCTGTTTTTCCCCTCTCTTCTTTCACCCTTTCCTTTCTCGACAGGGTTTTGCTCTCTCTACTGCCTCCCCTAGTCTGTCCACTCATCTCTTGGTCCCATCACCCAACCCTCTACCCCCTGCCTTTACCTTCCCTCCTACTTTCCTGTCAGGTAAGGTAGATTTCTATTTTCTTTTCTTTTCTTTTCTTTCTTTCTTTCTTTTTTTTTTTTTTTTGGTGAAGCTATCATGGTTAAGTGACTTGTCCTGACTCATACAGCTAGGAAGTGTCAAATGTCTGAGGCCAGATTTGAATCTGGTTCTCTTGAATTCTCTATGCCAGCTAGCTGCCCTAGATTTCTATTTTAAAACTGATTGTGTACATTATTCCCTCTTTGAGTCAATACTGATGAGTAAGGATGCCCAAAAGATGCCAATCACCCATCCTTCCATGTTTCCCTCCACTCTAATAGATTTTCAATATCTCTTCAAGTCAAATAATTTACCCCATTCTACCTCTCCCTTCTTTCTTTACCTAGTTTACTCCTCTTTCTCATACCTTAATTTTTTATGTCATTCCCTTAAATTTACCTTATGCCTGTACCCTCTATGTATATTCCTTCTATATGTACTATTAGTGGTGCAATTTTTATTGTCTTCCCATATAGGGATGTAAAGGCCTTTTTACCTGTTTATGTTTCTCTTGGGTCTTAATATTGGAGGTCAAATATTTGGTTTAGTTACGGTCTTCTTATGAAGGCTTGAAAACCTTCTATTTCATTGAATAGCCATTTTTCCCCTTGAAGTACTATGCTTATTTTCACTGGGTAGGTGATTCTTGGTTGTAGTCCTAGTTTCTTTGCCTTCCAGAATATCATGTTCCATGATCTCCAGTCATTTAATGTTGCAGCTATGTAATCCTGATTATTGCTGCCCAATATCTGAACTGTTTCTTCCTGGCAATTTGTATTTTTCCTTGACCTGATGGTTCTGAAATTTGGCTATAACATCCCTTGGAGTTTTTATTTTGGGATCTCTTTCCTGAGATAAATGGTGGATTCTTTCAATGCCTATTTTGCCTTGTGATTCCAGGATATCAGGACAGTTTTCCTTGATAATTTCTTGAAAGATGCTGTCCAGATCTTCCTTTTGATTATGGCTTTCAGGTTATCCAATATTCTTACACTCTCTCCTGGATCTATTTTCCAGGTCAGTTGTTTTTCCAACGAGGTATTTTACATTTTCTTCTACTTTTTTATTCTTTTGAATTTGTTTGATTGATTCTTGTTGTCTCATAAAGTCACTAGCTTCCACTTGCCCAGTTCTAAATTTTAAGAAGTTGTTTTCCTCAGTTAGCTTTTGTACTTCCTTTTCTATTTGGCAAAGTGTAATCTTTAAGGAGTTATTTTCTTCAGTGGATTTTTGTATCTCCTTTTCCATTTGGCCAATTCTAAGCAGTTGTTTTCTCTTTCTAAGCTGTGACTCTTTTGTTTCAGAATTCTCTTGCATTACTCTCATTTCCTTTCCCAATTTTTTTCTACCTCTCTTATATGATTTTAAGCACCTTTTTAAGCTCTTCCATGAGTTTTTTCTGGGCTTGAGAGCACTTTTCATTTTTCTCTAGGGTTTTTTCCCATAGGTGTTTTGTAATTGTTGTCCTCTTCTCAGTTTGTGTCTTGGTCTTCTTCATCACCATAATAACTTTCTGTGGTCAAGTTCTTTTGTTATTATTGTTGCTTGCTCATCTTTTTTTTATTTTTTATTTTTTGGCCTTTTCTCTTTCTTTTAAATTTGAACTCTGCTCCTGGAGTGGAAGGGAAAGTGTCTCAGACTTCCTCTGCCAGGGACTGCAGGCCCTGGCTGTTTACTTGGTGCTGTACTGATCTTGCCCTGAGGCCCACAGGGCACCCATGTTTCTGGTGCTGTGTTGAGGAGCCATGGTGATGGGGGTGGCTGATGCTACTGGAGACTATGGGAGTCTAGAAGCTTACCTGGTGTTGAGCCACAGTCCTAGTACTAGTGTCTGGCATGTGCTGAGAATGGAGTGTTTCTGCATTTCCCTGGGGCTACACTGAAGCATGTGGAGGTCTGGCTACTGGAGGATGCCTTTTTTGCCTGGGGCTACACTGAAGAATATGGCAGTTCTTTGGAATATGCAAGTTCTCCTGCCTCTGCTGAGGCAAGTAAGGGTCCTGGTGTTGATGTTTGCCTACTCCACTGCACCATGGCTCAGGATCTTCAACTGGTTTACTGAGGTGGGGCTTGCTGCTGGCTTGCTGTGATGCTTCCTGTCCTGGACTGCACTCCCCTTTTACCCAAGTGAGACAGACCTTTCTTGCTGATATTCCAAGTTTCTTGGGCTAAAAGATTGTTTCATCCTGTCTTCTTGCTGGTCTGCTGCTCCAGGATTTGTTTTTTGTTTTTTTGTTTTTGTTTTTGCTAGGCAATGGGGTTAAGTGACTTGCCCAGGATCACACAGCTAGTAAGTGTTATGTCTCTGAGGCCAGATTTGAACTCAGGTCCTCTTGAATCCAGGGCCAGAATCCACTGTGCCACCTAACTGCCTCCAGGATTTGCTTTGAGATGCTATTTTATTTTTGTTTGGAGGTAAATATCCTTTCCTCCTATTTTTACATTATTCTTTTAAGATAATTGAGATATAACAGAACTATTCCAAGGCCTTCTGTATAATAGACCATGACTTCATACAATGATATGGTTTGGAGAGGATATGTGTGTGTGTGTATGTGTGTGTGTGTGTGCAAACAGTTTGTTGTTGTGTGGTCCTTTATCATTATTTAGTTTTGCCTTTTTATGTTTCTCTTAAGTCTTTATGTTTGAATTTCAAAATTTCTATATAGGTCTGTTCTTTACATCATGAATTCCTGAAAGTTTCCTATTTCATTAAAAATCCATTTTTTCTAATAACAAGATTCATTTGGAAAACAAAAGGTCCAGAATATCAAGGGAACTAATGAAAAGAAATGCAGGAGAAGGTGGCCTAGCTATTCCAGATCTTAAATTGTATTATAAAGCAGCAATCATCAAAACTGCTTGGTACTGGCTAAGAAATAGAGTGGTAGATCAGTGAAATAGGTTAAACATGCAAGGCACAGTAATCAATGACCATAGTAATCTTTTATTTGATAAATCCAAAGACCCCAGCTTCTGGGACAAGGACCCACTCTTTGAAAAAAACTACTGGGACAACTGGAAAAGAGTATGGCAGAAACTAGGCATAGACCAAAATCTCATACCATATACCAAAATAAAGTCAAAATGGGTTCATGATTTAGATAAAGTCTGATACTATAAGCAAACTGGGAGAGCAAGAAACAGTTTATAAGATCTATGGAGAACAGAAGAATTCATGACCGAACAGGAGATACATTACAAAAAGCAAAATGGATAACTTTGATTAAATTAAATTGAAAAGGTTTTTGCACAAACAAAGCCAATGCAACTAAGATTAGAAGGAAGGTAGAAAATTGGAAAAGAATTTTTACAAACAGTCTCTTTGATAAGGGCCTCATTTCTAAAATATATAGAGAATTAAGTCAAATCTATAAGAATACAAGTCATTCCCCAATTGATAAATGGTCAAAGGATATGAACAGGAAGCTCTCAGATGAAGGAATTAAAGCCATCTATAGTCATATGAAAAAATGCTCTAAATCACTATTGATTAGAGAAATGCAAATCAAAACAACTTTGAGGTACCACATCACACCTATCACATTGGTCAACATGACAAAACAGGAAAATGATAAATGTTGGAGAAGACGTTGGAAAATTGGAACACTAATGCATTGTTGGTGGAGTTGTGAAATGATCTAACCATTTTGAAGAGCAAAGTGCAACTATGCCCAAAAGGCTATAAAAATGTGCATACCCAGCTTAGATACTTAAAATCTAGACACGGCTCAGATTCTTAAAATCTAGGCATGGCTGAAATTCTTAAAATCTAGGCATCACTGAGATTCTTATAATCTAGCCAATAGCATGTTCAGACTCCTTAAAAGTCTGCCCAATATGATGGATGTTCTAATAAACCTTGTCTTTGGCTGAAAGAAGGCTTGGGTTGAATTCTTTTGGGCAGGACCCACATGTTCTGATTTTGGGGTCCCAGGACCCCTGAACCCTTAAACCACCTCATTTTGGTGGCCCATATGGGGAAACTGCCTAACCCAAAGTTCTTTTCCAGCCAAGACTGGAAGGTATGTAAGCCTTCTCCCTCCCCTCCTTTCTTGCTCTGCAGTTGGGTTCACTCTCCAAGCGCTAAGGCTTGGAGGTGCTTTTCTGGCAGACAGTTACAAGGCTGTCTAGAACTGGGCCTGATGCTGTCAGGCTCTGGGGAAAGTTAGAACAGCTAAAAAATATCTTGGCAGATTCTGGAGGTTTCGTGATTGATCATTAGGGAGTTTTGAAACGCCTTTGATTTTGCCCTCCCCCACCTGGGAAAGGAAGGAGGTGGGAGGGGAAGCAGCTACAACATGGGTCCCCCTGGCAATGGCCTTGGGCTCTAGGGCAACCTTTGCCTGGAAGTATTACTCAGGTTCAGCACAACCTGCTCAAGGTAAAGAAGCTGGCCTCTGAACTTGTGTAAGCATGCTCTTTTAAGTTTGTAGTTTTAACTGTTAATGCTGAGATGTTGATTCTCTGTGTAAAGTAATTTGGAAGTGCATTTAACAAAACTGAAGTCACCTGATTGGTA
Source organism: Vombatus ursinus (assembly GCF_900497805.2). Taxonomy (NCBI): domain Eukaryota; kingdom Metazoa; phylum Chordata; class Mammalia; order Diprotodontia; family Vombatidae; genus Vombatus; species Vombatus ursinus. The sequence continues at coordinate 15,594,205 of NW_020954583.1, forward strand.
ATGGGTTTGTTTCAAGTTTCAAATTGGTGAACTTTCTGTATCTGTTATGTCAAGCAACTTTTCATAATGTGGTTACCGCTAAAATAATTTACTATTGTTGGTTATTGTTTTAATGTGTAAACTAGCCAAAAAGCTTGTTTGGGTTATGTATGGCTTGCTGAGAATTTGCAAGTGTATAGAATTCTCTAATGATTTGCTTTTTACACTAGGATAAATTTTAAGTTGAGATGTAAATCTTGGAAAAGTTTTTCCTAAGCTGTGTTTAGTAAAACTTGCTGTTTGTGGTAAAAGCTCATAGGATTTTATTTTGAGTTGTCTGATGGGTCATAATCCATCGATAATCAATAATCCACCATCTGAGAGAAATGCCACAAGCTACTCAGAGAAGGTGATACTGGTGGGAACAAGCTGAGAGGACAATTTTAGCCTCAGTCTAAGATGGGATCCTCCTGGCTCAGTTTCCCCAGTATGTTCCTTTGAAAGGGAATGTTACCTCCCTGGCTATTCCTGAGTCTGGCTATGAGGTGGATTTGATACTGCATGGTTGGAAAAGTAAATTATCTGAATATAAATAGAGTCAAGGATGTTTTATTCTCTCATTTGGGCCCTAAATCTAGTTCCTGTTTTATATCTGGGCCCTGCAGTTTTTTCTGTCAGATTTTTGTACAGGCCATTCACCTACAGTTGGTAGCAAACAGTGAGTACCAGCCAATGTCCCCCATCTTTCCTTGGTTGCAGCCTGTGCTAGGTTCCAGTCAACCTCCTCTTTGGGACCCCCTTCAGGCAGGGACAGCTCTATGTTCCTTGCCAGCAGGAAGCACTTTCAGAAGCTGAGACCTTCGCCCCTTACTCCAAAAGAATTTGGGTCCCATTTGTTTGAGGGGGGAATGATGGAGTTGGGATCTGGGCCCCAGAAAAGAAAAACCCTGGACTTTCCCACATGGCCAAATCTCTGGCATTCCCCTGAGGCTATAGTCCCATCAACTCGTCTTTCATTGTGGCTACACCCAATCTCTCCTCCATTGTCTTGACTCCCTTTGGCCCCAGGCCACTTCCCACCCTTGGTAATTCTATTACCTCATGGACTACTTGGCCACTGCTAGATCCCTCCCACAGTCTTTCTGTATATAAGGTCCATCTTGTCTCCATTAAGATGCTTAGATTCTTAAAATATAGACAGGGCTCAGATTCTTATAATCTAGCCACCTGAGAATTTTATAATCTAACCATGGCTAAGATTCTTAAAACCTAGCCAATAGCATTTTCAGACTCCTTAAGAGTCTGCCCAATATGATGTATGTTCTAATAAACCTTGTCTTTGGCTGAAAAGAAAATGTGCATACCCTTTGACCCAGCAACAGCTCTTCTAGGGCTATATCTCAAAGAGATCATACAATTGGGAAAAGGACCCACATGTATAAAAATATTCATAGCAGCTCTTTTTGTGGTGGCAAAGAATTGAAATTGAGAGGATGCCCATCAATTGGGGAATGGCTGAGCAAATTGTGGTATATGAATGTAATGGAATACTACTGTGCTATAAGAAATGATGAACAGGCTGACTTCAGAAAAACCTCGAAAGACTTGTATGGTCTGATACTGAGTGAAGTGAGCAGAACCAAGAAAATGATGTACATAATAACAACCACATTGTGAAAAGACTAATATTGATAAACTTAACCCTTCCCAGCAATACAAGTATCTAAGATATCTCCAGAGGCCTTGTGATGGAAAATGCTATCCGCATCCAAAGAAAGCTGTCTTGGGGAGGGTGGTGGGGAACAAGGGGGAGAAAAATTTTAAACTCAAAAGCATATGGAAATGATTGTTGATAAATCAAAATAAATTAATAAAAATGTAATTGGAAGTATCTAACAAAGTAAATAAAAATATAATAAACCATAGGTAATATTAAAAAAATTAAAAAAAATCCATCTTTTCACCTGTAGCCTTATGCTCAATTTTCATGGGTAAGTTGCTGCAAGTCTACATCATTTCCTTTTTTGGAATGTCATATTCCATAGCCTCCATTCTTTCATAGTGGCAGTTGCTAGATTTTTTGTATTTATGATTATGATTCATGAATTCTTATTTTCTGGTGGGTTGTAGTATTTTTTTCTTTGACCTAGAAGCTTTTGATTTGAGCTATAATGTTCCTAAGGATTTTCATTTTGTGGTTTCTTCCAGGAAGTAACCAGTGGATTCTTTATATTTCTACTTTGCCCTAGCTTCTAAGAGATCTGGGCAGTTCTCTTAAGATTTCCTGAGATGTGAATTGTAGACCTTTTTTTTAATTTTGTTTTGCCATGGCTTTCAGGTAATTTAGTGTTCATCAACACTTTCCTCCTCAATCTATTTCCTAAGTAATTGTTTTGCTATGATATATATTACATTTTCTTGTGTTTTTTTTTCAATTTTTTTTTACTATTTTACTATTTCTTGTTGTCTCATGTGGTCATTGGCTTCTTTTATGTTCATTCTAATTTTCATGGTTTCCTTACATTGGCAAAGCTTTGTATCACCTCTGCCAGCTGTTAATATCTTTTCCAGTTCTTTCCTTTAACATTCTCCTTTCATTTATAAAAATACTCTTCCAGAGAAAAAAAACTGATGGAATCTGAACACAGATCAAAGCATACTACTTTAACTTTATTTTATTTTTTATTTATTTTTTTCCTTTTGTGCTGTTTCATCTTTTATAACATGACTAATAAATATGTTTTACATGATTATACATATAATAATCTATATCAAATTGCTCACTGTTTTAGGGAACAGGGAGAAAGGGAGAACATTTGGAACTATTTTTAAAAGAATGTTAAAAATTGTCTTTACATGTAATTGGAAAAAAATAAAATATTATTTTAAAATATTTCTTATTAACTTGCTTCATCTATTCTAGAAATTCTTGTTGAATTTGTGACCAAGCTGAGGATTGTTGTGTTTTCCTTTATGAGAAGTTCCTTTTGGAATAATTTTCTTCTGAGTTTCTGTCTTGTGTGTCCCTATCACTATAATAGTTTTGATGGTGATACTTTGTTTTTATTTGCTCATTCTTCCAGCTTGCTTTCTGACTTTGGACTTGATGTGGAGGCTGGGCTAGAGGAAAAAATCTTAGTTATGTTGTTGCTTTCTTTGATTTTTGAGAGTTAAGTCATTCCAGTATCTCAGGAACATCTCAGCCTGAGGACCTGCAAGATTATAGTGCTTCCAAAATTATTTTGTCCAAGGTAATGTCTGATCACTGCCCCCTGGGTTGAGCTCTGCAAGTTCCTGGAAACTTGCCAACTGGGAAGATTTACAGATTCAGAGAGATAGAATTGCAAGTTTCCCTTTGATCTGAGATCCCTACCCTGGTCATTCCTTTGTAGATTTCAGATTGAGCTAGGAGCTAAAACTGAGACCAAGCCCTGCCCCAGTGTCCAGGACCCTTGCAGTAAGCAATAGCTTCCTTCTGAGCTTCTTCCCTGCTTGAAACACTGCCCAGAGCTTACAACAGTTTCTCACCCTAGAATCCCATCACTGAGTGAATCTTCCATTCTCAGTCCGCTTTGTATCTGTGCAAAATTGGTCACTGAGTGACAATACTGCCAGTTGGTACTTATTTGGATCCTGGGTGAAGTCAAGGTGCCCTGGTATGTGTCAGGAACCTCTTCTTGCCCTGGTAGATAGCCTTTTCATGTACTGGAGTGCTCCTCACATTGCACCCTTGGCCAGACTCTAATGCATCCCCAATGTCAACAGTTCTCTGTTTCCCTTTGCTAACCTAGCCCATAAAAGTGATTCATTGTGATTTTTTTCCTTAGATTTCCTTATCAGGATTGTGTCTAGTGTATTTTCTAGATCTGTTTGCAAGAGTTTAGGATGGGATGGGTGAGCTCAAAGTACTTCTTTCTGCTATCATTATCTTGGCCACTTCACTTTAAATAAATTCATATAAGTTCTAGAGTTTATCTGAATTGACGTTTATCACATATATATATTATATACATCTATATGTATTATATACATTTTATGTACTATATACATTTATATGTGTATGTATATATTTGTGTATGTATTTGTATTAGACATTGTCCTCAGTTTTTACCTCTATGAGCTATCAACGATGAGTTGTGCTGCTCTAAATAGGTAGTTGAATAATATTAGTTAGTATCTTCTTTAAGTTCTAGCTACTTCCTAGTGATTATGGTTCATTAATCCAAACTGCAGTTGTGCAGATATTTATTTAGAATAATTCAAGAATGTTCTGGCAATTTACCAAATACTGTTTTTGAAGCAATAAATTTCTGTTATAAAAATCACTTATGTCAACAAATGGCAAAAGATGATTTCTACATAAGATACAATGATGACTAAAAGTATTTTCAGTCATTAAACTAAATCTATGCCTTGTACCACAGAGGCTTCAGTGCTTTAACGTATATGTGGTGTTAGGCAAAATTTGGTTGGATATGTACTTTCAACATTATAACAAAAAGATAAAGTCAAATATTTTCACTCTTCTTTGAACTTTTAACCACACACAGTGCTGAATTACTATTTTTGTTTATACGAAAGAAAAGCAGTTGAATTGACACCTAATTCTTAGTCTCTTTCAGGCATATGGGTAACATCTTTATCCACAGAAAAATGTTTAAATAAAATTCCTGCTTTATATTGTTCATTGAAAAGAAATAAAGAAAATGTACTTTTATCTACATAGCTGTTCCTTACTCTGACTCTTTGTTTTCATCTCTTGAGAGGAGAAAGGCATAGAATATAAGGAAAAAGCACTGAATTTGAGGTCAGAACATCTGGGTAGGAATCCTGGTTCTGCCACTTACTATTTGTGATGTTAGGTAAGTCACTTAACCACTTTGTGCTTCATTTCGTCCATTTGTAAAATGAGTTTTTGACTTAATGACTTCTAAGATCCCTTCCTCCTCAAAACCTGTGATACTATGATTCAACTAAAATATATATGCAATGCATACATATATTATTATTTATAAATGTGTTAATATGATTGTGAAGATATCTCTATCTATGAAACATATCTCTCTATGTGTGTATACACACCACTGGTTTTGTGGTTACTGACATTGTGTAAGTATAAAATTTTGCCACCTAACTTATCATTATCATTATTCATTTATTCATTATAGTGGTTTTCCTCTATTATACATATAATATACATATGAGGGTATCCCTAAAGTGATAGTGCAGTTTTAAGCTTTAATACTGCCACTCAAGATAGACTTGGAACAGTTTCCTGAATGACAGATCTGTGACAGCTGCATATTAGTAGAGAAATATGCCTCCTGACTCCCTGACAAGAGGGAGACCTCTGGATTCATGACACTCTGCATAGTGTATATGAAAGAGTTATGAATGATGATTGTTGGAGATACTGAAGACAAAGAGAAGTGCAGAAGCGTTAGAAAGAGAAGGTGAGGAGAGGCAAGGAGTGAGCTTGGAATGGTGGCCAGATCTCCCAAGAGGTTCAGGTATATAGAGAAAGTTATAGAGGTATATAGAGAAAGCCCTTGAAATACCTGTGATTATGAATGCATTTAATTCCAGAAACTGGTAAGAATGAACCTGTGTGAGTTTGTTCACTCCTTAGTTTAGTTAAGATTTATTTCCAAACCAAAGAGTATGCTCCTGCATTAATATACCAATGGATTCTATAGTCTATACCAGTGGTGTCAAACTCAAATAGAAATGGATCTGTGCAGCTACATATTACTTAGAAAAACACTAATTAATATTACATTATGTTGTTTTTTATTTAGTTAAATATTTCTCCAGTGACATTGATGGCACCGGTAGTTTTACAACCCCATGCTCATCTCTCAAATAGATGCTAATCTGTAAAACTTTACCTAATTTCAGGGTTTTTTTTTTACTTTTAAATTTTTTATTTTTAATTTATGGAATAAAACAAGCATTTCTATAACATAATACAATAAAAAAGATTATTGCATATAAAACTGTAAGTCTACTATGTACAATTTGCTATTTATTTCAAATACAAAACAAAATTAACATGTAAATTTCCTTTCTTCCCTCCTGGCCCAGCTCTAGAGATGGCTACCATTTGAAACAAATAGGCAGGCACATGCACACACACACACACACACACACACACACACGTTTATATGCATGCACATGCAAAAAGATGCAAAATTATATATGCATGTATGTGTACACATGTGTATATATGTATATGTATGTGTACATATGTGTATGTATATGTAAGTATGTATATGTGTCAATTTATTTTATACATGCTTCTACTTACCAGTTCTTTCTCTGGATGCAGATAGTGTCTTTCTTCATACGTCCTTTATAATTAATTTGGGTATTTATATTAATCAAAATAACATTATTTCAAAGGTGTTCTTAAAACAATATTGCTGTTATTATATACAATATTCTCTTTGTTCTGTTCATTGCACTCTTCATTACTTCATGCAAGTCTTTCCATGTTTTCCTAAAATCATTGTGCTCATCATTTCTTACAGAACAGTAGTATTCCAATACAATGATATACTACAATTTGTTCAGCCATTCACCAATTGATGAACATCCTTGTAATTTCCAATTCTTTGCCACAACAAAGAAAGGTATTATAAATATTTTAGAACATATTTTCCCTTTCCTTTTCCCCTAATTATCTTCAGAAATAGACCAAGTAGTGGGTTAAAGGGTATAGGTTGTTTAATAACTCTTTGGTCATAATTCCAGATTGTTCTGCAAAATGATTGGATCAATTCACAACTCCACCAACAATGAATTAGTGTCCCATTTTTTCTAAATCCTCTCCAACATCTGTAGCATTCCCCTTCTATTGTTTTAGACCATCTAGTTCTTTTACTATTTAGTTTGATAAATAGGTTTCCTAGACATCTGTGATTTTCTTTTGTGTAACAAGAATTTGGTGGGAACAAGCTAAGTTGATTAAAAGTAAGCTATTATCCTTCTGGTCTGTGTTGACAAAAGTTCCATCCAGAACAACCAAAGTGGTTTTTATTTTAAAAGAGCATTATACCTATACTGCAAATATCTAATGTGGCATAGCCCAATAGACTTTTTGGAGATAGGAGAGTGGAGGAGTGACTCCATCTAAAGATAGAAATTGTAAACTCCATTGGAGATATAAAATATATATAAAATATATTGTTGCACCTCAGGCCCCCCTACATCCTTTCCCTTGAAGAGCTTACATTGTACTGAATTTTTGATATGGTCCTATGATGCTTCTAAAGTAATAAATAATTTTACCCTGGTAGTAAATATTATTCTAATCAGTGGACATCTGGAGGGAATAGGACAAGGGCAAAATTTCTATCTTCATATATAGGAAAATTCTCTTTCAAGCTTCTATGGGACCACCAAAAATTAAACTACCAACTACTTCATGGCCATAAAATTTGAAGGATAATTCATAAAACAATCTTAATTTTTGAGCAAAAACCCATCTTTTAAAAAGGAGGGAGAGTCTCAAGTCTGTAAAATTATGTTCCAGTTTTGACAGATCTAATATTAATGGATGAAAGTATTTTAATCCTTTGTATGCAACTAGTATGCCTTTTGTGACAGATGTTTTGGTGTTCTTGAAATCAAGATCTAGGAGTGTGTGTGTTATTAGGATTTAATCAAAACTCATTTTATAGATTCAGAAAAATGTAATTTTTCATGTTATGTAAGCACTTGTTTGTTTGCTCTATTTCCTCTTTGGTTGAATGAATAGGAAGTTTAAATAATTTTCTAGACAATCCTCTTGATGGAATAATCAGTCTGAATAGTACAGGACTCAATAATCTATATCTATATTTAGATAGATGGATGGATGGATGGATAGATAGATAGATAGATAGATAGATAGATAGATAGATAGATAGAAAAGGCCAAATAATTGAATTAGAAAAACTTCCATTTTTCTTCTGTAAACACAGCCTTTGTTATCACAATTAAAAAAGGGTCTCTAAAATATCTTTATAATAGAGGAGATTTCCTATCAGAAATGAAAACGAACAGATTATCTGGTAAAATTCTATACTTAGCAGCACTAACAAAAAATCAATAGTATATGTATTTTATAGAGATAGATATTTCCTATGGGATAATTAATATAATTACTGTTCATATATACTATCCACATTTTCTTTCTTGCATCATTTCTTCATTATTTGTCTTCCCAGTCTCCTTGATTGTAAGAAAGATATGTTATCCTCCCCCCAAAGTCACAAAGGCTCAGTATCTTGCTATTATGTAGAAGAAAGGGCACTGGTGTTTGTAGTCACCAGACTTGGATTCACATCTTTACTCTGATATTTCCTACTAGTGACCAAGGGTAAACAAAGTAGGGATAGTGATATTTTCACTACATATCAAGGCTATTATGAAGTAAGTATTCTATAAATCTTTATGTACTTTATGAATGCATGGAATTAGCATTGCTCCTATTACCCACATTTGCATAAATTGTGCAAAGATAAATGATAATACAAGTTTAGAGTTGGCTGCAAATTACATTTGCAGGATACTGATTTTAGAAATTCCTTTCAATTGCTATGTACTAAAATTCCTAGTGTATTGAATTGGAATGTGAAATACATTCAATCAAAATATTTTACAATTATGCATGTTTCCTCTGTCTCTTTATGGCTTTTTCTGTCTCTATATCTCACTGTCTCTGTCTCTCTCATAGAACTCCTTTTATCTTATTCTGATACCTCACTGTTAATTGTAGCACATGAATAGCACAGTTCTAGAAAGCTGTGCCAATTAAGCGCAGGTCCTACCAAGCTAGAGAGAGTTTGAATGAGGGTCCCCTGATAGACTTCAGATCTATTGTCTGAAGCACAATCTAACTAAGTTTAAAGACTTGTCAATGGCCATAGGAACTCATCAAAATCTACAAGCATGAAGGAGTTGTGAGTTCTTCATGAAGACACATAGTTTAGATCACAGATACTTGGACTATCACAAATCAAGAGAGAAAAGAAGGAGAAGAGAGGGGAGGAGAAGAGAAGATTTAAGACAAAGGAGAGGAGAGGGAAAGGAAAGGGATTAATAAAATTTTCACCTGGAAGGAAGTAACTCTAGCACAGCCTTACTTCTACCATACCAAACACTACAAAGATAAATTCCTTGATTACATAAGTACACCCACTCCATATTTCTGCTTATTTCTAAATACTACATCCTAGTATTGGTTACATTGTAAAACAGAGGTGCTTATTCAGGTTAATTGGAGATCAAATAAAACTATTAGAATGGTTCTTAGTGAATTCTTATAATTTACAAAGTATTTTAGGCAAGATGGAATCCAGCCAAGTTTTCAAGCTTATGAAACAACGATTCATGGTTAATAAGGGCGAATGCTCTAGAGAGATTAATCTTTCCTATCCTAACAGGCTGACCTTTACCCAGAGACATAGCAATTTAATTATCTACATTGAAAAGCACAATTATGGTAAAATTCAAAACCTGATTTATAGACAAGATTTTTAAAGTTCTTATCCATAATAAATGTAAATAAGGGCATAGAATCTACTTTTGGTTCTTCATTCCAGGAGGTGGAAAGCATATACTTGACAATTAATGTCTTTAAATGTTCTTGCTTTGTGGGAGCTTATGATTTAAAATTAAATATGCATTATCAACTATAAAAACATAATTCTACCTGTGCAAGTTAGACTGTTTTTGCTCATTTAACCTTTCAAAACTGTACTCTGGATATGCCTACAAAGAAACAGGTGACTACAAAGTCTGTAAAAGTTTAAAAAAAGAGACAACTATGCTAGTACATATTTAGACAACAAGCTGATATAAATTATGTCAGTTTTCCTTTTAGAGCATTCTATAAAGATTTTATTTGCACTGTGATATCACTAAAAAATCTTTTTTTTCTAACATAGCTCATTATAATGAAGCTTCTAGTATTATCTTGGATCTCTGCATTGGTTAATTTACATTTATTTTTATAAGATGACATGGTGTAGTGAAATGAACTCTTGACTTGAAAAATCGATTGACCTAATTCTGTTTCACAGCTTCAATATTTATTAGGTGTCATACTGGTAAAGGCAATCTACTTATCTAAGCCTCAGTTTCCTCATATGTTGAATTGGTAATAATACTTGTACTACTTTCCTCACAGAATTTCTTGTAGGATAAACAATAACACACAGTGTTTTAAGCAAAATTTAAAGAGGCATATAAAACTTAAGAATTATTGCAACCTCAGATCACAAATTCAGAATTGAAAAACACCTAAGAGATCATTTAATCCTTCCTTTTCTAGATTTAAAAAAAATAGGTCCAGAAATTGTGACACTCATAGTCACACTGGTAGTAACTGGGACAGCCAGAGTTTTAACTCAAATATTCTGACTCCAAATCCAGTATTTTTTTTTATTCTATCATGCTTTGGGAAACATAAAGACACAGAACAATAGTCCTTGCTTTGTTTTGTACTTAGGTGTCTAGCTATAACATAAACCCCTACAATCAAGGTTTTAGACATATTCCACACTATAATCTTCCTAGGAATACTTTTCATAAAAATATGAGAAAATGACTAATGTTTTTTTTCTCTAAATTGAGGACTGATTCGCATTTTGTTGAGTGACCACTATGTCCAAATGTGGGGCAGGTAGGTGACACAGCTAATATAGCACTGGGCCTAGAGTCAGAAATAGCTGAGTTCAAATCTGACCTCACTATCTGTGTGATCCTGGGAAGTCACTTAACACTGTTTACCTCAATTTTCTAACCTGTAAAATGAGCTGGAGAAGAAAATGGCAAACCATCTTTACCAAGAAAATCTCAAATAAGGTCACAAAGAGTCAACTTTACTAAAAAAGCTGAACAACAACAACAAATACTAAAATACAAATGTGATTTTATTGCCTTACCGAAAGACTATTGGGCAGAATGGTGAAAGAGCCTTAGGGAGAGAGACAAATGAGCTTTATCAAGAGTTGTCTGTTACTGACCTTAATGCTAAACAAAGACTAGTGATATAGTTCCTGGCAGGTATGTATGATAAAGGCGTGGATTTGGAACAATGGATCAAAAGCAAAAGGTAATTTTGTTTAACCACACTCATTTATCCTTCCCCCCATGATATCTAAATGTCAAACAAAAACATTGAGACCTTCATAGTTCCTTTGTGGTTTTCTTTTATGGCATCTCAGAAATTGTCTGCGGACATGAGAATGGATAGTCATGTCTTTAACAACAGAAAAAGGGGAGGGGAGGGGATTTTGTAATGCAAAATAGAATTGGCTGGCCAGATCTGGGGACATTAAATATAAGTGTTATTCACCAAAAAAAACTTCAGTATTTGAAACAATTTTAGAAAGAAATTTATTAGGTCATTTGGTAGAGGAGAGCAAGCTGAAAAGTTTGTGTGGCTCCCTCTCATCCAGGCTCTGAAAGTTTTACCTGTGCTCAGGAAAGACAACACAGTTGAGGGAGTGGTGTTCAGGGAAGTGTATTTAAATATGTTGAGTCAGAGGGATGGAGAAACAGATCAGAGAGTAGTAGTCAATTTTCATGCCCTTTCCAGAAGCAATGGTAGGTATTATTGATTTGATTACTATTCAAATGAGACCTGAAGCATGGTCTGAGGTCTGGGGCCAAGATAGACATAATATACTGTGTTCATTTGCACTGGCTGGCTGACTTAACAAAATATTTTAAAGTTTAATGGATTATGTTACTCAGGGTAGGATTTTAGGATGAAGATGTAATGAAATGCTATGAAGAACTATAGAAAACCCTCTAACTTAGATGAACACATACTTTGATTCTCAGTGGCTATCAATGAATTTCAACAAGCATTTTTTAATTACTTGTACTAGGGATACAAAGAAAAAGAAAAAAATAAATAGTTTCTGCTCTCAATATACCCTTGTATTATTTTCTTCCTTTCTTCCTTCCTTCCTTCCTTTCTTCCTTCCTTTCTTTTTTTCTTTCTGTCAGCTGAAAGCTAACTCTTCCCTATCTTGCCCAGGTTGGAAGAGGAAGGATTCCTCAGAGGCCCCAACCTACTCTGTTTAGCACTGAAGTTTTGAGCTGCTCTGTTTCTTATCTATTCTGATCCTCTCCTTGGGAAGCCAGATTCATTCTGCTCCCCTGCTTCAAAAAAATTCCATGTTAATACCAAACTTAGTAGAGCTAGCTCATCAGTTAGGCCACTATAGCTTAGAATTCCTGAGCTCAAGAGAACCACCAAACTCTGCCTTCTCAGTAGCAGGGATTATAAGCATATACCACCACACCTGGCTCTTACTTTGTATTGCAATGCAAATATGGACATTGGAAAAGACATTTAAAAAGAGATAGAAAATATGGCTCAGGGAAAACCCCATATATACCAAGATATTCATAGGAATACTTTCTTGTGACAGCAAAAAACTGGAAACAAAATAAATGAATATCAATTATGGAATGCCTAAACATATATAACAAAAATGTTTTAGGCCTATACAACATAAATAACTTTTGTAGAGGAAGTAGCTGGGAATTATTGAACATCACATTGCCCAAATAATATCAAAAATGAAATTAACTATATTTTTAAAACATAAAATGACATTGCTGATGTGCTAGTTATCCCTGAATCACCTGTGTTAAACTACCAACTTGTTAAAGCAAAGATCAAAATTTGGGCAAAAGAAGAAGAAAAAAATTAAAAGGAGAAAAATATAGCATATAATTTAAACTCTAACTTTATCTATTTAAGCAAATTGTTAATGCTCTCAGATTGTGATCTAGATGTGGGAAAAGAACATTGCCACTGATTCTAACAACTTTGTACGAACACTTAACCAATGTAAATCAATTGCCATAATGAGAAGACCAAAAGGGCCTAAGTATTGCTTCAGTCAGCAAACAGGATGCACTTATTAAATGAAATAATATGGAAATCAATAACAAGATTAGTCTGAAATATAGTTTCATTTGGAAAATCTCATGGAGAAGAATGGTGGAAGATTATGAGCAGTATTATAAAAAAAAAAAAAGCAAGGAGAGGCAGTAGAAAAAAAATTTAAAAAGCTGGATAAGTGAACAACCAAAGCAGAGTCATCCTGGAAGCATTAAAAATTAAACTTAAAGGCAGCCAATAGATAAAAGATAGAAACAATAAAGATATTTATAACATCCATTTTTTCCCACTATCGAGGACAGTCCAGCTACCATATTTGGCAATTCAATCTCAAGTATATATGCTTCTTGGGGAATGAGGAATGGAAAATATAATAAGGTTAGGAAAAGCATCTAGACTAGACCAAATATATACTGATGAGTCCATATGGGAAGAGATAACATTTTACAGATTTTGAGAGATCAGTTCTCAAGATGTAAGAAATACAGAAAGATACTAGAGACATGGAAAAATCTTTGACCTTGTTATTATTCCAAAATGGCAATTGAGAAAATTTCTATAATTATATATATATGAAAATGATATTCAAATTATCCGTGCATGTACTGAGGGCATCATCAATGAAGGCATTAGGAAGAAACCTCTTACTTGTTGCACAACAGACTAACTTTGCCATGATATAATTTAATAAAGATGTTGAGAATATAAGATCCCACTGTGCTTATTGTTTGTTGACTAGAAAAAGGCATTTGATTTAATACAGAAAAATGCCACCTTAAAGGCTTTCCTCCAGCAAGTTGTCCCCCATCTATTTGTCAAAATTATACAACATTTCTTAAACTATGTATCAACAAAGATAATATTGTTTGGTAACCCATTGATTAGCAGTATCAAGTGTGGCATAAAACAAGGAATCAGACTTGCCAAAGATGTGCAGCACTCTTATGCAAATGATCTATCAGAGTGTTGAAGTCAAAGAAGGTTTTCCTCTTTGAGGCATACTCGATAATTCTGTTTGTAGTTGACATTATATTTATTTATCAAACCTCTAAATATTGCAAAGCCTTCTCAATGAGAGACACAAACTTTCAAAAGAGTTTGGCCTATCCACATAAGAAAAAATAAGGATATTGAGATATATTGATTTGGGGAATTTTTTATCATTTTGAGAATAGTGAAAATTTGTTTAGGATACTTTCTTTTATTTTTCTATTAATGTTATGATATGCCCTATGGTGACTCCTGGAGGATGGCTTTCAGTGATTATGAATGAATTGGCTCAGAAGGCATGATAGACTCTTGTAGGATGAGTCACCCTTTATTTCAATATACAAATTTAGGTCATGGGATCATGGATTTAGAGCTAGAAGGGGCTTTAGAGATTATCAAGACCAATTCCAAATTTTATAGATGAAAAATGTGAGGCCCAGAGAGAGAAAAATGTCTTCTCAGGGTCAAACAGCTAATAAGTATACGAGGTAGGAATTAAATAACTCTGTTCACCACCATGCTACCTCTTTTGTCTTCATTGCATATTTGGGCCCTTTTCTCCTCTTGGTGTTTTGTTTTTTCAGAAAATAGGGCAAGGAAGAGAGTACATGCACCCAAAGTTCTTGGTCCCACCTCAATGATGCAATGATTGCCTTGCTAGCTCAATGATGTGAGTCCTGGAATTCAGACCAATCAGAGAATGTGAGAAAACCAAACATCACCATCCTTAGGGTGTTGCCTCTTTAACAACCCCAAATGCAAGAGACCCAGAACCCAGATTTCTAGTTAGCAAAATGGGATTACGAATAGTGCCAGAATCTCAGAGAGAGAAGATGAGCACCCAGCTGGTCCCAAAGTTAGAGAAGGAGCAGGAGATTCTAAGCAGGGAATAACAGGTAACAAATGTTAGTGACTTGACTTTTGCCTATTACTACAAGTTATTTGAGCAACCAGGTCTGATCAGAACAACAATTGCCTCTCCTAAAACCCAAAGTTTGTTTCTGTCTTGGAAAAGTCCAAAAACTTTAAGGTATTTTTAAAAATCTAAATAAAACTGAGTGTCTATATAGCTTTTGGGGGTGAAAGGAGGGAACTGGAATATTGAGACTATTCTAGTTGCATCAAGTTCATTTCCCTTCTAAAGGGGCACCTAATCCATGTGAGATGCACTAGAGAGGAAAGGCGAATTGTATCATGTATTTATGACCTACTGCAAATAACATTTTCTGGGTTTTTTGTGTGATCAAATAAGGGATGTCTTTTACCTGATATGTATACATTATACATGTATACATGTTTGTACAGAGCCTGGGGAGGATTTTGCCCACAGTAGTGGAGACTGTATTCAAATTATGCTTTTAATTATTCGAAGAGAACTCTAGGTGGGAGAAATAGGACCTCAAAAGAGAGTGGTGTTTGGGATAGCCACCAAAAAAGAGTTTGATCTTGTCAGAACACAATCTAGAGTGCTGAGCAATAGGTAATAGTATTTAAAATGCCCATTATCTAGATCTTGGACAAATATTGCATATAGACAAGAAGCCAGGCCTAGAACTGAACAACACAAGGAAAGTGAACTGATTTACCTTTGGAAAACTAAGAAGATATTTTAATGACCCCAGTTTTCTCCCTGAAACAAAGACCCATCATTTTAAAGTTTATGTTTTTCTGGTATTATTTTATGACTTTGAATCATGAAACTTAGCAGTTTCTGAAGAAATGAATTTGAGTATCACCAAAAGATAGAGAAGAGTTGCATTATGGCCATAAACACTCTCTGATGTAGGAAAAATATGGAATCACTCTAACATATGAAAAATAAGGAATCATACTGGAAACAATATATAAGCGACGTTATCAAATTATGATGGAAAACTAAGATAGACCTTTCAAGTAAGGAAAGCATAATCTATGGACAGCCTAAGTACTCTATTGGTTTCCTCACAACATCAAGAGAAGCAACACATTGGTTGGACTCCGTATATTGATCAGATGGGAAGATACTGATGATAGTCATACATAATGAGGAATGGACTTATTGCAATCTGCATCAATGGAGGGAATACTCACATCAATGAAATCACAGGAAAAAAGAGGTGGTCCAGGCATGTAGTAAAAGAGAAAATAACTAATGGACAGTCCACTTACTCTTTTTGCATCCAGGCAATGTTAAAATATATAGAGGACAGTTCCCAGTATGTTGGGTAGAATCTTCATAAAGGATCTACATGAAAACATGCAAAAGAATTATAAAGAATGAAAAAGGCATTAATAAGCTTTGAACCTCACCAGTGAAATCAGTAGCTATATTAGTGAAATCAAAGCCTTTTCAAACCACAAGACTAAGAGATCAGTAAAATTCTGAAGACATTTTTAAAAAGATTTCAGCAAAGCATTTTTCAAAAATTCCCATGCTATCCTTGAAAAACTAGAAAGATGTAGATCCAAAGTATAATAATTGGTCGGTGGATGGTAACTTAGAAAAAAAGGTCTATAATTAATGTTCAGAGATCTGTCATTAACAATATCCCAATAAAATATTTATCACAAATTTGGACAAATACATGCTAAACATGCCCATCAAAATTTCAGATGAAACAATGCTCAGAGAGATAGCTAATAACTGGATCACAGAGTTAATATCCAAATATCTTGATCTTCTGGAATTACGGGATATCTAATAATTTGATAGAGATGAATATAAAGTATACAAATTGACAAATGCCATTCTTCAAGTCTTAAATGCATTCTTTCCACATTTTATCCTATGAAAATCTCTTCTTTCAAAGTCAAGCTCAAGAGTTAATTATTTTCTCAAATTCAACATAATTTCTTTCTTTTTCCTCTTTCAATATTTTACTTTTTCCCAATTACAAGTAAAAATGATTTTCAACATTCATTCATAAAGTTTTAAGATCCAAATTCTATCCCTTCCACCCCCGCAACCCTCCTCACTAAGAAGGCAAGCAATTTGACATAGGTTATACATATACAGTCGTGCAAAACATTTCTAAAATAATCATGTTGTGAAAGAAAACATAGACCAAAAAAAAACTCAAGAAAAATGAAGAAAGCAAAAAAAGTATGCTTCAATGTGTATTCAGGCACCATCAGTTCTTTCTCTGAGGATGGAGAGCATTTTTCATCATAAGTCCTTCAGAGTTGTCTTGGACCATTGTATTGCCAAGAATAGCTAAGTCATTCACAGCTGATCATCTCATAATATTGCTGTTACTTTGTATATAGTACATGTTACTTTGCATCAGTTCATGTAATTCTTTCTAGGTTTGTCTGAGAGCATCCTGTCTATCATTTCCTTTTTTTAGACCTTATTTTTATTCTGTTCATAGTAAAATATGTTTCTTTTTTAAATTAATTTATTTTTAGTTTTCAACAATCACTTTTATAAGATTTGTAGTTCAAATTTTCCCCCCTTATTCCTCTCCCCCATCTCAAAAGGTGGAATGCAATATGATATAGGCTATACATGTACAATCATATTAAACATATTTTCACATTAGTCATATTGTGAAGGAAGAATCAGAACAAAACTGGAATACCATGAGAAAGAAAAAAATATAAAATAAAATAGTATGCTTCAATAGGCAGACTTTATAGTTCTTTCTCTGGATGTAGATAGCATTTTCTATCATGAGACTTGGAACTGTCTTAGATCGTAGCATGGCTGAGAAGGGCTAAATTTGGTCACTGTACAATGTTGCTGTTACTATATACAATGTTTTCCTGGTTCTGCTCCTGTCACTCAGCATCAGTTCATGGAAGTCTTTCCAGGTTTTTCTGAAGTCTGCCTGCTCATTATTTCTTATAGCATAATGGTATTCCATTACATTCATATACCACAACTTGTTCAATGATTCCCCAGTTGATGGGTATCCCCTCAATTTCCAATTCTTGGCCACCACAAAAAGAGCTGCTATAAATATTTTTGTACATGTCTTTTCCCTTTTCAATGATCTCTTTGGGATACAGACCTAGGAGTGGTATTGATCAAAGGGTATGCACAGTTTTATACATATATATATATATATATAGATACATCTATATCTATATCTATCTATCTATCTATCTATCTATCTATCTATCTATCTATCTATCTATCTATCTATCTATCTATATCCCTTTGGGCAGAGTTCCAAATTGCTCTCCAGAATGGTTGAATAAGTTTGCAAATCTACCGACAATGCATTAGTGTCCCAATTTTCCCACATCTTCTCCAACAGTTATCATTTTCTTGTTTTGTCATGTTAGCCTATCTGATAGGTGTGATGTGGTACCTCAGAGTTGCTTTGATTTGTATTTCTCTGATAGTGATTTAGAGCACTTTTTCATATGACTATAGATAGCTTTAATTTCTCCATCTAAAAACTGCCTGTTCATATCCTTTGACCATTTATCAGTTGGGGAATGACTTGTATTCTTATAAATTTGACTCAGTTTTCTATATATTTTAGAAATGAGGCCACTATCAGAGATCCTGGGTGTAAGAATTGTTTCCCAGGTTTCTGCTTCCCTTCTAATCTTGGTTGCATTGGTTTTGGTTATACAATATATTTTTAATTTTATGTAATCAAAATTATCCATTTTCATTTCATAATGTTCTTTATCTCTTGTTTGGTCATAAATTCTTTGCTTCTCCATAGATCTGATACATTTATAATGGATGTTCAGAGATCTTTCATTAACAATTAAATCTTTGAAATGATTGCTTTTATTTTTATTGTTGTTGTTTGATAAAGGTTTTCAAGGTCTATTCTCACAATGGAATTATGAGACCAAAGGGTATGATTATGTTTGTAATTTTTCCTCTGTATTTACACATACAAGCATTTAATTGCTTCTCCACAACCACACCAGCAATGAGTTTCGTTACATATTGGTATTTTCTGGTAACCTGATGAGTATAAAGCACAATGCCTGGCACAAAGTAGGTTAGTAAATTAATGTTTGTCAATTGACTTACTCAAAGCTGTCCTAATTTACATTTCATATTGGAGGCTTTGGATGTAGGGAGTTTGACTTTGTTGTCTTCTTCTGGTTGTATGTTTTGATCTTCTTTGTCACCAAAGTAAGGTTCTATAGTCTGAGTTTATTGTTTTGTTTTTTTTTTTCCACTGCCTACTCATTTTTCCAGCCAATTACTTGACTTTTACACTCTTTTTAAAGATAGGGCTCTGGATTATGGGGAGGTCAGGTCCCTGGTGGATGCCTGCTCACCAGGGGCAGTGCTGAAACCTGTGGAAGTCAGGCCACTGGAGGATGCCTATTTGCTTGGGGCTGTGAGTCTTCTGGTTAACCTGGCTAGGCTAAGGCATGTAGGGGAGTCCTGGAGTTGGCATTTGCCTGCTCCACCATTCTGGGGCTCAGTATCTCCCTCTGGTTTGCTGTGATGGGGTTTGCTGGGATGCTTCCTATCCTGGAATGTGCTCCCCTTTTATCCAAGTGACCTTTCTTGCTGATCCTCCAAGTTTCCTGGGCTAAAAGACCAGTCTATCATCATGCAACTGGTTGTACTGTTCCAGGATTTTCCCCAGGTCACAAGTTTCTGGTTGCTTGAGAAGTCAATATGAGAGAGCAACAGCAATTTCCATTTACTCTATCATCTTGGATCCCAGAAGTCCTGTCCATCATTTCTCACAACACAATAATATTCCATCACAATCATATACCACGATTTGTTTAGCCATTCCCCAAAGGATGGGCATTCCCTCAATTTCCTATTCTTTGCTGACAGAAAAGAGTGACTATAAATACTTTTGTACACATAGATCCTTTTCCTTTTTTATATCTTTTGGCATAAAGACCAAGTAGTGATATTGTTAAGTCAAAAGATATGCATGGTTATATAGTCTTTTGGACATAGTTCCAAATTGCTTTACAAAATGGTTGAATCAGTTCACAACTCCACTAACAGTGCATTAATGTCTCATTTTTCCCCACATCCCTCCACTATTTGTCATTTTCCTTTTCTGTCCTATTAGCCAATCTAATAGGTCTGAGGTAGTACCTCAGAACTGTGTTAATTTGCACTTCTGTAATAGAGCATTTTTTCACATGGTGAAAGATAGCTTTGATTACTTCATCTGAAAACTGTTCATATCTTGTGATCACTTACAAATTGGGGAATGGCTTTCATTTTTATTAATTTGACTCAGTTCTCCATATGTTTGAGAAATTAAGCCTTTCTCAGAGAAGGTTGTTTCAAAAAATTTTCCCAGTTACCATTGCTAACTGTGTTTCCCTCCATCCTACCCCCATTTATTCTATTCTCTCTCTCCTTTCACCTTGTCCCTCCTCAAAAGCATTTTGTTTCTGACTACACGCTCTCCCAATCTGCCCTCTCTTTTATCATTACCTCTTCTTTTCTTCCCCTCCTACTTTCCTGTAGGGTAAGATTGATTTCTATACCCAATTACATGTGTATGTTATTCATTCTTTGAGCCAATTCTGATGATAGTAAGGGTCACTCACTCTCTCTCATCTCCCTGCTCTTCCCTTCCACTGTAAAAACTTTTCTTGCCACTTATATGTGAGATAATTTACTCCATTTTACCTCTCCTTCTTTTCTCCCAGTGCATTTCTCTTTCACTCTTCAATTTTATATTTTTAGATATCATTCCTTCATATTCAACTCACACCTGTGCCCTCTGTCTATATATACTCCTTCTAACTACCCTGATAATGAGAAGTTCTTATGAGTTACAAGTATCATCTTCCCATTTAGGAATATGAACAGTTTAACCTTATTAAGTGCCTTATGATTTTCCTTTCCTGTTTATCTTTCTAAGCTTCTCTTGAGTCTTATGTTTGAAAGAAAAAATTTCTATTTAGCTCTATTTTTTCATCAAGAATGCTCGAAGGGTCAGCTAAGTGGTGCAGTGGATAGGGAACCAGCACTGAAGTCAGGAGTACCTGAGTTCAAATCTGGTCTCAGTCCCAACACTTGAGACTTACTAACTGTGTGACCCTGGGCAAGTCACTTACCCCTAACTGCCAAAAAAAAAAAAAAAGAATGTTTGAAAGTTCTCTATTTCACTGATTGCCCACTTTTCCCCCTGAAGGATTATACTCAATTTTGCTGGGTAAGTGATTGTTGGCTGTATTCCTAGCTCTTTTCCCATCTGGAATATCATATTCCAAGCCCTCCAATTCTGTAATATAGAAGCTATTAAATCTTGTGTTATCCTGCTGTGACTCCACAATACTTGAATTGTTTCTTTCTGGCTGCTTGCAATATTTTCTCCTTGACCTGAGAACTCTGGAATTTGGCTATAATATTCTTGGCAGTTTTCATTTTGGGTTGTCTTTCAGGAGGTAATTGGCTGGTTCTTTCAATTTCTATTTTAGCCTGGTTCTTGAATATCAGTGCAGTTTTCCTTCATAATTTCTTGAAATATGATGTCTAGGCTCTTTTTTTTTTATCATGGTAGTCCAGTAATTTTCAGTTTATCTCTCCTGGATCTATTTTCTAGGTCAATTATTTTTCCCATGAGATATTTCACATTTTCTTCTACTTTTTCATTCTTTTTTTCTCATTTCTTGATTTTTTATTAAGTCATTAGCTTCCATTTGCTCAATTCTAATTTTTAAGGAATTATTTTCTTCATTGAGCTTTTATACCTCCTTTTCCACTTGGTACAATTCTACTTTTTAAGGAGGTTTTTTTTTCCTCAATGAATTTTTCAATTAGCCAGTTCTGCTTTTTTTGTTGGCATTATTCTCCTTATTGACTTTTTGGACCTCTTTTGCCATTTGGCCTAATCTGTTTAAAGTGTTATTTTCTTCAGTATTTTTTGTGTCTCCTTTATAAAGCTGTTGACTCCTTTTTCATGATTTTCTTGCATCACTCTCATTTCTCTTCCTAATTTTTCCCTTACCTCTCTTACTTGATTTTCAAAATCCTTTTTGAGCTCTTGGCATGAGACCAATTCATATTTTTCTCGGAGTCTTTAGATTAGGAGCTTTGACTTCGTTATCTTCTTTTGATTGTGTGTCTTGATCTTCCTTGTCACCACAGTAATTTTCTATGGCATGAAGTTTTTTGTTGTTGTTTGCTCAATTTCCCAGACTATTACTTGACTTTTAAGTCATTGTTAAAGGGGGTTTCTGCTTCCAGGGTGAAGGGCACTCTATCCTAGGGTTTAGGGGTTTTATGCAGCTGTTTTCATGGATGCTTCTGTAAGGTTTCAGTTCTTCCAGGTTGATGTTATCTAACAAGAGATGTTTACTACTCTCCTGGCCTGTGCTCTTCTCTGTGAGTGACTGCAATCACTCTTTTCTGCCCTGGAATTGTGATGTAGGTTCCCACTCCACTGTGACCATAAGATCTGGTGAGCTAGTGCTCCTTCTCACCATAGATCTACCACCCAGAACTCTGACCTAGATCCATGTATGGGCAAAGCAACAGAGTCATGACTCAGTACTCGAAAAGAGATTCCTTTAATCTCCTTCTAACTAATTGTTCTGACCACCTTACCATCTGTGTGCTGTGAGCTCCACAAGCAGGTAATAATGATGATGATTTTGTTATTTCCAAGGTTTGTTCCTGGTTTGTTGGAGCCGGGGCTGTGCTGGCACAACTTGTGCTGTACTCTGCTTTACTCTCACCCAGGTGTAACAGACCTTCCCTGCTGATCTTCTCAGTTGTCTTTGGCATCTGTGTGCTGAGAGGTCTGGAAACTGCCACTGCTGTCACTGATTCAGTTGCCCGGAGGCCTGCTCCAGGTTTTCTGGGACCTGGTTTTTGCTGGTGTGGCCTGTGCTGGATTGTACTCCTCTCTCATCCTGGTGCAACAGAGCTATCCTGCTGACCTTCTTAGTTTTCTTGGAGTGGAAAGTTATTCAGTCTGTCTTTTTATGAATTCTGCCACTCTAGAATTTGTTTAAAATCATTATTTAAGGATGTTTAGAAGGGTTTGGGAGAGAGCTCAGGTGAATTTCTGACTTTATTCCACCAGCTTAGCTCCACCTCCCAGGAATTAACTCCTCAATGAAATCTTTCCTGAATTTCCCAGATGAAACTTCCACATGTTCATGTTAGAGTTCCTGGCCTCTTTTGCTCTTCTTTTAGTTATTTTTGTGAATGTCATATCTCTGAATCCATCCTCCAAACAGATGACAAAATGAAATTCTTAAGTACTGGTTTGACCACGTCACTCCCTTATACTATTTAATGTAGTGGCTCAGAATAAAATGTCTACTCCACTGTTTAGCATTTCAAACCTGTCATAATCTGAATCCAGCCAGCTTGTTTTTTTCCCAACTTATCACATGTTCCTCTCTTTCATGAATACTTAGGACAACTTAAATTGGTCTTTTTGCTGTTCTTTGCTCATGACATTCCATTTACCATTTCTACACCTTTCCACAGGCTCTATGAATAGAATAGACTTCTCATCTCTTTTTCTTAGAGGTCTAGCTTCTAGAAGTCTAGCTTCATTAAAAACAGCTCAAGTGCTACCTCCCATATGACATCTTTGCTGATCTCCCAGTTGCTAGCTCTTTCCCCAAATTAATATATATTTACTCTGTATCTATTTTGCTTCTACATAAGTGACATTTCCTCTAGAATATAAATCTATGGAGGGCAAAGATGATTCATTTTTGTCTTTGTAACTCCAGTACATAAAATTTCCTGGCTCATAGAAGGTACTTAAATACTTGTTAATTGATTTATTTGTTGTTTCTATAGAAAGTTTAAAATTTTTCATTGTATCCAATTAAGAAGAAAATCTGCACCTAATGTTTCACCAAAAGTTGTAGTAAAATGTGATCTATAAAAATATGTCTGTATTAATAAATCACTAAATCTCCCTTAACTATTATAAATGTGCATGGAGGAATTCATCCAATTTATAGAATCTCTCTCTCTCTCTCTTTCATCCATGAAGTAGTGCCTACAGCTTATTTTAATTTAAGGGAAAACTACCTCCATTACTACCTTCAAAGCATGCAAAATTAAGAAAATATTTGTCTAAATATCTGTAATGACTGAATATACCACCTCACCTATGAGATATTAGAGTTACAGATTGTACTCTTTCTATAACAAAAATAACTGGTGATCTGTTCTATTAACTCCTTATAAATTGGCAATCATCTTTTCCTCCTTCAAATAGGCTTTTGAATGTCTTTTATAAACCTAGGATTCCTACTTCACAGCTCAATTTTTTTGTATAAAAAAAAAGGAGAATGTGCCCAGGACATTTTTGCTCCTAAGACACATGTTTTGAGACTATAATTCCCATCTTTCTGAAGAGGAATCCGAATTTAGATGTCATCTTAAAACTGATTCCCTTTCACCAAATTCAACTTTTATTTTCATGTGCTTTTGAGTTTAAAGGTCAAAGAGGGAAAAGTGTAATTGGGCTCTCTATTTTGTCATGACCCCCAAGCATCACTGGAGAATTTCTTTCATATCATTGAGTTTAATAAATTACAATTTCCTTAAAACTAGTGAATTAATGTTATTCTGAATCAAAAATTAATTTGACAGCAAAATAACAGATCTATGCCCTTTTAAGAAAAGAGTAATTAATAGAATTCTATATTTTAGTGATGGCCTTAACAAACAAATAAAGGTCATCTGAAAGCAAATTATCATTGAAAATGGTCTTCTTCACCACTGCCTGAGCTTAGCATTTTAGCTCAGCTTTAAGTGAAACTTTGTTGTAGCTTGACTACTACTTCTCGATATAGTTCTCAGACACACTGATACCTTAAGAGAATACTAAAGAAACCAGAAATTAATTAATTAATAAATAAGCACTTTTCCTATACAAGGAACTACAAAAGTATCATTAGGAAGAGGAGTCAAGATGTAGCAGAGGATGAAATCTGATTCTTTACTAAGCACCATTCACATTTCTGTTGCTGACTTGCCATCTGATTTTGTCATTGCTTAGCCAATTTTTGAAGCTCATATATGACCCTTCTCCCCATTTCAAAGTGAGCAATTTCTTTCAGTGATAATAAAAAGATTTAATAAAAATATAATTTGTAACAAAAAACACTTAAAAATAGTGCTGTATAGTCTTTGTTTAACTTAATAGTGTTCTTTTAATACCTGGCCTTCTCACCATTTATCTCCAGTGTTTTAAAGAAAGGCATCCATTGCATCCAATAACAACTCTGAGTGTGAAGAGGAATGTTCAATTAGGGGATGAGCACTGAATGATCAAGTGCTAATTAAATTTATATCTGTTTTTTAAGGTTTTTTTCATCTTACTTGATTTGTCCCCAGGCAAGGATGATTAATACTTCTGTTTTGTTCCATCTAATAAAAATGAATAGCACAAAATGAAAACATTTTGTAAGGACAGAAAGCTCCTCTAATGGTTAGTGGATTCTCAGAAGTGACAGTAGAAATAATGAGGCATAAATGGAGTAGAATACAAGCATGTCAGAATCACAAAATTTGTTGAAACATTGATCCTTCCACTTTGTTTTCTTCCCCCCCCCTTTACCCTCATCCCTCCCTCCCACTTTCTCTGTTGAGTTGAGTAACTTTACTCCCAATGGGAGAGCCTTTTTACTCTGTATTGTCTGGTTACATATTCTCCTATGCATACTTTCTCTGATGTTTGGCTACGATTTGAATAAATTACTTTCTTTACTATTCACTATATGTGTTCATTGTGGAAGTTGTATTTGAAGGGAAAGGGGTAAAGTCTTGTATATAGAGTTTGGATTCTCCTTTCCCCCAATAGTGAAAAATAGTGATCAGAAGTTGTTCAAACATGATTATAACCCCTAGATTCATAATATTTAAGGTAGTAGATGAAATAACTCTAGCCCAGTACCTCTCTCTGACTCTAGCTTCAACTTCCTGCTCTTTCTCCTTGAAGGAACTAAAGTCTTTCTTGGAGAAGGTTGGAAGAAGACATTAGAGGTGTTTATTTTACCTCCCTTTGTGCCACAAAAGGACAGCCTATGATCATAGGTTGGCCTCATTACACATGGGAGATTTCCCAGTTTTACCATCTCTGCCTCATCACTCAGACTGGGAAGAGTATGTATTTCCACCAATGCAGAGAGAGTTCCATATAAATGGGCTCTGAGACAGGGATTATATACATGTAAAAACTGCTCAGATCTATAGAGGGTAAAGTGAACATAAAAGAATTTTACAATCATCTCAAGAAAGAACATTCTCCCACCCACTCCAAAAAAGAAAAGTCTCAGGAATGTCATAAAAATTCCTCAACTACCACATTAAAGAAAAAAAATACTGCAAGAAACCAGAAAGAAGTAGTTCAACTACCAAAGAACCACATACAGGATAACTCAATAGCTGGAAAATTTTACCTTAATTGAGAGGAGACCCTAGAATATAATATTCTAAAAGGCAAAAGTTATGAACTTAAACCAATGACAACTTATCATGAAAAGCTAAATGTAATCCTATAGGGGAAAAGTACACTTTAATAGAATATATTATTCTTGATGAAAAGATTAGAACTGATTAAGAACTCTGAAACACAAACAAAAAAGTCAATATTAGTTTAGAAATGTAAATTTCTTTGAGTAATTGAAAAGGATTGCATGACAACATGGCACTAATATTTTAACGAAGGAGGGAACTAACATGTGTTTCTTTCAAAACCTTAATATCTTCAAATAATATTGAGAGAATTAAATAAGAACAGCAGAGGACCTGGAAGTAGGTTGGTTCTGTTTTGAGTGCTTAAAGAGGGGACAAAAAAGGAAGGGCAAAAGGATTACACTACTGTGAAAGAAGGAAGAACTTGTTAATTTTCATGATTGGAATGTGTGAGAAAAGTCATGAAAGAATAAAGCAAAAGCAGATGGGAGAAGAGGGCATCAGATGAATTCAACCCTATCTGAACCTGACAAAGGAGAGCCATACACACATGGACACACACATTTACATACATTTATATACACATAGTTTGGTATAGAAAAACTTAAAATTCAACAGATAAACAGGTGGAGACAAGGTAAGATTAGAATGGAAGGTTATGCAGGGGAAGGAATTGTTGTGAAATAAATTAACATATAATAACAATAAATAATAAATAAATAAATATATTCCCTTATCCTGAAAGAGGAACAAAAAAGAAAAGAAGAAAAGTAAAATGAGAAACTTAGTTTACACTATGATAAACTCCAATTGGACACATGACATAAAATGTCACAACATAAACAAATCATAAGCATAAGGAACAAATTACTTTTCAGATCTAGGGATAGGATAAGAGTTTGCAACTAAACAAGGGATAGAGAAGACCACAGAAAATAAAAAGGACAATATTGTTTACCTAAAATTTAAAAAGTTTTGCACACACATGCATGTGCACACACACACACACACACACACATCAAATGTAGCTAAGGGAAATAGTTAACTGAGAAATAATATGTTTTCAATAAGTTTCTTTGATGTCGCATTTCATTTATATGTATATGCACACACATATACATACATATATGTGTATATGGAACTGACTCAAATTTACATTAAGAAGAGCCATTCACAAATTGATAAATATTTAAAGGATATAAGCAGGCAGTTCTCAAGGAAAGAAAACCAAGCTTCCTACAATCATTGGAAAAATTTTCCAATTCACTAATAGTTAAAGAA
Source organism: Vombatus ursinus (assembly GCF_900497805.2). NCBI lineage: Eukaryota > Metazoa > Chordata > Mammalia > Diprotodontia > Vombatidae > Vombatus > Vombatus ursinus. The sequence goes on from NW_020954583.1 coordinate 15,621,705, forward strand.
ATGCAAATTAAATAAACTCTGAGTTTCCACTTCACATCTATATGATTGGCAAAGTTAACAACAACAAAAAAGAAAATAAGTAATGTTGGAAGGATTATGGAAAGTCAGATATGCTAATGCATTGTTGTTGGGTTTTTTTTAAACTATGAATTGGTTCAGATATCCTAGAAAGCAATCTGCAATTATTCCCTTAAAATTGGTGGTGCAGTAGATAGAGCACCAGGAAATTTTCATTAAAGAGAATGACAACAATGAGAAAACATATCAAAATATATGGGATGTGGCCAAAGCAGTATTTATGGGAAATTTTATATCTCTGAATGCTTATAAAATAAAGAGTAGATAAATGAATTGGGCGTGTATTTTTTAAAAAGTAAAAAAAAAAAACAAATTAAAAATCTCCAATTAAATACCAAATTGGAAACCTGAAAAACAAAAGGAAATATTAACAAAATTGAAAGGAAGAAAATCATTGAATAGCTAAATAAAACTAGAAAGTGGGTTTTATTAAAAAGAATAGATAAGCCATTGGCTATTTGATTTTTTTAAAAAAGAAAACTTTTGGAATAATTGACCATATTAATAATAAAAACAACAAAAATCATATGATTGTATCAATAAATCCACAAATAGCTGTTGACAATACACAACACTCATTCCTATTAAAAACACTAGGAAACACATGAATAAATAGAGCTTTGCTTCAAATGATAAGTAATATTTATTTAAAACCAAGAGCAAACATTATCTGTAATGGGATAAGCTAGAAGCATTTCCCATAAGATGAAACAAGTGTGGCCATTGACACCACTATTATTCAATATTGTTCTAGAAATGCTAGATATAGCAATAATAGAAGGGGAATAAATGCAAGGACTTAGAATGGCAATAAGGAAACAAAATGATTATTCTTTGCAGCTGATGTGATGATATGCTTGACATAGTTGGAAAATCAACTAAAATGCAGTCAAAATTATTAACAATTTCAGCAAAGTTACAGGATACAAAATAAACCCACAAAAAAAATCAACATTACTATATATGCACTACCAACAAAATCCAGCAAGAAAGTGATAGCAAGAGAAAACTCATTTAAAATAACTGCAGGCAATAGGAGTCTACGTGCCAAGACAAACTCAAACAAAATTTAAAAAAAAAAAATTTCACACCAATAAAGAAAGATTTTCAGTACTTCTTACACTGGGTCAAATATTCCACAAAGATTTAATTCTTTATGCAAAAATAAACAAGCACATCCATCTCATAAGTATGTAAATTTGCTTTCATCTTTAATAAATGGTAAATTGTATGTATACCAAATAATTGTTTTAAAATAAATTTCTTTATGATTTATTATCAATAAATGCTTGATGATTTAGATCTGACTTTATTTGTTTGAAAAGTGTTTTATAATTTTGTTCATATTGTTCCTGGGCTTGTCTTGGAAGATATACTTCCAAGTATTTTGTATTTTAAATGAAATTTAAATAGAATTTTTCTTTCTGTCTTTTGCTGCTGAATTTTGTTGGTCAAATATAGAAATGCTGATCATTTATTATAGGTTTATTTTCTATCTTGTGACTTTGCTAAAGTTGTTAATTATTTCAACTTGCTTTTAGTTGTTTCTCTAGGATTCTCCAAATATACCATCATATCATCTACAGAGTGAAAATTTTGTTTCTTCACTGCCTAGTCAAATTTCTTCAATTTCTTTTCTTTCTCTTGTTGCTATAGCTAACATTTCTAGTACAATAATAAAAATAGTGGTGATGATGGGCAGCCTTGCTTCACCCCTAATCTTATTGGAAAGGCTTCTACCTTATCCCCATTACAGATAATGCCTACTTATAGTTTTTGATAAATTCTAGTTATCATTTGAAGCAAAGCTCCATCTATTCCTATAATTTCTAGAAATTTTAATTGGAATGAGTTGTTTTTGTCAAAAGCTTTTTTTCTGTATGGAGATAATCATGATTTTTGTTTGTTTTATTATTGATTTAATCAATTATGTTGATATGTTTCCTAATACTGAAAGAGCCCCACATTCCTAGTATAAATACCACCTTGTCATAGTGTATGATCCTTGTGATATATTGCTGTAATCTCCTCGATAATATTCTATTTAAAATTTTTGCACCAATATTCATTAGGGAAATTGGCCTACAATTTTCTTTCTCTGTTTTTGATCTTCCTGATTTAGGTATCAGCACCATGTTTGTGTCTGTAAGGTCTGGAATTCCCCTGTACCTCCCCCATAACCATGGAGTGAGTTTGATACCAAATGAAAAGGCCAAGAGTCTCCAGATTGATTATAGAAGTTTAATCAATCATTATAAATACTTATAATCAGGGACAATCTGGGATGGCTGCCAGATTATTCAGTGGATACCTCCAAAGACTCCCCCCCAAAAAATATAGAACTCAGACAAAGGTAAGAGGATTCATAGGCTGCATCACTGTGGATTGGTAAACAATTTGGGTTTTTTTCTGCTTAGTCAATGTTTGGACTAATATTTTAGTTTATACTTATATGGAATCTGGTTCCCAGACATCCAAGTGTTTACCTAGCACTGTTGGCTAAATGCTCAGACACTCAAAGTTGGGTACTGGTCATGTACTGGTCACGTGCCAGTCACAGTATCTAAGTTATGATTCGCTATCTACGTTATGATTTTGTTTAACAGGTGACTATAAACATGCTTCCACCTTTCACAGAGTTTAAGTCTCCACTTTTCACAGAGTTTAAGTTAATGGCTTTTAACTTCTTACTGTGTATTATGTCTTTTTTCCCAATTGGGATGCCAAAATGTCAAAAAAAATTGGCAGGAATCCTTCTTTGCCTGTTTTCCCAAATAGTTTTTATCTTATTGGATTTAATTATTCTTTAAATGTTTAGTAGAATTCACTTGTGAATCCATCTGGTCCTGGGGATTTTTTCTTAGGGAGTTCATTGATGGCTTGTTCAAATTCTCTTTCTAAAATAAGTACTCAATTTCCTATTTGGTTCATCTGAGAAATTTATATTTTTGTAAATGTTCATCCATTTCACTTAGATGTTCAGATATTTTGGCATATAATTGGGAAAAATTGCTGCCATAATTGCTTTAATTTCCTATATGTTAGTGGCAAATTCATCCTTTTATTTTTGATATTGGTTATTTGGTTTTCTTCCATTTTTATGAAATTAATCAATGGTTTATCAATTTTATTTTTTCATAAAACCAGTTCCTAGATTTATTAGTTCAATGGTTTTCTTACTTTCAATTTTATTAATTTTCTCTTTGATCTTCAAGATTTCCAACTTGCTGTTTAATCGGGGCTATTTATTTTGTTCTTTTTCTCTTTGTTTTTAGTTGCATACCCAATTTGTTGACCTTTTATTTCTCTATTTTATTGATGTAAGCATTTAGAAATATAAATTTTCCACTAAGTACTACTTTAGCAGCATCACATAAATTTTGCTAATTTGTCTCACTGGCATTCTCATTAATGAAATTATTGAGTGTTTCTATGATTTGTTCTTTGACTCACTCATTCTTTAGGATTAGTGAGTTTCCAATCAAATTTCAATCTATGTTTCCACAGCCTTTTATTCAATGTTTTTATTGCATTATGATCTGAAAAGGACACATTTATAATTTCTACTTTTCCGCATTTGGTTGTGAGGTTTTTATGCACTAATACATGGTCAATTTTTTGTAGGTGCTATGTGCCACTGAGAAAATGATATATTCCTTTGTATTGCCTTTCAATTTTTCCATAGGTCTATCATATCTAACTTTTCAAAATTTTTATCCATTTCCTTAACTTTTTTTTTCTTTTTTGGTTAGATTTATCTAGTTCAGAGAGGGGAAAGTTGAGGTCCCTCACCAGTATAGTTTTATTTGTTATTTCCTCCTGCTACTCATTTAACTTTTGCTTTAAAAATTGGGATGCTTCGCCATTTGGCAAATGTATGTTTTAGTATTAATATTAATTCATTGTCTATGGTACCTTTTAGAAGGATGAAGTTTCCTTGCTTATCTCTTTTAATTAGATCTGTTTTTCCTTTTGCTTTGTCAGATCATGATTGCTACTCCTGCTTTTTTTTTTTTTACTTCAGCTGAAGCATAATAAATTTTGCTGCCTCTCCTTTTCAAGTGTGTTTCTTGTAAACAACATATTGTAGAATTCTGGTTTTTAAGACACTCTACTATTTGCTTCCATTTTATGGATGAGTTGTCCCATCCATATTCATAGTTGTAACGAGTAACTGTGTGTTTCCCTCCAACTGGTTTCCTCCCATTTCTTCTTCTTCTTGTTCTTCTTGTTCTTCTTCTTCTTCTTGTTCTTCTTGTTCTTCTCTCTCTCTCTCTCTCTCTCTCTCTCTCTCTCTCTCTCTCTCTCTCCCCCTCCACCCTTCCACCTTCTCCCTCTTCAAAAGTATCTTGCTTCTGCCAAGCACCTACCCCATTCTGTCTTTCCTTCTATCAGCCTCCTTTTCTGTTATTACCCTCCCCTTCTACTTTTGTATGTTTGTCCTTGTTCTCAAATAGTATCATGCATGACATCAGGAACATGATGACATGACTTGCAGTTGACTTTGATTTGAGTGAGTGAGGGCTGTGCAACATCTCCAGCCTCATTTTCTCCTCCATGGCCATCTGGGTCCAGTGGCCAGATATTCATCAGGAAGATGGGCGATGGACCAGGATGCAATGGAAGACCCTGGACCTTTTAGCTAAGGTTTTTCAAGGATCACACTTTGAGTGAGGTAATGCCCATTCAGTGAATAGGCCTCTTTAAGAATTGATTCAAGGGATGGCCCCTTAACTTGTAGGGTAAGATATATCCTACACCCAATTTAGTGTGTATGTTATTCCCTCTTTCAGTCAATTTCAATGAGAGTAATGTTCAAGCATTATTTGCCACCACCTCCCATTTTCTTTTCCATTATAAAAGTTCTTTTGTGCCTTTTTTATGTAAAATAATTTACACCATTCTACCTCTCCCTTCCCTCTTCTTCCATACATTTCTGTTTCTCATTGTTTAACTTTTTTAATATCATTCCATCATAGTCAATTCACACCCATGACCTCTGTCTATGTATACTTCTTTTAGCTGCCCTAATAATTGCAAGGTTCTTAAGAGTTACATGTGTCATCTTCCCATGTAGGAATGTAAGCAGTTTTACTTATTGAATCCCTTGTAATTTCTCTGTCATTTGATTCTTGGATTTTTTTAAATCAAAATTTCTATTCAGCTCTAGTATTTTCATCAGGAATGTTTGAAAGTTCTTATTTCATTAAATAAATTTAATCTTTAGGGAAAAAAATAAGCATTGGGCCTGACCTCAGGAAGACCTGAGTTCAAACCTTACCTCACACACTTACTACCTGTGTAAACCTGGGCAAGTCTCTTAACCTCAGTTAGTAAAAAATAAATAAATAAATCTTACCTCCCAGGGTTGTGAGATTCAAATGAGATAATTGTAAAATATTTAGCACAGTGCCTTGCACTTTGTAAGCACTGTATGTTGTTGTTGTTCAGTCATTTTTTTCAGTCATGTCCTATTCTTCCTGCTCCCATTTGGGATTTTCTTGGCAAAAATATTGGTTTTGCTTGCCATTTTCTTCTCCAGTTCATTTTACAGTTGAGGAATTAAGGCAAACAGGGTTAAGTTACTTGCCCAGGTTCACATACCTAGTAAGTTTCTGAGGTCATATTTGTACTCAGAAAGATGAGTCTTCCTGACTTTAGGCCAGGCACTCTATCTAGTATGCCACCTAGCTACCAAGTACTATATAAATGTTGTTATTACTATTAACTCCTCAGTACCCTTACTAAATGCCTATTACTTAAAGAGATCAAAGGAGGAGGAAAAGTTCCTATATCTGCACAAATGTTTATAGCACTTTTGTAGTTTGCCCATCAATTGAGGAATGGCTAAATAATTTATGACATATGGATATGATGAAATACTGCTGTGCTATAAGAAACAAAAGATCATTTTAGAGAAACCAGGGAAGATTTGTGCAGATTGATGTAGAGTGAAGTGAGTAAAACTACAGAAGCAATAAATACTAAAAACATCATTTGTAAAAATAAACAATTTTGAAAAACTTTAAAACTGATAAATCCAAGCATCAATTATAATTCCAGATGATGATGAATGCTTCTGATACAGACATTTCTGGACACATCCCATAAGGAAATTTGTTTTTCTTGACTATGTTTATTTGTTACAAGTTGTTTTTGTTGTTGTTTTATTGTGAGTGTGTGTGTGTGTGTGTGTGTATGTGTGCACATTCACACAGTCAGCAGAGGTAGGAGGGAGAAAAACTAAATGCTTTCCAAGCGAAAAAAAATTAAATTTTTAACTAGAAAGAAGTATTTATGATGCATAACCATAAAGCATCTGAGTAATCCAAAGTCTTCAGCCCCTTTCATTCCTTGATGCTGAACCAAACTTACAAGATAATTTTCCTGACTACTCTTGTGTGCATATTTATGCTGAAGTTTTTTGATAGCAAAGTAAATGTTGAATTTGGACAATACCTTAAGTTTCTTTTTTTATGAAACTTATCTTCTTTATCCTCTTTAACACACATTAGGGAATGAGCTTGGATTTTATTTTTCAATAGTGTTTTATTAATAATCTTTTTAAAACATCTTTTTAATTTGCTATTATATCCTCCTTTATGACAAATTAGTATAGACAAGGAAAATAAATCATCAACATGCTGTGTCTGAAAATATATGGTTACACTTCATTCTTCACTTTCAGTACATCATCTCTCTGACAAAAGGTGGGAGGTATGTTTCACCATTAGCATTAAGAAGTTATTTACTGGTCATATATAGCATTGATCAGACAAAGAATTCAAGACAATTTGAACCTCCACAAACAGTACATAAGCAAACCTGACTTCTCATTTCACCCCGAGACTTCTCCATTTTTATCTTTTGTCATCTTTATCAATCTTATTCATGAATGTGCCATGAAATCTCTGCCTTTCAGAGTTGCCAATATCCAGTGGCAAAACAAAAGCCAAGATGACTGATGATGGCCCAGGATGCAGTGGTTGACCTTGGCATCTTCAGTGTCTGACCAAGCTCTAAAAGCTCCACAGCACCTGCTTCAGTAGGCCACTGGAACAAATTGTTCCCACCCATTTACACTACTGGGAGAAATCTTCCCGTGCTTGGTGGAGATATCCCCCCAACTCACCGATAGGTTTGAGGCCTGTGGTTGCCTTCATCCTGATTTAGCCAATCTGCCAAGACAATTTACTGGCATATGACCACTGCGCATACAACAGCTTCTTGGAGCCGTAGATGAGAGTTAAGTGACTGAGGGAAAAATTACATTGAAGAGTAAGCTTAAAGAGGAAACAATGTATATATCTGGAAAGGTATAGATGCCTTCTAAACATGTAGAGAGGTAGAAAACTGTGGGACAGGGTGGGAGAGGGACTTTTAGAGGAGTGTGTAGTTTGGGATTTGGGAGGGTGGGGAGAAAGAAGGGCTGAGGGACTTTCAGAGGGGTGTATGGATTGAATTGGAAGAGTGGGGAGAGAGGATGAGATGAGGAGTGGAAGAATGGGGAGAGAAGAAAAGGTAACAGGGATAGGGTAAAAAGAGAGGCTAAGAAAGAAAATAATGGGTAAAAGTAAGATTGAGGGAAAATCACAAATAGTGATTAGAACTTTGAATGTGGTGCAAAGAACTGAAAATTACCAGGATCCCCATTAATTGCCAAATGACTGAACAAGTTGCAGTGTATGGTTGTGATGAAATACTACTGTGCTATAAGAAATGGTGACCTCACCAGTCTTAGAAAGGTATGGAAAGACTTATGCAAAATAGTGAAGAGTGAATTGAGCGGAACCAAGAATACAATATACAATAACAGCAATATTGTTTTAAAATGACTTTAAGCATCTAAGTCATTTTGACTATTATAAATACACAAATTAAAAATAAAGGACATATAAAAAATAATTACATTGAATAGGGGTGAGGAAGTCTGAAGCCAGATTACAAAGGATTGGAAAGTAGAGTGAGAAAAAAGGAAATGGAGATAATAAGGGAAGAAAACTCTCTCTCTCTCTCTCTCTCTCTCAGTGTGGTTGAAGGGAAAAAATAGTATAGTTATAGGAGAATAGTTTGAGGGGATAATTGGGCTGAGTAAAGGTATTTTAATAATGATGAGACTGGAATTTTTGAAGATAAAAAAAGAACCAATATATAGAGGAAAGTTGATGTAATATTAATGAGAAAGGAAGGACAATTGAGTTGGCTATTTGATGAAGAAGACAGGAGGAAAGATATCAAGGATTTATGTAGAAAAGTTGGCCTTTGAAAGTAAATCCAGAGTATGTTGTGATTGACTAATTCCAAAATATTTTATAAAGTTTGTAGTTATTTTGAATGGAATTTCTTTTTTCCTTCTCCTCCTGCTAGATTTTGTTAGTAATGTACAGAAATGCTGATTATATTTTGTGGGTTTATTTTCCATCCTTATACTTTTTTGTTGATCTTTGGGATTTTATAAGTAAATGGATAGGATGTCTCCTCTTGCCCATTTCTGTCTCTTTTCTAGTTGAACTGATTTTTCTTTTGTAATTGTTATAGCTAACATTTGTAGACCTATCCCATAGTCATGACAATGAAAATCAATATATTACCCCCAATCTTATTTGAAAGATTTTTAGTGTTTCTCCATTGAATAAATAGTAGCTCTAGGTTTTAAACAGATGTTTTTTTATTGAATTAAGTAACTGCATTTACTCCTACGATCTTTTAGTAATATGTGTGTGCTATCTTTTATCAAAGGCTTTTTCATATTTTTCCCCCTTTGGGGCACTTATTTGTGGTTGTTCAATATCTGCTCTTAGAATTCCTTTAATTCTCTATTTCTTGTTCTGTTATTTTGGATATTAAGTATTTTTTAAATAAATATTCAACCATTTTATTTGTGTGGTCAGTTTTGATGATACATAATTGGGTAAAACAGTTTTGAAAAATGTCCTTTTTTTCTCTTCATTTATAGTGAATTCCTTTTTCAATTTTGATTTTGGTAATTAAGTTTTATTTCTCTTTTCAAAAAATAAAGATAATTAATTCATTAGTCTTCCCCAAATTTTTTTCTTAATTTTATTTATTAAGTCAATGGGGTTTTTCCCCAATCTCATTTATCTCTTCCCTGTTTGTCAAAATTTATATTTCTGCTTATTTAAGTACTGTTAATTTTTAAATATTCCTATTTAAGTTCAATTTTCAGTTCATTTGTTTCTTTTTTCTATATATTGTTGATTTCCCCCCAAGAATTACTTGAGCTGTATCTCAAAATTGAGATTGTCTGCTTTTGTCTAATATGATCTCTTCTATCTCTTATATTTGTATAATTTTCTTTATTTCTTTATTACCACAACTAATTTAATTTTCTCTGTGTAAATGTTTAATTATACATGAGGTTTCAGGATGCCATTGATTGGTGCCACAAGTGATAGAAATTCATAACGCTCATCCTTAACTGGGAATCATTTTATTAATTCATGGTGAGAGATTCAAGGTGACCAAAATTCTTTTAAATTTTCTTTTCCATTCAATATAAAAAAAAAACATACAACTTCCTAGTTTGTTTACAAATGCTTTCAAAAAGTTTGCTTCCATCCATGGAATTTCCCCTTCATCTCCCATTATAAAATCTTCTCTGACCCTGAAATGTGTAGTAGGAGCACATCCCTATTTTGGCATCCAGGAATATACCAGATGGGACTCATTCCTTAATAGTCTGTTGAAAGATGGGAATCACTCCTTCCTCTCTAGGATCTGAGCAATCTGCCTCCACAGGAAACCCAAACACTGTTGGCCCAGGATGTGAGGGGCCAATATTGATACTTTATATCAACTATAAGCCTCATACCTGGCAATAGAGAGCTAAACATGACTGCTGTGCCATTGAGTCACTCTTGGAAAATAGTTATGTTGCTGGAAACATTGTGTTTGACTTTTAATTGTAGCTATCTGTTAAGGGATTTGTGCTGGATGCCTCTGTATTGCTTTCAACAGAAACGAAGTAGGTTTTGGCAGTGTTCCCTTAGGCAGTTCCAGGGTTGTGTCACTATCAACTGGATCATAAGGTGTAAGGGAAAATATTATTGGAGCAACATCGCAGATGGAGTTGGCTGGCTTGCAAGTTTTCAAGGCCATCTGAAGATAGACGGGGACTATGAAACACTTGTGTACAACTGAAGCCAAACCCATTATTGAGGGTGATACCATAATGGTGATGCTAATCATAGTGAATTCTGATTATCCCAACAAAATTACAGTAATAGAGCACTCCTAAGGAGTTGTATTCACACTCCATTAGTTACCAAAGAGTATTTTACATTTATTTTTGTCCCCTCCTTGGGAAAACAGATAGAATCTTGATAAAGTAGAATGTATTCTACCTTCCTAGTCATTTTATACACATGAAGCCTTAAATAAAGTCTCTTGTTCAACAAAGAACCAGGGTTCTTTCTTTTGAAGTCCACTATCAGTTCTGGACATGTGTGTATATATATTTCAAATCACTTAAACTTTTTTCTCTTAGATAAAAATATTCACTTAAAAGTATATGAATTTTATATACTATATACTCTTATTTAATAACATATGCTTTCCAATTAGTTTTATCCAAGAATCTCTATTACTATAAAATGTTCATTTTTACAAGATACATTGCTGTGTTTAAAATAATAAAAATTTATATGTGCCACAATTTCCTTTCCTCAGTCTCAGTGTGAATGGTCATACTTCAGTTACCTACTCCCACCCCAAGTACCCTACCACATATGTTTAATCTCTCATATGCTCTCATTTCAGAGCATGGGAATTTCCCATGGACATTATTTTCCTTCTCATGCTTACTGAGTTTGCACAATGACATTCCACACCTTCATCTTATCCCAATTGGTGTTCATCCAAGATTAGAGTATATCTAAGTATTGTTGAGATCTTTATTACCCAATTGCATTTAGGATAAAAACATAAATTCATCTGTTTAGCTTTTAGAGCCATTTATAACATGTTTCCAGACCATTATTCCTCCCATACTATAATCCAGCCAAGTTGACCTTCACTTTGCCCCTCATTAAGGACATTTCACATGACTGGCTCTCTATGCTACCAGAATGCACTCCTTCCTTACCTCTGCCTCATAGAATTCTCTTCTTCCTTCAAGATGCAGCTTGAACATCACTTTCTGCACTAAGCCATTTTTGCCTTCTCCTAATCTCTAGTACCTGCTTTCTCACCTTGTGTTTAACTACTTTGTATATATTATCTTTATGATATTCTGGGTATACTTATATAAGTGCTTATTACCCATTGCAGTGTAAGCTCCTATTTAAACAATACTGTGCCTATTTTATTCACTGTTTTATATCCCCAGCACCTAGTATAGTGTCTAGCACATATTAAGCATATAATAAATACCTGTATACTTGTTTAATTGATCAGGCAAGCTTGCTTGTAAGCCTTCATTTTTCATATCCATTGAAAGGAAACATCACCTGGCAAGCCTTCTTTGTCCTGGTGCCACTCTAACAAATGAATATAATAAAGAGTAAATAAATAAAGAGTAAAACAGAAGGATAATCATTTATTATGTATTTCCAAAGTACCAAAAATCATATGCTTGATGCTTAGTATGCAAAGACAAAAATAGAATGATTCCTGCCTTCAAGGAGCTTACATTTGAGTGGGAGAGAGGAAAGAGATAATAACATATGCCTTGATAGAAAGTCAATGTTGGGGATACATTGATTACTTCTATCGAGGAGAATATTACAGTAAACTACAGTCCTGGCCACCTATAAAATAAAAGCACTCAGAGTAACAAATTATGGAACTATAGATATTCCTTCAAAGGACTACATCTCAATGATTGGGATGTAGACACTAAAGAAAAACCCTCTTTATCCCATTACAACCCCTTTAAAATTACTTCTTGATATCCCTAAGAATTTCTCTGCTGCTTTATATAAGGTATGATGTGTTTATAAGTAATCACAAAAAAAATCCTGTTCTATTTCCTTTTTTTTTTTTACTGACAAATGCTATTGGTTTTTATGAAAAATGGACTTGCTCAGGCTTAAGCAATGTGCATTACATAACACCAAGTTTAAATGCTGGAGGACATGCTCATTTTGTTCTATAGTGGTTTCTAGTGGTGAACTGAATGACTTGTCTTGAGAGCCTTTGCCCACATACAAAATTTCATTGAAATTTATTCAAAATTTCCTAAGACAAACCATCTGAGACATTGATTGCCTGTTATTTTATTCTGACATGGTAGACCAAACCACAGATCAAATTCAAATTGTAATTTGTTATTATTTAACAAATTATTTAACAAATTATTTAACAAATACAACCTAGAAAAATTTATCTGTCAACCCCTTCAAAAATTATCATGAAATAAAGAGAAGCACAGCGTCCTCTCGAAACAGAAAACCTTATTTCATTTGGCCAATCATATAAAATTCCCTATTTTCCTATTTTTTCTGTGTAATTTCATATGCACCTCAATCTTTTCATGTCCTATTTTACATTTCAGCCTTTTCACAATGTGACATTAAGGACTGCAATGGGGGCCTCCCTGACTCAAGTTCTTCCTCTATCCACTCTATCCGCCACTTAGCTGTCAAATGACTCTTCCCAAAGCACATATCTTACCATGTTACTGCTATTCAATATATCCCAGTGGCCTCCCACCACCTCCAAGATCAAATATAAAATTGTCTGTTTGTCATTCAAAGCCCTTCACAATCTGCCACCATCCTACCTTCAAGTCTTTTAATATCTTATTTACCTCCTCCACCCTAAGTATTCTGTTATCCAGTGACACTGGCCTCCTTACTTTTCCAATCACAAGATGTTTGCATTGGACGTTTTTACTGACTGTTCCTCTTGTCTGAAATACTTACCCTTCGCATCTCTGCATTCTACCTTCCCAGCTTCTTTCAAGTTCCAAGTAAAATCTCACCTTCTATAAGAAGTTTCCTGATCCTCATTAATGCTGATGTCTTCCCGCTACTGATTATATCCAACTTATTCTCAATATATCTTGTTTGTACATAGTTGTTTTAGTTGTAGTTGTTATACATAGTTGTACATAGTACATAGTTTTCATTTTGTTTTATTTTGTGGCTTTGTGCTTTTTTTCCCTTTCTTTGTATCCCCAGTGTTTAACAAAGTGCCTGGCTCATAGTAGGAGCTTAATCAATGCTTATTGACTGAGTGATGAAATGACTGACTAATTGAAAGGAGCTTCCTCCATCCTTGTTTAAAGATTGCAATTTTCCACAATCTAGGATACCTTGCATCTAGGATTTAATATTTTTGTATCCCATTTTGGTAATATCTTTTGAGTCATTGAGATTTTTTTTTTCCTCTATAGAAACTGATTGTTTTCTGTGATATGATTTTAAGAGAAACCAGTTCTCATACATAAATGGTGTATGCAATCAAGGTGTATTTGTAAAATTCTCAGATGACTATACTATGCTTCTATTTCCATGATTCAAAATAGAAGACATGGAACTAATGAAAATGTAAATAGAATAGAATGAAATAGAAGCCAGCTTCTTTTAAAAAATAGGATGGAAGTGTCCTCCCTACTGAATAAGTAGTAGCTGCTGATTCAAAATGGCTGTTGACAAATTCTAAGTGGGAAGTAATCAAAGGAGTATTGGAATTGATTTGGAACACTTTTAAAGATTAACAAATGGTGTGTCTGTATATATATGTAATATATATGTATCTATATCTATATCTATATTTGTATCTATGTCTATATGTATATGTATATATATGTATATGTATATATATGTGTGTATATATATATATATATATATATTGATGGTAGGGTCAGAAACTCAGGGTAAAAGTAGTTTGTGAGATTTATAGCGAAATTTTACACATGAGAGTCCTTTGTTGTGATAAATATATGTTTCACTTTATTGGAGAGAGATGAGTATGAGTCAGATTAAACATACAAAGGTGATGATTTTCTTCTATAGTCTTCTTTTTAACTCAATGACCAAAGTAATCCCATAATAGAAATTTTTAAATTTTGTGCTTAGTACCTTGATAAGCAAAATAGATATTCTTTTATTTTTCATTTAACATTTTCTAAAAGATTCTATAAAAATTTCTAATAACGAATATTTTAACCTTTCATTTCTTATTTTGTTGCCTCCAGATTGTTACGTACTTGGAAAAAAAACAATCTATTATATAGTTTGTGAATTAACCACTTAAAATATTTTAATATTATCCACTTTCTCTTCTGTCTGGGACATTTCTGTTATGCTTTTCATTCTTTCCTTCCTTCTTTCCCTCCTTCCTTTCTTACAGCTTTCCTTCCTTCTTTCCTTTCTTCCCTCCTTTCATTCTTTTATAGATTTATAATTTCATCAGTCCAGGGAATCACTGCAGATGCATAAATTTTTTTCATATACTATACAAGTGATTTGACTTGAAATTCTTTTTAGATTACTTGTAAATCACTTTCTTCTATTAGCATGGATAACAGTGCATTGACTGATTCAATACACATACATTCAGAAGAGGGAGAACAGTATAGTAGTATAGTGGAAAGTCATAGGACAAAAAGATATGGGTTGGGGATGCACCTGCGCTATTTATTACCTGTGTAATCATGGGAAAATCACTTCATTTCTCATTACTTGTTTACTCATCTGAAAAATGGGAATTCTGATACATCTACCACCAGCTGTTGTGGATAAGGGGAAAGAGAGAGGGAGAATATTTCTTCTAGGATAACAGGATTTGGAACTATAAGAGACCCCAAAGACTTAGGAGTACAGGGTATTCAACCTGGGATATGAAACATCCATGGGATGTGAGTTTTCCAAGGTGGCATAACAAATATTTGGCAGATAATTTATTGTAATCAACATATTTTATTTTATTTGTGCATATGCAAGGAAAACTAGAGAATATATTTCTTTTCATATTTATTAGGTTACATTATAATAATAACATTCTAAATACTTTCCCCACCATTACTCCATCCCTTTCCAATACACATAGATTTTGTGACTTGCCAAGAATCAACAAGCCAATAAAAATTTATTAAGTGCTCACTATGTGTCCGGTACTGTGTTAAGTGCTAGAGATACAAAGAAAGGTAAAAGACAATACTTACTCTCAAGGAGCTTACAGTCTAATGATCACACAAGGTTACATAGCTAGTAAATATCTAAGGTAGTGTTAGAAGTCTCCAATTCCAGTATTTATCCATTACACAATGTGGCCTTTCAGAAACAATAAAATAATATTTAGTAAACTGGGATGTCTCAGAGACTAACCAGTAAGAAAGAGGTTGCAATTTCATTAATTAATTTGAAAATATCAGAAGATCATGCACATTAATTGCCTTAAAACCTGGGATGAGAATAAATAAGGTACTAAATCAAGTAGCAGGGAAAGGGTGAATTTTTGGTATTGTAATCAAGTAAAGCATACATTCAACACTTGAGAAGGCTACATGTAGAATGGTGACCCTGATCCCTGCTACCTCTGTACTGTGTACAAGTACATGTTTCTCTCAAAAGAATATTTAAGCTCCTTAAGGCCAGTGGCTATTTAGATATTTTTTAATGGTTTCTGCGTCCTGGGTAACTAATACAGTGTCTGGTACTTAGAAGATCCTTAATACATGTTTGTTGAATAATGAGAAAAAGTCTTATAATCCCTGACCACTTTGAATTTCCCAATATCTGCTAGTGATGAGGGTATTTGACAGGCTCAATAAAGGGTTGCTATTATGGTATATTTAGATTTGCATGTGGATCTCAATTATTACTAATTTGCATAAAAATTTATGTTTAAAAATTATGTTAAAGTATATTTTCCTCACCCAACTATTTTGAGGTTAGGTCAATATTATATGTTTGAAGTTTTTGAAAATTACAAAAATCAGTGACTCACAAAATACCAAACACAATGAAGTTGATGTCCTGCCAAAGGATAACCTAACTTCTTCCCTTCCCAGTGTCTCTTGAGATTAAAAAAAGGCATATATAAGGATACAAAGTACTAGCATCTCTCCAGGCTATCCCTATTCCAAAAGATTCCAGGGGAATCATTCTGTGTTCCCTTGTTCCATTGGGTCTTTTCTTCTATGACTATGGAGAAATCTTTTGAAGGGTGACCCAGGGAAAAAATTCAGTCTTTCAGGATTAGAAAATCCAATTCTTTGTCTCAAGCAGATTTACAGTTTTGTTGTTGGTGTTGTTCTAAGAAGCAAGGAGTAGTATCAAAAGCTCTTTACAATCTGGCTATCACCTACATTTCACACTTATTTCACCTTACTTCTCTTCACTCACTACATTTTAGCCTAACTCTTTTGTTTGCTTTTCTCCAAACTCAACATTCCAGTTCCTAACTTTGAGTCTTTGCCTAGGCTGCTCCCAAGTCTAGAAGAATCTCTTTCCTCTCTCCCACCTCTTAGAAGACTTAACTTTCTTCAAGGCTCAGTTCCCCTTTTATAATTTCCATGGTTTTTTAGAGTTTTCTCCTCCCTAAAATTATTCTAGATTTGTGTTTTTGTAGGTTATATTCCCTCTTTGAGGTCAGTAACTGTTTCCTTTTTCTTTCTTTTTTTGTAATCTGAGCATCTAGTATAATGTTTTTAACAAAAGTGCATAATAAATGTTTGGTAAATTTATTCCCTGAATTAAGAGTGGGCAAAAAATGAAGCATATGGCATTTGCTTTAGGGTGGATCATCTAATAAACTGAGGGAAAGGTATATATTAAATGAATTATTCAAAGTCATATAGGACATTAGTCACAGTCAAGCTTAGAATGAAACTATTTTACCTTTATTCTCTGGTTTAACAAGCAAATGAATCTGTGTTTAATAAAATACCCATGGTTTACTGTTTCTGTTCTTATGTAGTTTGGGTGACTTGTCCTTTAAAAACAAGTTGTTGTTGTTGTTGTTGTTGTTGTTGTTGTTGTTGTTGTTTTTAATTTCTAATTCACTTATAGAAAGGAGAATAATAAACCTGATGTGATAAATAAATTAATTCTTGGGAGTAGACTGCCTACCCTTGGGAGGTAAATAAGTTCTTCTAGGGTGTCATTCAGTGAGCAACCTTTTCCACTTCACTAAATGGTTTTTCTGGCATTCATGAAAAGTTATTCACTGAATATGGATGAGATATTTATTCCCAAGGAGGAGTTTAGTCACTATAGGACTGGTCAATCCATAAGGTCCTCTTATTTTAAATGAGATCAAATATCTGTAACATGCTTCATCTGAGACCCTTCTGTACTAAATATATGTTTGAGATATTTATTAAGTATTTCAGAATAGGAAAAAATGGCAGCAATGATTACCATAGTGTAGGCATTTAAAATCAAGAGGCAGGGAGTGGGATTTAAACAGATTGACTATTCAGTAGCTGCACTGATGATTTAAAATTATCAGTACTTGATGGGATCCCTCATTAACCACTCTAAGCTATTTGTAATAAATAAACTCTAGTAATTTTTGTTCCTATTATGCTTCATCATGTTGCCTTAATTCCTGGAAAATCCTCCTTGATTGTTTTGCTTAGCAAAGTATTTTTATTAATGTTCCTTTTAACATTCTTCATGACCCCAGTAATAACCTAGACATTAAAAAGATTACATTTCCACTTTGAGCTCTTTACACAACTTAGTATTTGGATTCTAATCAGATGTCTCTGAATCTGAATTTGAAATATTGGCACCTTGCTCTAATCTCTCTTATTGAAAAAAAAAGTCATCTGAATTACTTTTCTCTTTGCAAGAAAAAGTATATGATTAGATAACATCATTTTATAAGAAATAAAGTACATGTAGAGACATCAACATGCCATATGCAAACAAAAATATTTAAGTTTTCTGGAACACTTAAAATTGATACATAATTTAATTTTTATAATACTATGATCACTTCCCATCCTCTCCCTAGAGAAGAACCCTCTCTTATTCAAAGAAACTGTTCAGCAAAACCAAGAAACTACAACTCACATAATCATCACTCACCACTTTTCTACTGAGAGAAGTGAGTGTATTTCATGATCAGTTCTTTGGAATCAAAATTAGAACTTGTGTAATATCTAAATGATGACCTCTTTAGTATTTGCATTTATATAATTGTCATTATTGCATATATTATTCTAGTAGTTCTACTTTCCTCTTGTTATGAGTTCATAAAGTTTTCCCATATCTCTCTGAATACCATAGATTCATAATTTTTTGTCTAGATATAATTTGGCATTTTTAATATACTACTATATATTATTTTTAATTTTTGTATACCTTATCCCATTTACCCCCAGCAAGATTATGAACTCATTGGAAGAAAAGACTGTCATATATCTTTGTATTAACAGAATCAACTCCCTACCTGAAATGAACCTGCATTTACGTATACCTAAGAAGTAATCATCTAGCTTTTCTTGAAGACCTTCAAGGAAGGGACTCCACTACTTAAAAGGGAAACCCTTTGAACTTTTGTATGGTTCTAGGAAGCTTTTTTTTTTCTGGCATCACCTCCAAATTTGCATTTGTAATAGCTATCATTCTGCCCTCTGGGGCCAAACAGATCATACTTAATTCCTATTGCAAGAGACAGCCCTCAAATACTTGAAAAAAAAAAAAAACCGCCATGCTTCTCCCCAAGTCTTCTCTTCTCTAGGGTAAATAACTGCAGTTTTATTAGAATAAGCATTCTATGAAACACAGAAGTGCTCATTTGTTAAACCAAGTAATCGAGTTAAAAATCTACTTCTTTCAACTGATCATCATATGACTCAAAGCATTTCATAATTTTGATTTTTTACTCACAATACTCTTCAGCTAATCAATACCCTTCTTAACTGTAGCACCCGGAACTGACAAGATTCCAGTTGTGGTCTGATCAGCAAAGAACACAGAGGTACTATTACTATTTTATTCATGTAAGCCAGACTTCTCCTAATGCAGGCAAAGATCATATTAGCTTTTTTGGTTGCTACATCACACTGCTGACTTATGTTGACTGTTCATTCCCCTAGAACCCCTTGCCTTTTTTTTTCTTACAAACTTGCAACTAAACATGCGTCTCCCATCTGTACTTGTATGGTTGATTTTTTGAACCCAGGTATAAGATTTGACATTTATCCCTATTAAATTTCATCTTTTCTGATTTAGTCCCATCTTCTCACCTATAGTTTTATTTGTTTGTTTCTTGGGTATTTATTATGTTTCCTTGGATCTTAATCATCTTGCCCAGCTGAATAACTTGTGAATGCCATCTATGAGAATGCTATCTATGATTTTGCCCAGTTCAGTGATTAAAAAAAAATATTAAATATCACAGAGGAAAGCACAGATCCCTGGAACACTCCATTGGAGATCTGTTGACATTTATGTTGAATGAATGAAAACTTCTCTTTGAGTTCAGCTACTCAATCAGTTAGAATTCCATCCTAATATGTAGTCTGAATCTCTCCATACTCTCCACAAGAATAGTATGAGCTACTTTGTAAAATATTTTACCAAATCATAGGTAAACTATCACTATAACACTCCAGGGGTGGAGCCAAGATGGTGGAGTAAAAGCAGTGACTTGCTTGAGCTCTCCCCCAAACCCCTCCAAATACCTATAAAAATGACTCTAAACAAATTCTAAAGCGGCAGAACCCACAAAAAGACAGAGTGAAACAAATTTCCAGCCCAAGACAGCCTGGATGGTTGATCAGAAAGTAATATCATGCCAGGCTGGGAGAGGAACGCAGTTCAGCATGGGTGCATAGGCCACAGTGAACCTGGAGCAGGCCTCAGAGGACTGAATCGTGGGTAACTGTGGTGGTTTCCAGACTTCTCAACCCATAACGCCAAAGACAACTTAGAAGGTCAGTGGGAAAAGTCTGTTTCTATGGTAGTAAAAGAGAAGCATGGTGGAGTTCCAGCCCTAGTTCCTGAGCATGGCCCTGGGGCAGTGGCTACCTCCTGAGCTTCTGGCCCATAGACTGAGGAGGAATTGAGTGGCTGAGTAGAGGGGGATTGCAGGGATCTCTCTTCTGGTGCAGGATTCTCTTGCTTTGCCCGCTCTTGGATTTGGGTCACAGTTCTGGGTGGTGGTCCTGGGGTAAGAAGGACCGCTGGCATGATGGAACTTGTAGTGGCTGTGGAGAGAAAACCTCCCTCACAGTTCCAAGACAGAAAAGAGTGCTTGTGGTCACTCATAGACCAGAGCACAGGCCAGGAAAGGAGTAAACACCTCACCCTTGATCATAGCACTTTGGAAGAACTGAAAATTTACAGGTCCCTAGAAATATCTCTGAAAACAGCTGCACAAAACCCCTAAAGCTTGGGACAGTACATTCTCCACACTGGAAACATAACCCTACATTAACAAAGAGTTTATAACTCAAGTAATTGGACAGGATCATGAGCAAGCAGTGCAAAAAGAGTCAGACTATATTATCTTACTTTGACGACAAAGAAGATCAAAACACACAACCAGAAGAAGACAACAAAGCCAAAGCTCCTACATCCAAAGCTTCCAAGAAAAATATGAATTGGTCCCAGGCCATGGAAGAGCTCAAAAAGGATTTGGAGAAGCAAGTAAGAGAAGTAGAGGAAAAACTGAGAGTGATGCTAAAGGAGACCCAAAAAATACTGAAGAAAATAGCACCTTAAAAAATAGCCTAACCCAAATGACAAAAGAAGTCCAAAAAGCCAATGAGGAGAATAATGCCCTAAAAAGCAAAATTGGCCAAATGGAAAAGGAAGTCCAACAGCTTATTGAAGAAAATGCTTCCTTAAAAATTAGAATGGAGAAATTGGAAGCTAGTGACAATTTGAGAAATCAAGGCACTGTAACACTAATCCAAAAGAATGAAAAAATAGAAGAGAATGTGAAATATCTCATTGGAAAAACCTGGAAAATAGATCCAGGAGAGAGAACTTAAAAATTAATGGATTATCTGAAAGCCATGATAAAAAAAGGAGCCTAGATATCATCTTTCAAGAAATTATCAGGGAAAACTTCCCTGATGTTTCAGAACCAGAGGGCAAAATAGAAATTGAAAGAATCCACTCATCACCTCCTGAAAGATATCCCCAAAGGAAAACTCCTAGGAATATTGCAGTCAAATTCCAGAGTTCCCAGGTCAAGGAGAAAAGATTGTAAGCAATCAGAAAGAAACAATTCAAGTATTGTGGAAACACAATCAGAATAACACAAAATTTAGCAGCTTCTATATTAAGGGTCCGGAGGACATGGAACATAATATTCTGGAGGGAAAGGGCAAAGGAGATAGGACTACAATGAAGAATCACCTACCCAGCAAAACTGAGTATAATCCTTCAGGGTAAAAAATGGTCATTCAGTGAAATAGGGGACTTTCAAGAATTCTTGAGGAAAGACCAGAGCTGAATAGAAAATTTGACTTTCAAATACAGGACTCAAGTGAAATATGGAAGACGTAAACAGGAAAGAGAAATCATGAGACTTATTAAGGTTGAACTGTTTACATTCCTGCAGGGAAAGATGATATTTGTAACTCATGAGTCCTTTGTCAGTATTAGGGTAGTGGGAAGGAAAAACATTATATGTATGTATGTATAGATAGATAGATAGATAGATAGATAGATAGATAGATAGATAGATAGATAGATAGATAGATAGAGGGCACAGGATAAGTTGAAGGTGAAGGGGTGATATTTGGAAAATAAAATTAAAGGGTGAGAGAGGATTATACTGGGAGGAGAAAGGGAGAAGTAGAATGGGGTAAATTATCTCACATGAAACAGACAAGAAAAGACTTTTACAATGGAGGGGAAATGGGGGAAGGTGAGAGGGAATGAGTGAATCTTATTCTTTATAGGATTTGGCTTAAGGAGGGAATAACATTCACACTGGGGATGGAAATCTATCTTACCCTACAGGAAAATAAGGGGGGAAGGGGACAAGACAGCAGGGGGTTGATAGAGGGGAAGGCACATTGGGGGAGGAGATAGTCAAAAGCAAACACTTCTGAGGAGGAAGAGGGTCAAAAGAGAGAATAGAATAAATGGGGGGGTGGATAGGATGAAGGAAAATATACTTAGCTTTTCACAACAGGACTACTATAGAAGTGTTTTGCATGACTACACATCTATAACCTGTATTGAGATGCTTGCCTTTTCAATGAGGGTGGGTGGGGAGAGAGGGAGGGAGAAAATTTGCAACCCAAAGTTACACATGTTAAAAATTTTTTTTAATGCTCTAAAGAAAAAAAACTATGGCACTCCACTAATAGTTTAATAATTTTATCAAAAAAAGGAAATAAGGTTAGTCTAAAATATGTAATTACCTATTCTTGTAGCTAAGATGTCTATTCATACCACAATCACCACTTTCTGTTCTACATAGTCACTCAACCATCTCTTTAATGATTTGTTCTAAAAAATTTCCTTAACATTAAAGTCAAGACCACCAGCCTAGAATTTGCAGGTCTTAATTTGTTGTTGTTATGCTGTCAGTCACATCCAACTCTTCCTGATTCCATTTGGGGTTTTCTTGGCAAAGACACTTGAATGGTGTGCCATTTCTTTCTCCAGCTCATTTTACAGAGGAGGAAACTGAGGTAAACAGAGTTAAGTGGCTTGTCCAGGGTCACATAGCTAGTAAGTGTCTGGAGCCAGATTTGAACTCATGAGGATGAGTCTGTCTGACTTCAGGTCTTGCATTCTATCTACTATGCCACCTAGCTGCAGATTCTGAACCATTATATTTTATTAAAATTGTGGTATTATTTTCCCTTCTTCAGACCTACAGTGCCTCTCCATTCTCTATAATATTTCTAATATTGACAATGGCTCAGTAATCACTGAAAGAACTGCTAGTACTCTTACTAGCTAATTATTTATTCTGGGTGCCTCTGTTAATTTTTGTTCTCCTTTCAAGTGCAAAGATTATTTTCCCTGGCAGAGAAATACTCAAATGTTATGATGGCAAATTGAAACCCATGTCTGCCTAACTTGTGCAATTATTGTCTGTGTCTTCTAATAAATTCACTGCAGAGGGTCCACCTAATGTACTTGAAGCCTTCACTTTCTCCTATACATTGTGAGGTTATCAGTGGAGGACTCTGGCTCTCCAACTGTCATTTTTTTCCTTCACCAAATTTTCTGTTATCATTCAATTCTTTGTTGCCATTTTTTATTCCTTATTATCTTCAAAATTCTTTTACGGTTTCATATTGTAGCCTGCTCACAACCTCCATATGCCTTTCCATTCCTTTCTATTATCCATTTTTAAGTCTTCAGAGACAGTATTTCTCACTGTTGTACAACAACACTGGTAGAATGTTGACATTAAAAAGATGAGCCTTTACTTTCAAAGGAAGCTTGCAAGTCATTATCTTTTTTCTATTTCCTGAAAACAAACATGCCTGTTCTCCTCCTCTTATTCAACTATGGGCCCAAATTATTGTCCATCTTTGTGGTTTCTACCAAATATACATATTGATGAACAAGCTTTCGAGATTGCCCATCCAAATGAATGTCAGATTCTGGGCAATATTTGTTCCTCATCCAATTTGTCTTTCTGGTCTGAATGATCAAGCTAAACTCCTCTCTGCAGTGTTCCAGGGCTTGATGCAATTAGTACAATATCATTCACAAATAGGAGTATCTCACCACCCTTTGTCCATCACTCTTCAACTTGAATTGTACACAGGCTCTCTTCCACCACCTGGTGCCACATTTGTTGAACATGCATTTCCCTGTTTTATGTTTCATTTGGTTTATGATTAGAGAATCATTGCTTGGGAATGCTTTGTTTGGGAATTTTTTTGGTTGCTATAATTCCCAAAGAATCTTGAATGACTTTAATGTGTGGATGCAAGACACCTTGTTGGAAAAGTGTCTTTAAAACATCATTTATGCCAACTCAAATGCTTTATTATAATCAAGAAACAATAAATTCACCGGAATCTTGTATTCTTTTTACCTTTCAGTTAATTATTACATTGTAAATCTGTGGTCTATTGTTTATTATGGCATTTATTATTCATGTCTTCAATCCATCAATATATAACTTTCATAAGGAATTTGTCTATATGGAAGAATGGACATATAAGTCAGAGATTAACAATGTTTTTTTAGTCACTTCATTTTATTTTTTGGTTTTTACAAAGTCAGAGAATTTTTTTCATTCCTTTGTTATCTTTCCCTTTTTTGGATTCCTCATATATTGATCCCACAATCCCATAACAATTATGTTGCTTCCAGCACAGACCTTCTTTAGATGCATTTGGTTCAATCTGGAGTTTTTGCTACCTTTGTTGTTTTCAGTGATTACTTCTCTTATATGAAGGAGATGTCCTGGAGCCAGCTTGTTAAATTTTCAGTGTAAATTAAATTTACACTTCAGAAACCAACAATTGCTACAAATCAGAATTTGTTATATTGTTGTGTTGACTGCCTAGACCTAAAAGATAGAGAAAATGTTAGTAAAGTAGATTAAATTTACAAGTGTATCTTGTAGTATTTTGTTCAGAGTCAATTGTTAAACATTTACTAGCATGCCCCTGTCTTTATGTACATCTAATACTGTTATAGTAGGATCCAAGCATGGTGGTTTCACTGTCTTTGATAGAAACAATACCAACAATTTGTTATAATTATGTTCACAAATCTATTTACATTTTCCTTCTGTTTGTAGTCCTTCCATTTTTGTCATTAAAGGTTCTTTGTTTGATTTTGCTTTGTTAGAGTTCAGGCAAAGCTTTCTCCAAATTGGTAACTCTGTAATCTACTCCATACAACATTTTCTTGACAGTCTTGCCATGTGGACCAGGAACCATTCCCTAAAAGTTTTAACTCTAGAACTTCAGTTATAGGACTTGATGCCCTGATTGGTGATTGCCTAATCTGGACCATTATTTCAGAAAAATCCCATCTTATTCCACTTCACACGTGATCTCACAGCCATACTCTGAGCAGCTTTGCTAAAAAAAACCAACAAAACAAAACAAAACAAAACAAAAAACTTTCCATCTAGACCAGAAGTAATATCTTAAAGATTTTAATACCTTCATCTCTCCAACTTCCACCCTGGGACTTGCTGTAGTGATTGGTGACTATGCACTTGGTCATCACCCCACCTTTCCTTCTCTCATCTATACATATATGCTCCAGTCCTGGAAGCAGGATCAAATCAATTGTTTCTTGGAAGGGGTATATCAATCTATTCCTTATAGCCACAGTTACCATTCTTATAACATTAAGGAACAAACTTTTCATCTTAATCACCATTCTCTATGGGAGAAGGAGCTTTATTAAAAGACAATCTCCTTCAAGTCAGGGACTATCTTTGCTTTAGCATTTGTATCACTAGTACTTAGTACAACTTTTAGCACAAGTAAATGCTCATTTATTTTCTCTGTTTTATGAAATAATACTGGTCATAATCATCCATCATCTTTCTGCATAAGATTTTGCAAAGAAGTTTACATTCTAGCAAAATGTTACCTTTGGCAGCCATCTCTCTACTTTTGGCAAGTAAGTCAAATGTTTTCTTACTAATGCAATTTGGTCTCCTTGTTCTGCAATTACTTTACAATCATTAAATTTCTGTCTGAAATTATTGTAATCACTGTTGATGTAATTTCTGTTGTACATTTTCCATTTTTGAACATAAATTACTTGTTCAAATAAATAAGCATAAATGTTTTGATATAAGCCATATCTTTTTTTCTCATTGTTTTACTTTCTTTCTTTTCTTTTCTTTTCTTTTTTCACTAATTCTGATCTTATCTCAGATAAGTTAATGATCTCTCTATACAGACAACAAATTCAAGGATGACTCAGACATCTATAATAAGTATTTTCCTGTGTGTTAAAAAAAATTATCTTCTGGGGCAACTAGGTGGTGCAGTGGATAGAGCACCAGCCCTGAATTCAGGAGGACTTGAATTCAAATCTGGCCTCAGAAACATAACATGTACTAGCTGTATAACCCTGGGCAAGTCACTTAACCCCATTGCCTAGCCAATAAATAAATAAGTATTTTCTTGAAATGTTATTTGGTGATCTATGTACCAAGTGCCTACCAATTCTTTTCTGGAAAAAAGTGTTCATGATAAAAAGGCATGGATCTTTTATGTAATCTACAAGTCTCTGGATTTTTATATTCCTTCTTCTTGAGCCATGATTTCCTATGTATTTCTCTGCTTCCCTATCTTTCTGCCAGAGTCACTAAATATATCGATTGAATTTGGAGACTCTTACCAAGTACTAAGTACAATTTCACTTTATCCTTACCAACTAATGCCAGTACAGGAGTTCAGTTATTTCCAGGATGGTCCTATTGTCAAATACTTGAGATGAATCAAAAAAATGAGAGACAGAGTTTCTGGGTAATTAATAATCAATTTATTAATTGGGCTAGTTGATAAACAGTAAATTAATGATCAATGACTTCTCTTAGAAACCAAAGACAAAACCATGGAGATCCCTGAATGCTTAAATACTTTTAGAAAGGAGATGCCCTGACAGGTGAAAAATCAACCCTGATTGATGAACAATTAATGAGGGGGTGGACTTTCAAATGAGAAGGTGGGCTGAAAGCCTTCAGCTCCTTCTGCTGAGAACTTGGTTTGATCATGAGACTCAGCCATCTCCAGAAATTTGGACAAAGGAATCCATCTCTACCCAGACCACTCTGGTTGGTTTTCTCCTTCATGAACTAAGTTACCTTAAACTACAATGGGAGCTTCAAGGGCATAAACTTAATGCCTTAGGGCTGGAATTCACCGATATTAGATTCTATTTACTCTCTAAACAAAAGTTAGGTTTTCCATTTTGGTGGGGTCCTGCCCAAAATCAAGGAGCACTTGAAGGATTTGGGCAATCTCATCTATCAGCCATGTACTTCAGAGACTGACTAACTTATAGAGGTCAGTCCCTGAATGAAGAAATAGAGAGAAAAAACCTGCATCCTAATGTAATAATTGGTTATTAATATTATAGAAAAGAATTTCTCTCATACTAATCATAGTACTGTTATATGTGATGATCAACTATGTCATGAAATAATATTACTTGTTGTCTTTGTATTACAAGAAAGGCTGTTCTGCTAACCAGGGTTTTCATTCTTTATATCTCCAAGGAAAAGCTGTGAGTCATATTCCCACTTAGTTGCAATTTTTTTCTTTTGTCTTTTTTGTTTATTTCAAGCATGACAAAAATTAATGTGACTTAGTATACTCAGTTATATATCCTTTAATTAGCTGATGGACAAGGATCCCATATTTAGAATACAGTCAAATTAAAACTTATAGATTATTTAAAAACTATGAAATTCTTAGTTCCCCTTTGCCTCCCTTTCCTGATAGTCTACTACCATCAATGGAAAAGTAGAAGAATTGAGAATATTTTTGAATTTTTCTGTCTCATCAACAAGTGACCAGTCTACTAATGATATGCCTTTCTGAAGCTGTGTGGGTTAATCCCCAGAAAATAGAACCAGTCTATTACTGAGGTGATACTCAAAGCCTTTCCAGTATAGGACAGTCTAGGTGAATAAAATGCAGCAACACCAAGCCAAGCCAGTGGCTAAATGTGGAAAAATACTACAGCTATCCATCAAAGAAAGAGCCCAAGAGATAGCAGATTGACCCCAATCTAGGAGAGATGTTATACCACAAGAAAAGCCCAGCCACTGAGCAACCTGCCCCAGGTCAGGCTGGCAGCAGCTGCCAGCAACAGAGGATTTTTGCTATGTAAAATAAATCTCCTTTATTTCATCCTGATATTGCACATGAACTAAGAGGGTTCTAGCCTGACTCAGGCTTGTCTCTGACAATATACAATTCTTTTAAAAGTCTAAATTGGCTGATGAGTTCCCTTTGCATCTGTATCAGTTTTCCTGGAACTGTTTCCCTTGTATCTTCAGAATTTCATTTCATTAGAGTGTCTCCAATCCCTCCTGGACTTCCCTCTGTTATAAAATTTATTCTATGGCATCCTATGTGTCCTTCCTCTGAAATATTGAAAGGTCTGATTTCCCAAGATTTAAAGAGAATGCCAGATTATGCCTCAAAGTCCTCTCTTTCTACATCATAAACTTTAGAAGAAGTACATAGTCACTTCTCCCAGGTTTGTCATTTACACCCCAGCAATCAATTCCTCCTTCCTCCCTATATATTATTAGTTTCAATGCTTTTGGCAGAGGGAAAGCCCCAGAAGATGTCTGCATAACTGAAATCCCTCATCACCATATAGCATGTCTCTCTGCCAGATTTGTGATCTGTCTCCTAAACTCCTTGTCTATTTGTTCTTTCTTCCAGGTAATCTGTTATATACTGCAATGACAAAACCACACACACACACACACACACACACACACAACATACATGTGCATACATATACACATGCATATACATATGTGCTTGTGTACGTGTGTGTCTGTGTGTGTATGTACATCTGTGTGTATACATGTTTATATATGTGTGTATATGTGTGTATAATTTATGGAACAAAACAAGAATTTCCATAACATAGTAAAATAAAAAGATGATTATAATATATCATAATACAATATACAATACTACTTATATATGAAAGGCCATCATCAAGTGATCTTAAAACAACAGCTTCATTATTATTCCCCTGACTGCCAGGGTTGGCATACAACTTCTAAGAAGATGTGTTGTTCATTCTTTCAGTCACATCTGACTCTTTGTAACACCACAGACCATAGCAAGCCAGGCCCTCCTATCCTATGGTGAATGTTTACTTACCTATAATAAAGGGAATCCCCTAGACAACTTGGTGCCAATTTTAAATCTCTAGTTGAAGATGTTCAGGCCCAAACCCCCAAAAAGGAGAGGACAACATCTCAGCTAAGACCCCTTAAGTAGCCAAAGATTGTCACCCCTCCATGAAGATTCCGGAGAAAGAGAAGTCTTGTGCTAGTAGGCCAAGGAAAACTTAAAGGGTGGTAGTACAGTACAAATGTTGGTGTTGGCTTTAGCGCTGGAACATGCTATATACTACAGAATAAGTACCTTAGAATTAGTACCTTAGTTACTTTACCACTAATGAACCTGACTCATGATGACCAGTGACTATGAAAGGAGTGGAGCAGTGATATCAACATCGCTCTATGGCTTGAGTTTTCCAGATTCTGTTTCTACTCCTCATCAACACTTTGCATTGTGAAACAGACTGTGAACTGCAAGGATTTGATATCATCCGCTACTTGGATAAGCTTATTATGATCCAGAACTCATTCTTTCTGCAGTGGGAGAAGCAAAACGTATAACTGCTGATCTTCATTCTGTTACATACGTGGACTTTCCTTCAGGAGGCTATTCCATTACTTCTTGTCTTTTGGGGTATTTGTTTTTGTTTTTCTTTCACCTGCATTATGCTTCTCCAGTATGTGGCTCATACTAGATGTCTTCTATCCCTAAAGTCAGTGTTCTCCAACTATGACCCTAAGCAGTAGAAAGCAGTAGAAAGTGCTTTAGAATAGTGTTCCAATTTTTTGATCATGCCCTCTATCAGTAAAAAATTCACCATGCTCCAATATGTGTGGTTTTATTATAAATTATTTAAATGTATTACTATGCTAAAATATGCACATTATAAAATTCACAAAGAAACATAAAATCCATATAAAAATATAGGGTTGCTTTGACTCTAATGTAAATAGGGAGCCACTAGAGTTTATTAATTAAAGGAATGCATGGTCAGACCTGCATTTTAGGAAAATCTTCATCCTATGTATCTGGTCATTTGACAAATATTACTATTTCTCCTTCCATAGCATCTCTTGAATCTGTCCCTTTCTCTCTATTAACATAACCTAGTTCTGTCTTTCATCACCCTTTTCCTAGACTATTACAATAGCTTCCTAATTGACCTCCTTGCCTCATCATTTCTTCATTCCAATCAACCTTCTATCCAATTTCCAAAGTAATTTTCCTAAAGCTCAATTCTGACCATGTCATCCCAACTACTAAATAAACTACAGTTCCTCCTTATTGACTTTAGAATAAAATAATTCATCATCTTTATTTTATTCTTTTAAAATTTTATTTCTGTATGTTTCATAATATACATAATCATTAGAACAGTAGCACATTTGCAGTTCATTCCCAAAAGTTTCACCAAAATGGTTGTTCAACCAAAAATAAGTAGAGACTACTGTTTAAATGGTCAGAATACTTCTACGTCCTGCTATTTGGACAGTTCTCACTCCTCAAGTCTCTGTAATAAAGTTTTTCATGAATGTTGAACTATTTATTTTGTTCTTTGTGCTACTTTGACTCCTTGTATCACAGTAAGCTTGGACTTTGACTTTCATTTGCTAAATAAGGGAAACTAAATTTTCTGATATTATTTCATTTTCCAAATTATTTTCAAGATGTTTCTCATTAATGTTTTTTACACTATTTACACTAGAGTGCCACTTTTACTCAGGATGTTCCCTTTACTGGGCAAGAAGAAATTCAAGTTTTCTACTGTGTGATACTTAAGGAATCTCTCAATGCTTTTCTGTCAATTTTCAATACCACTCTCAAATCATTTCTGCTACCACTATGGTGTTTAACTCCTTTCCTTAGGGATAGTCCCTGAAAACTCCACCTTTTCCTTCTATAATTGGAACATGATTACTTACTGCATATTCTTCTGTGTAAAAAAAAAGATAAATAAAATAATTTGATACTATTTAATTATTATTCTACCTAACAATTATATTTTGCTTTAAAATTTACAAAGCCTGTTTCCTCACAGTGACCTTTTGAACTAGGTAGAGCAAGTAGTATTATCTTCATTATATAGAAATGGAAAGTAATGGTGATGAGTATTACACTGCTACTAAATGTAAGTCAAAAGAGAGATCTGTTAATAATAAAATAGTTAGGAATAAATAAGTTACTATAGCAGTTATTATTAATGATTTAGCTGCCTTTCATCTACATTTTTAGCCACCTAGAGTGATTGGGCAGCCTATTTTTCCCTAACTATCATGATGCATTTATGTCATCAAGTGAAAGAATGTATTTGCATTGTATTTTGAAATGCATAATGATTGTAAATCTGATTATCCATTAGCATGTTAAATACAGAACAGCCTGGAATATAGAAAGGTTTATTCAAATTGATGATCTCTGCCATTTTTTGAAAAGAACTCAGAAATAATTTTATCTAGGCCATCTTTTACAGTTAGGGAAAATAGACCCATAACAGGTAAGTGACTTGCTCATGGCCACACATGGGGTAAAGAGCAGAGTTAGGATTTGAATCAAGGTGCATTGTTCTTTTCATCAAATGTTTTCTCAACAAAGACTCTATTTTCTATGTGTGTTTATGATAGACTTTGTGTTTGCATAAAGTGAGTGTTGGGTTTTTTTTTCCAATTATATCAACAATCTTTCACAAAAAGCTGTCAAAATACTGTAAAATTTAAAACTAAATTACTTCTTACTTTTTGGTGGTTTATTTTGTTTTCAATACGTTTTCTTCTTATTAACATTACTATAACTAGAAGTTTTCAAGACAGGAAATTTCCTAGACTTTTGTAACTCACTGAAAGCTTCTCTTAACCACCTTTAGTTACTAGTATGAGTATGAAGGGGAGCTCTTATGCTTCTCCTCTCATGATTTTTGTAACATTTGGAAATTGCATCCCTTGGCCCTATTCCTTTAATATTATGTTGAAAATTTAAGGGTTTGCCACTAGAACTTCAAACTATGTTGAAACTATTAGCATTTATAGCCCACAGTCTATCTACAGTAATGGTCATAGTTAATATTAAATGTGCAAGCAGTTTATTAAAAATGAGCCACATTTATGGGAACTCAGTCCTAGAGAAAAGATGATTCCTTAACAAATAGGATCCAAGAAGGAACTAGGGCTTGCTTATTTTAAAGGAAACTGTAACTAGAATAGTAAAATGTTAGTATCTGTAAAGTGAGTATTGAAAATGATTTACCAATGTGGCGTAGCTCAGAATCAGATCTTTTCATTGTCTTCCTTTTTCTAATTGTTTTAGGAAGCATTTCAGTGTAATTGAAATAATGTTATTCAGAAAAACCATGAGAGGATTCTGGGAAGATGGCAGAGTAGGTCAGAAAATTCCAGGTGCCAGATTTCCCCCACAAGAGATGAAATAGTGCCTGAGGGTGAATATTGAGCAGTAAAAATAAATAAGAGTAGGAGCAGAACAGGGATCCTCCTGGGACAATTGGAGAAAATCTGAAGAAAAGTCCCAGGATGAGGTGTAGCCCCTGTGAAGAGTAAACACTAGGCTAGGTCCTAGGTCCACTTAAACAACAAGCTACAAACCTTGGGGTTAGCTGGGTTGAGAGCCTTCCTCAGCCCCAGCTGCAGGAACTTTTATCCCTAGAACAGTGAGGGGTGTTGGGCATCTGAGCTGGGAAAGATTGAGGGAACTTCTGCTGATAAGGAATACTGGACCCATCTGTGTTATGGAGACATGGCAGGGACAAGAAGGAACCAGCACACACCCAGTGAGTACAGAAGCAGTGGGGCAGGGATGCTGCTGGCTATTAGCACTTAAAGGAGGCAGGAGGTCTTGGTTACAGTTCCAGGTCAGAGGGAAGAACTGAAGGAGGATCTGAGACTAAAGGCACCATCCCTTGCACTCCAGGACTAGAGGTGATTATAAAAACTAAACTACTGCAAATTAAAAAAAAATGTACAGGCAAAGAAGAACAAACCCAACCATAGAGAATCACTATGGGAATGGAGAAGATCAGGGTTCATCTTAAGAGGAGCAAAGAAACCTTCTTCTACCCAAAGAGTAATCTCAAATGGTCACCTGCTCAAAAAGAATTCATAGAAGAACTTTAAAAAGACTTTAAAAATCAAATGAGAGAAACTGAGGAAAAACTAAAAAAAAAACAAGATTATGAAAAGAAAGTCAACTAATTGGAAAAGGAAATCCATAATCTTAAGGAAGAACATGACTACCTGAAAATCAGAATTGGGCAAGGGGAAGCAAGCAAAGTTATAAGAGATCAAGAAATTATAAAACAAAATAAAAAGAATGAAAAAGTGGAAGAGAATGTGAACTATCTCATAAGAAAAAATACCTGATCTGGAGAATAGATCAAGAAGAGAAAACATAAGAATAATCAATCTACCTGAAAGCTATGATTTAAAAAATCCTGATACAATATTACAATAAACAATTCAAGAAAATTGTCCTGAAGCATTAGAACAAGAAACTCAAAATAGAAAAAAAAATCTAGTCATCACCACCTGAAAGAGATCCTACGAGGAAAACCCAGAGGAATATTATAGTCAAATTTGGAAACCTCCAGCTCAAGGATAAAATATTATGAGCAACAAGAAAAAAATAATTTAAATAAGCAGTACCACAATTAGAATCACACAAGACTTAGCAGACCGCAGGTCTTGGAACAGTGTATATTGAAGAGCAAAAGAACTGGGGTTCTGACTCAAAACATTGTATTTAGCAAAGCTAAGCATAATCCTGAATGGAAAAAAAATAGACATTTAATGAACTGTCAGACTTTCAGGACTTTGTTGAAAAAAAAAAAAAGAACCTGAATTTAGAAGATTTGATGTACAAGAGCCAACAGAAATATAAGGTACATATCAAAGACTAATTAGAAGGGACTCAATAAGGGTAGAATGTTTACCTTTTATGTATGTAAAATGTAAAATGTATGTCTAAGATTGTTATTAGTAATTGAGTAGTTCATAAAAAAGATTAAGATAGGCTTGATTATGATAGGACTTTAAAAAGTAAAACCACTTAGAAAAAGCTAATGAGGTGTGAGAGGAAGAACTGACACAGGAATTGGATGGGGGAGGAGGGCCGTTAATTCTGGAAACCTACTTTCATTGACAGTGGGTTCAAGAGGGAATACCACCCAAAGATACACACACACACACACACACACACACACACACACACACACACACACATAAAAGTCTTCTAAATTCAGAAAGAAATAAAATGCTAAGGGGATAGAGAAGGGGAGATGATAAGGGAGGGAGCTTTAGAGGGGAGGGTGAAGGAATAGGTTGAAGGGGAGGGTATAGAAAGGTGTCTAGATTAATATGAATGGGAGGACAAGAGAGGTATCCTTGGGAGGATAAGGGAGGGATCCTTAGAGAGGGGGTAAGTTAAGTAATAGGAGGGCAAGGTAGAAGTGAAGTAGAAGAATTAGGAGGGATAGGAAATAAAAGATATGCACAAACATAAAAACAAAGATGAGAAGTAGAATTTGTTAGGGAAAGTATATGTCTATATACGTATGTGTATATATGTAGATGTGTATATACACATTAACTTAACTGTAGCTTAACTGTAGCTTTCTGTGGGGGAGGAGAGGAAGGGGAAAAAAGAACAACATGAAAAGTGAACAGCAGAGAACAAAAGAAAACTAACAAGGAAGCAAAGAAAACATGTATACCTCTAAACACAATGTGTAATATTTATTATATAGGCTTTCATGAAATGGAAATTTATTTGTATGTATTTTGAATCATCTTTTACGTTCTGCTATGCACAACATGCATTTTTTTATTTTCTTGTTTTTTATGTAAGTTTCAATATTTGTTTATAATGTTTATTTTTCTTTTCTTATTGTTTATTTAAGTTTTAGTAATAAAAAATTAAAAAAAAAAAAAGAAACAGGAGGCATGGAGTTACAACAGGATAGAGAGAGGGTGCTTTCCTTCCCTGAAGCCTCTATACTCCCTACACCAAGTTGGAAGTGTTGAAGCAAGTAGGATATACATTGCTCAAATGCTGGAAAATTGATCATAGAAATAAGTGACCATGAGCTTAAAGAGAATTATAGAAAGAGAGTTTCTTATAAAAATAAAAGAGAAGATAGGCCCTCTTATCCTGAAAGACCTGTTGTGTGAGGCATAAAGCTACAAAGACTGATTTGTTTAAAATATTTGACAACAGAGAAATTCTGATCTAGAGGTACTTTTTAAAACTTTATTTTGTTTTTAAAACTATATTTTGTTTTTATATCACCTTTACATTCCTATCAAGATTTCTCCTTTGTATCAAAGATTTTAAAAGAAAGCAGAAAAAAAGTATTGTAACAAAACCAACCAAGATATCAATCATGTCTGATAGTCTATGAAATAGTTCATGCCAATGGTCCCCAACCTATGCAAAAAAGAGAGGGAAGTGCATTTTTTTTTCAAATCTTCTCTGAGAATGATAAAATAATGTTTGGTTTCACTTTTTGTTATGTTTTCATTTTATTATTGTAGTCATTCTCTAGTTCTGTTTATTTTATTATGCATCAGATAATATTAGTCTTCCCATGCTTCTTTGAGTTTCTAATATTCACAATTTGTCACATAATGATAATATTCTATTATATTCATGTGCAAAAATTTGTTTAGTCATTCACTTATTGATGGATACCTATGTACTTAGCTTCCAGTTCTTTGTAACCACAAGCAATGCTGCAATGGATATTCTGGTGTACGTGGGACCTCAGAGATACATTTTTGAGCTATGAAAACAGGAAGAGTGTTCTTCCCCTAATATCACTTGGAAAATGGTTCCCAAAGAACTTATGTGCCATGTAACCGACTAAACATTTTCTACTGTCCTCATAAATTCTCATAAACTCACAAGAGTAATTATACATGCAGTAAAGCAATTATTGTCTTCATGGGCCAAGACACCAAAAAGTCTAACAAGGTAAAATAGCCTGATGAATTAACACTTATTGCTACCTTCCCAAAAGCCCTCACTCTGTCAGAGTGGCATAACATGACCAATAGGTTTATATTCTGAGATCCCCTAGAAATTTTGTCACTGCTGCTGAAGTCTTTGCCACAAATCCTGGCCCTGCCCTCACTCAACAATTCTGTGATGTTAAACAGCAAACTTCAACTGTGTGCAACCCCTTGTGGAGGAGGGAAGGTACAGGAAAGCAGAAGCATGTTTTACTTAGCAGTAGTTTACACAAAGTACTAATAAAGTGAACTGGAATGGGGGAACAGTATGTGTGCTGGGTTATACCAAGCCTAAAGGAAACTGGAGTGGAATATAGCTAGGATCCAGCCCTAGAGGATCCTCCATCAAAGGGTTAGAACATAGAAAATGAGTGATAAGGAAGTATAAATGAAAAAGAAAACCCTGACATTACCAGCTATTTCAGGAGGGTAAAAAAATCCAAAACAAAGGCAGATAAATCAATGGGGAAGATACTAAAGCAGAAGGGAAGATGACCACCGAGATATCTAAAGAAGTTGCTGTCAGTTTTTTGTTTTCGAAGAGGACCAGTGATGTCACAGGGAATTGTCTTGATGTGCTTGAATAAGATTTAAGTGAGGCAGAGTTGCACAAAGTCATCAGCTCATTCTCTCTCCCAGTCATCCAAGTCCAATGACAAGACAAAAATCAGGATTACTGGCTATGGCCCAGGATGAATTGGGTGACCTTGACATCTTTGATGCATGACCAAGCTTAAAGCACTCCACGTGTCTGCTTCAGTCATTTTCATGGCTGGGAATAAATTGTTACCATATGCCTATTTTACCAGGGTAAGTCTTCTCATACCTAGGGTAGACATCACCCTAACACACCAATGAGTTTGAGGCCTAACAGTTGCCCTCAACCTCATTTAGCCTATCTCCTGAGATGGTTTTACTGGGGTGTGGCTGCTGAGCATGCTATCGCTTCTTGAAGCCATAGATATCTTTTTATTTTCCTTTATCTAAAGAAGTACAACATCTCTAAATAACGATTTCAAGGCAAAGGTCACTGAACTAACACATGATGCATCAGAGGACCTTGTGCATTTCCAAGACATCATGAAACCTTAGCAGGATGTTGCCAAATGGTTCAAGACAAAAATAAGAATCTTCAAGAATCTTGAAAGGAGAAGTTAAAAAGGAACAAATGGCAGGATTTATAGCCTACACAATAGAAATAATTAGCAAAATGGAAGAACTTAGATCCTAATAGAGGATGGCAGTTTTCTCCAAAGAAGTTAATGAGAGAACAACAAATTATGAATACAAGTATGCTGAAGTAAAGAACCACATGGAAGAGAAGCACAATGCAATAACATTAATGACCACATGATTGCTATTTAAATGAGATATATCGATCTCAAAGACAGGATGCATAGAGACAACTTAAGGATCATGGTCCCACAAAGGAATACAAGTGAAAACAAACCTGGACACTATAATATAAGAACACTGTCCAGTACCTGTGCAAACAGAAAAGAAAGTATCAGTTAAAAAGAATCCACAGATTGTCTACACAGAAGGATAAAAAAAAACTATTCTGAAAACCCCAAGACAGAGTGAATAAATTTAATAATTCCAATGATAAATGATGACAAGCAACCAGGAGAAATAGCTTCAAATATTTTAAAAGAAAACTAAAATAATAAAAGGCAAGGCCTTTTTTTCACTTTTGAGAAACCTCAGGAAAGAATATTATATATTTCAAAATGCCTAAGAGCTCAGTGCAACCTAAAATGACATACTCTTCAAAATTGAGCCTAATTATCAAAGATGGGTATCAGTAAAGGAAACATTTAAGCATTTAAAAAAAAAGAAAAAGTAGAAAAATAAGCATATTATTCAATTTGCAAACCTCCAAGACAACAGAAAAAACAAAAAAGGAAATTGGTTCCCCTAAAGAGCTAGCTACCAGAGCTTGAGATGAACTGCAGAGTTTCAAAGTTTGAGGAGATCTGCAGGAAGCAGAATTACAGAAGACAAATATGGGAACAACCATACACAGAAGGACTGATGATTACAAAGAGCAATGAGAGGCAGGAATGTGGAGAAATGAGCACTGCTACATAAATTGACTTAAGGTCTAAGGAAGTAAGCATCGATATGGAACAGTAAACCTTGTCCAACCCACCGGATGTCCTACAAGTTCCACATTATAAGTCACTGAGTATTTATTATTATACTCATTTTACAGATGAAGAATCTGAAACTGAGATAGGTTACATGATTTTGTCCATGATCACACAGCTAATAAGTATCTGAGGCAGGATTCAGAATCAGCTCTTCTTAAATTCAAATGCAATGCACTATTCCCTATACTACCAGACAGATAATCATTCCAGAACCTCAAATTTCATTTAAAAATTTTAATTAAGTACAGAGCACTATACTAAGTGCTGAGGGAATATAAATGTTTAACCTCCTCTCATGGAGCTACTAATCTAGTAGTCAAATATTACTCACATATTACTCTCAAATATTACTCTCTTTATTAAAAGAGAGATCACCTCGATCAGAAAACCACAGGCTACATCATTAAATAAGTTAATGAAGCTTTAAAATGCAATAAGAAAGGAAATAGCTGAAGATTTTCTTCAAAATCTGAATATATTCAGAACAAGGCCAGCTGATCCTTCCCCCAGAGATTATTTTTAAAAACTAGCAGATGGTATAGTAGAAGAATTTTTGAGAACTAGAGAGCAGGTGGGTAGAAGTTACAAAAGAATGGGTGTAGTTACAATTAGTTTTAAAAAAGAGAATAAGGACATCACTGAAAATAATAGGTGAATAGCTTATCTTTCATAAATTGATAGATGCTGGGATAAAACACCTTCAGATTATAAGTTCTCAGGTACCTACAAAAGCACAGGTTTGGGGCTATAGTTAAATATGGTTTTATGCACACTAAACCAATTTAATTTCCTCTATGACAGTGATAGGCTAAGAAAAAGTAAAATATTTAATATATTTGGTTTTTAGCAAGGCTTTTACCTCTGCCTCACAAGTCATTTTCACCAAGAAGTTTAAAATGTTTCCATAAGTCAGTGCATAATTGGTTATACAGGGTAAGGGTATGGTGGCCAAAATTAAAAGTAAATATCCATCACTCTGTGTTAACCAAGGTTGATATATTGAGCATTATTCCTTTGGGGCCAGCAACATGTAATTTGTTTTGTTGTTTAAGTGACTTGGATGATATCCTCTTCCACAAGCTTAATGAACATACTCTGAGATCCAAGTCTTAAAAAGTTGCCAGGACCACAAAACATAAGAACAAAATTCAAATGATCTTTACCTGTAGTTCATCAAAACTAAGACATAGTTCAGAGGAAAGAGCAAAGATTTACATTAAAAACCAAAAACTAGCTGTATGACATGGAGAAAAAAACAGACTAAGCAGGCAAATATCCTTCATTGTATCAGAGCAATACTTTTATTGTATTTTGTAGCCACTCCACATGCAGATGGTAAGATCAATGCACATTAAAAGATGATCTTTGGGAGTTGCTGCAGAATAAAAATTTAACAGCATGAGAGCAACATGTTCAATCTCTATAAGGATGACTATAATTAAAAATATCTAATACACAATTAAGAATCTTATGTAGGGCTAGTATGAAATGAACTAACTTGGTAAATCAAGTTCTCACTGTCAAGATGATTACTATGTTTTATTGCTATGTTTCTTACCTTTGGTTTCCCATATTTTTTAATATTGATATCTACAAAGATTTAAAAATGGATGGGATATGTGAGATTATCAAATTCAACCTCCTCATTTTACAGGTGAGGAAAATGAGACCAACCAGAGTGGTTAAGCAACTACCCAAAATCAATAAATATTTTTGTACAAATAAGTCCTTTTCCTGTTTATATTCATTTTTGTTTTCTTTATCTCTTTTGGGATACAGATCTAGTAGTAGTATTGCTAGGTAAAAGGGTATGCATGGTTTTATAGCCTTTTGGGCATAGTTCCAAATTGTTCTACAGAATGGTTGAATCAGTTCACAACTCCACCAACAATGCATTAATGTCTCATTTTTTCCATATCCCCTTGCCATTTGTCATTTCCTCTTCTGTCCTATTAATCAATCTAATAGGCATGAAGTAGTACCTCATTTTTATTTACTCAATTAGAGTGAATAGGGTTAGATTATAGCAAAAAAATAGACATAAAGAGAGAAGAGCTTCCTGACAAAGTGATAAAACCACTAAAATAGACTAATTAAGATTATGAAACAAACATTCCTAAAGATAATTATAATATCATTGTCTTGTAAGCAGTTGTCTGCAATTGATAACTTTTGGAGGCTCTTTCCAAATTAAAAATTATATATCTCCTTTGTTACATGAGGTTATTTGTTAAGAATGTGACATTTCAATATATAAGCTCCTTGAAGACTAGGATTGTTTTAATTTTTGTCTTTGTATTACCAGTTCCTAGCAAACAGCAAGTATTTCATAAATGCTTGATTACTAGAATTGAAATTTACACAAAGGAGAGGGACTACTGAACACCTAGAGCTAAAAAATATTCCATATTTTTTTGGTTTTGTTTTTGTTTTTAAGAGGAAAATATCCTTTATTTTTTTCAGGTTTTTCAGGTTTGTTGCAATGAGGATTCCTGTTTCCCCCCCTTATTTAGTATTTCCCTAATTACATGTAAAAAGAATTTTTAATATTAATTTTTAAAACTTTGAGCTCCAAATTCTTTCCTTTCCTCCCTCCCCACCCCCACCCCCATTAAGAAAGCAAGCAATTCAATATATGTGTGGTCACACAAAACATTTCCATAATAGTCATGATATGAAAGCAAACAGATTAAAAAATACACAAGAAAAATAAAGTAAAAACATATGCTTCCATCTGCATTCAGACAACATCAGTTATTTCTCTGGGAATGGGTAACATGAGTTGTTTTGGATCATTGTATTTATGAGAATAGGTAAGTCATTCATAGCTGATCATTTTATGATATTGCTCTTACTTTGTACACAGTACATTTCACTTTGCATCAGCTCTTGCAAGTCTCTCCAGGTTTTTCTGAGAGCATCCCTCTCAACATTTCTCATACTATGATGGTATTCCATCACAATCACATACCACAAATTGTTCAACCATTCCTCAATTAATGGGCATCTCCTCAATTTCCAATTATTTGCTCCAGGAAAAGAGATATTATAAATATTTTTGTTCATATAGGTCCTTTTTTATCTCTTTTAGCATACAGACATGGTAGTGGTATTGCTAGGTCAAAGGGTATGCATGGTTTTATAGCCCTTTGGACATAGTTCCAAATTGCTCTACAGAATGGTTGAATCAGTTTACAACTCCACCAACAGTGCATTAATGCTTCATTTCTCCCACATCCCCTACACCATTTGTCTTTTACCTTTTCTGTCCTAATGGTCAATCTAATAAGGTATTACCTCAGAATTGTCTTAATTAGCATTTCTCCAATCAATAGTGAATCAGAGCATTTTTTTCATATAGCTTTAGATAGCTTTTGTTACTTCTGAAAACTGTTAATATCTTTTGATCATTTATCAGCTGGGGAATGGCTCTATAAGGCTTTTCTTGAAGAATAGAGAGGCAGCTATGTGGCTCAATGGATAGAGCACTGGGCCTGGAGTGAGGAAGACTTGAATTCACATCCATCCTCAGATAGTTAATAGCTGTGTGACCCTGGGAAAGTTGTTTAACCTCCGTTTACCTTAATCCACTAGAGGAAGAAATGGCAAACCACATTTTTGCCAAGAAACTCCCATGGATGGTAATAATGTGCTATGGTCTACAGGGTCATGAAAAACCAGATACCACTGAATGACTAAACAACAATAACAACAAAAGAGACCTAAAATCTTTGAGGATGTACCTGCTTTTACTCTATGAGGTTTCATAGATGAGATATGATCCTATACATACCAGAGAAAGAAAAAGCAAAAGGTGACAGCTGGTAACTTCCTGTTTGGTGCTACTGCTAACTTCCTCTCCCTATGAGGAACAATGAACTTCCAAGGTCTTCCACACTGGAGTCTGATTTGCAGCTTTAGGATTCAGCCTAGGATGAAGCTACCTCCTTAGAAGGGTGAGTGAATAAATTATCACCTCAGCCCCCTCTACCTAGCTGACCTTATAACTATAACCCATGCTTCATCCCATTATGTCAATTACTGACCTAGACAAGAGAGCATGTCACATCTTCCTTGTGTGCTACTTCTATATCTTCCTCTTCTCCTACCCCCTCAAGAATATTTCACTTTTGTATCTGTATCCCTCACATCTCACACAGTTCCTGGCATTTTTAGAAGTTCAATAAATATTTGTCTATTGATTCATTACTGAAAAAGTTATTTATTGGTCTAACATGAATAATAGAGAGTTCCGCTATCTTCCTGAGACATGTATCCAGTTCATGCTTGAGAAACTACCAAAACTTGTCAAACTACCACATCAGGTTACTCTTATGGACCTTAAATAAAGTATTGCTAAAGATTAGAAAATCTTGGAAACTGAAGACATTTGAGGTGAGGTTTTCATCATTGTTATAACTAAAATGCATGGGCATAAGAAAAGAAAGGCAGACTTGCCAAGTGAACAGCTAATTAAGAAGATAGAATCTATGAACAGGTTGCCTATATCTGGATCACAGTTTAAACTCCAAAAGTGGGTCCTTATCCAGACTAGAACTTCATGTTAGAAAGACTGGTTTAAAAAAAAGCCTTACAATTCTAATTCAAAATATTAAAAAAAACTATGAGAAAAACAACTACTAAGGGCAAGGAATGATGCTAACTACAATTATTCACCAACATAGATATCATAGAGAGTATTTAAAATCTAGGAAGAATAGCAACACAGATATCCAGAAATTTACGGAAAACAAAATCTGGCCTGAGTTGTCTATAGGCAAGTACATAAAGAATGGGTCATGAGCTAAAGAAACTAGAGACTGGGGTTGAAAGAAGAAAGCGACATAGAATCTATCAATGAGCCTGGAAACCATACCTATTACTGTAATGTGACTGATAGGATATGACTTATTTAAAAGGAAAAGAATAAGTATAAAAAGGTAGAGTAATAGCACCATATATTAAGAAAATACACCTAGTTTTTGGAAATCAAAGGAAGAAAATTATGACAGAGAATTTACATGAAGATCAACTGATGGAGAAGTAAAATAATTTTTTATCTTTATGTAATACATAGATTATAGACTACCTAGAACCTAGACAGAAGGAAATGGATGAGGAGTTCAGGAAACATATAATATGGCTCCCGCAGAGTCATGATAAAGTATTACTACCTTTCCCCTTCCATTCTTCATCAAAACATTACAAAACACCATCTACTCATTAGATTCTATGATCTCTGATGATGATAGGTTGTGAGAGAGACGTGTATCATCTTTCCTTATTAGAATGTAAACAATTTATCTTTGCATTATGATTGTTTATTCATGAATATCTTTTTTATGGTTACCTTGACCCTTATGCATTTCAAAGTTTCTATGCAGATCTGCTGTTTTGTTGGGTTTTTTTTTTTCATCAGAAACACTTTAAATCCTCTATTTCATTAAAGATCCATTTTTCCCTGTAGGGTCATACTCATTTTTCATGGGTAAGTTATTCTTGGTTGTAAGCATAGAATTATTGTCTTCTAGAATATCACATACCAATCTCAGCATTCCTTAGTGATGGCTGCTAAATTTTGTGTGATCCTGACAGGCTCCTTGGTACTTAAATTCTTTGTGACTACTTGCAATATTTTTGTATAACCTCTGAAGTTCTGAACTTGATCTATAATGTTCCTGGGAGTTTTCATTTTAGTGTAACTTTCAAGAGGTAGATTCTTTTTATTTTTACTTTTTCTCTCTGATTCTAAGAGATCTGGAGAGATTTGTTTTATTTTTTTTTTAAATATACAGTCTAGTACCATTTTTGGTCATGAATTTCAGATAGCCCAATGATTCTCTTTGATCCATTTTCTGAGTTAGTGGTATTTTCTTCTAGATTAATACACATAATGGCTAAGTCCTATAAGAATTATGTTAAAAGAATCAATGAGCAGAGGCTAGTAAATTTTATTAAAGACAACAAAAAGGGATTCTGTGGCTGTTGTTGCTTTGTTTTGTTTTTGTTTTGAAGGGTGGAGAGCTATATTAAGGGGAAAAAAGGATTAATGAAGGAGTAGAATTACTGTTTCATGTGGATGGGACACTAATAATAATGACATAGAAAAGATCATACTGCTCAATTCAATTAATTTCTCTGTTCTCTGCCAAGAAAAATGTTTTAAATATCAGAAAAAATATGAAAAATGATTACTAGGGAATTGATACCAAAGATAAATTGGCAGATACTAAGAGAGAACAACGTAGAATGCCCTTGATAAACTTAAGTCACCCAAACCAGGTTAACAATATCCCAGAAAAATAAAAGTGTAGGTGGACAAGTTTGGTGGGAGAAGTACTATG
Organism: Vombatus ursinus; assembly: GCF_900497805.2. NCBI lineage: Eukaryota > Metazoa > Chordata > Mammalia > Diprotodontia > Vombatidae > Vombatus > Vombatus ursinus. Next base: position 15,665,998 of record NW_020954583.1, read on the forward strand.
AACCTAGAGAAAAAAAAGTTCCCAATTTTTAAAAAAGAAAAGCATGTAATCAGGATATACTGATTCAGTGAATCTGACTTTAATCGCTGATGAAATTTTAGAAATATTGTTAGTAAACGAACATTCAATGCACAATTGGAAAAGGGAGCAATAATCACAAAAAGCCAATGTGGTTTTATCAGGAACAGGTCATACCAATCATTTTCTTTCTTCCCAAAGTTATTAGACTGGTGTATGCTACAGTTATTTTTCTAGATTTTAGTAAAATATTTGACAAAATATTTCATATCATTCAAGATGGAGTGGTGTATGTTAGATAATAGTGCAACTAGAGGGATTTCTAAATCCCTGAATGGCTAAACTCAAATTTATCAATGACACCATGTCAATTTTGATGGAGCCTTTAGTATATGTTTCTGGGGATCTGTTTGGTCCTCTGTTCTTTAACATGGTAATAACAACTTGAATAAAGACATAACTGGCATTTTTATCAAATTTGTAGATGATATGGGGCTAGAAAGGATAACTAACATGTTGGGTGACAGTCCAAGTTTAAAAGGTAAAGCTCTCAATGATTCAATGAATTTATCAAGGCTACAGTGGAATAAAAGTCTATCAAAATTATTTCTATACAAGGAAAATTCTTAACAACACTCAATTGTTCATGTAAAGATTACAATTATTTGATATCTGCCTGAGAATACAGTGAGGGGTAGGGAGAGAGGGAAGGGAAGGGAGGTGAAAAAAGGAGAAGGAAGAGGAGAAGGAAGAGGACTAGGATGAAAAGACTGCAGAGATCCTAGTGAGCCCAACTCCAGACTGGAGTAGATTGAGGGCAATTAGTGAAGTTTTGGCACTCCTATTGCCTGAGGAATACCCAGAAATGAAGGGGTTGAAAGTATAGGAAAGGAGCTGCTGGTCTACTAGGCCACTGGAATAGAAAAGAGCAAAGGTCAAAGCAGTGCCAGGATACTGCCCTTTCATGACAAAGGCAAGCAAGTACAAGAACAAATACTCCAGAAGACCTTGCTACTTACTACTTACTACTTACTTACTACTACTTACAGTCAAACTAGGTCATACACTTTCAGTCTTGTATATTCACGTGAGATCCTAAGTAATGCCCTCCAATGGTAAGGTAATGTCTATTTAGATTGGAATCTCAGTGAAAGGAGTCAGTTTGGGACAAGAGAATTCTGACCCCCATTAAATGAATAGGAAGCTACTTCCCCTGAACCAGTCTGCATAATTCACTGAGGACAAAAGTATTAAATTAAGAGGAATCAATCTCCATTTTAAAATCAACAATCATCTCTTCAATGTCATGACCCATTTGAAATGTATTATATAATAACAGCAGTTACATAATAGAGGAATGTTTCTGCCTCATTCAAACAGTTACCAGTTATGATGTCACCATGAAATCTATGTAGAGCCAAAGAGGACTCACAACAAGAGAGTACCCACATGGATGAGATCATGAAATCCATTTAAGTATTCAAGTATAACTTTATGTCATTTATTTAAATTGACTTTTCTCTTTAAAAAATCCAAGTAGGTAAAATAAAATTAATTTATGAATTAATGACTTAATACCACATGTGCAGGCTATGTGATCCTAGGCTAGTTACTAATCCTCTGAGTGCCCCAGGCAACTCTCTAAGACTGCAAGATACAGAGAGGGACAGCTCATTAGGTAGATGATGTTTTCCACTCAATGTTCCTTGAATTGATGAAATCACATTGTAGTCTAAAATAAATAAAAGAGGAGTGACCAAGAGTTTGCTTTTGAGAACTGAGTGGTCAGCAGCAAGTCCCTCCATTACATTAACAATACTCATGCATTGATTGCACTGTTTAGATAGTTTGGATAGATTTCTTTCACAGAGTGGGGTGGTGGTGGAGGTGTAGGGTGGGGGGAGGGAATGAAACATGAATATGAAGGGAAGGCAGTATCTTGGACAGTACAAGCCCTTGTGAATCATTATGTGTCCCCTGACATTAGAGCTAGCACAATAATTCCAATAAAATTGATTAATATGAAGAGCAACAACAGCTTTGAAAAACAAAAGAAAGGCAAGTGATTCCTGAAAAAGGTATGTGATACCATTACCTGCATATGTATGACATTTTACAATTTCCTAACAAGTTTACCACTTCCTAACAGGCAGTTAGGTGGTGCAGTAGATGGGGATACAGACCTGGAGTCAGGAAGATGACTCTTCCTGAGTTCAAATATGAACTCAGATATTTAGTAACTCTGTGACCCTGGATAAGTCACTTAACCGTGTTTGTCTCAGTTCCTCGTCAATAAAATGAGATGGAGAAGGAAATGGCAAATCACTCCAATGTCTCTGCCAAGAAAACCCCAAATGGAGTCAGGCAGAGTTGGACAAAACTGAAAAATAAGTGAACAAGAATAATAATAACACTAATAACAAGAAGTTTATATGTTTTCGTTTTTCATAAAAAAAAAAAGCTGAAGTACTCCACAGAAGTTAAAATCCTATAGACACAGAGCAGATAATCATTAAAAACCAGGACTTTTTAAAACTAAGATCTTATGATTAAAAGCAAAAATATTACTATTATAATAGGAAGAGGAATATGCATTGTGATAGGAAGGATGGCTTTGTTTTACCATCTTCAGGCATAACTGAATGTTTGGTATATGCATGTATATCTCAATTCTTTTTTTTTCAGTCTCACATAAAAATTTAAAAAAAAGAACAGATGGTTGCCAACACCAGCACCTCCTTTACCTATGGCAAATGACTCCCTGTGTTGCTGTGGTAAGTCAGGGCCCAAATGGCCTTCCCCAGAAGCATAGGATAGTGAAAGTACAGGACCTGGAGCGATTATTTATATTTGCTATATCTTTGGGGTGGTCTTAAAGAAGTAAGAAGAGGAAAATAGGAGAGTAAAGGAGAGACAAGAAATAAGAATGGGAAAATCTCATTTTTGGTTGGCTTTGAGAACAGTTCGTAACAATTGCTCTCTATTAACTGGTTGTGACTGTTCAAGGCAGGAGATGATTGACAAGTGTGGCTGGTTCCCCTAGGGAATGGCACCTTGGGGATGGCTTTGGTTGGAGAACTGTTTCTTTATGGCTGCACAAATAGAAATGCCTCACATTAAGCCCCTGCTTCCTGGGAGCTAGGAAGCCAACACATTTCTTTAAATACAGTATTATAGAGGAAAAGGGAAGAAGAGAGTGTTAACTGACCTTGACAAAATACAATCCTTATTTACATTCTGGTGCTCAAATCAAAATTTCAAAATGGACTGCTTTACCATTTGTAAGCTACAAAATACATTGATTTTTATTTAGTAGTAAAACTGCACACATTTTCTATAGAATGAAATGACTATCTCAACTTCTTAAACTTTCAGATAAACCTTTAAGCTTACTGAAGATCAATTGAAAGCTAGAAGATCAGAGTATTGAGTATAATCAAGCAAGCAGCATTGGATAAAATTAAACAACACTTTTTTTTCTCTTTTCACAAACCTAGTGTATCTCGTGCATTAGAGGAAGTTTTGTAGATTGATTTATTTTGCACTAAATATTTATTTTGCACACTCTCTGCATATTTCTATTTTGGATTTAAGAGTCCCAAAGTTAACCTAATGACACTAGGTTAGTGTCTTTATTTACTTAGGGGGTGTAAAAGTATATCAAATAACTTCTCTCTTTGAAACTATATACCATAATGTCAGGATGCACTGGTTGGGAAACACTAGCCTAAATGAAAAATAAGTATAGCATCAACCTGAAGCTTGAAAGAAAAGGAAATACTATATGTTCCTGATGGCACAGCTGCAACCATATGAATAATTTGGGCAAATAAGTTGAAAGAAAACCCTTTTGACTTAATTACCTAAGCAATTGTATCAGGGAGGATCTGACCTAAGAGGTAACATCATTCAAGTGGCTAAAAGATAAGCTGCTAGCTTTGCCTCATGCTTCCCACTCAAGGCAACCCTAAATCTGCCGCTTACTTATTTGATGGCCCTTGGTGATTGTCTAAGCCTCAGTTTCTTGATTTGTGAATTTATGGTATGGTAATAATGGTGAGCCACTTGTCAGAACAATTGTCATGAACTGATAAGCAGGATAGATAATTCATATGCAGAATAAATGCATTACCTCATTATGTGTGACCCCATTATGCATGTTAGATGTGTAGAAAATGAACCTTTTGAATTTGGGATTAAGTATCACCTTTTACACGTACAAATGTTGGCCAAGGACCTTCTCCCAGCGTGATTTTCAAGTACATTTAATTTCTAAAATGAGTCAAGTCCAACTTGTAAGCTTCTACATTTCTTACGCTGATTTTAGACAATCTCATAGGAAATAAAACTGACTTTAATTTATAATGAAATTGTCTAAATTTATTCAGTTATTCATTTCTATTATTTATTACGGTGCCTGTCACTGGAATGTATTGATTTTAATGCCAATCTCTGTTCTTGTCATGATTTTTTCATACAAATTAGCTTTTCTATATGTAATATCATGTGTATATTTCACAAAATATATTTCCTGAGCCATTAAATTTTGACCTTTACTTATCTTCTGATGAGTTAGGTCATTGCAGACCTGAAAGGGGGTGTTTTGAATTTCATTTTATCCCATTTATTTCAGATTTCCAGAGTGATCTCAAGGAAATGTGGCATGTTTTACATAAAACTTTCTTTAAAGTTAAAATGATTGAACCCCAAGTAGTTCAAAGTTTGATGAGTGATAATACAGACTTTATTTGTCCTACCAAGATGACAAAATGATCAATAAATGTTGACTAATCTGAGAATATTTATTTGGAGTAAAAGATGAGCTAAATGATTAAAGATATCAGTACTAGTGTGCAAGTTAAACAAGTTACCCGAAGAAACAATTCAGTAACTATCTCCTGAGATATATTGAATATGTGTGTGTCTGTGTGTGTGTCTGTGTGGTACCTAGCTCAGATAGTTGTTTGGATAGATATTTGGTATAGCCTAGCTCAAGATTATTTATTTACAAAAAGAAAGATGATATTAGTTACTCACCTTACCAAGGAGCTCCTCAAGTTTCTTATTATAGGTCTTAAAGAGAGTTTCATTTTGAACCTACATAGCTTTCAACCACTTTTTCTGGTCTCCCAAACAAATTCAAAACTATCATTCAAAATGGGAAAGGTTAGAACAACTTTTCCTGGAAAACATCTCTGGAGTGCCTCCTTCTGTTCTAGGAAGGGTAACTGAAAATTCATGGAAAGTGCCATCCATTCATAGTGGGACAAAATAGGAATTTATTTCAAAAAGGGCTTCAGCAGGACATGGTGGCATACTCCAGTAATCCCTGCTCTAGGATCCCTTGAGGTAGGGGAGCTCTGAGCTTCAGTAGAACTAAAGTAAATCAAATATTTACACTAAGTCCAGCACTAATATGGTGAACTCCTGGAAAGTGTTGACCACCAGGCTGCCTAAAGAGGGGAAAACAAACCCAGGTCCAAAAAACTGAGCTAGCTAAAGCTTCCCCACTAATAATCACAGGAACATAGGTTGCACTTCTAGTCCTAGGGAGATGGGGAACCCTGTCTCAAAAAAATAAAAGAAATTCAATGGAATAAAATAATTTTTTTAAAAAGTAAGCAAGAAAAAAGGTGTCATAGTGAATAGTAATTAATGGGGAGTGGTAAGCAGATGATTTTGGAAAAAAAGCATATTTGTATCTACAGTAAAATTTTCTGGAGACCAGAATTAGTAAAGTCTATTAATCAAAAGCATTTTGAGGCAGAATTTGGAAGTTGAATTTAGAGGTACACTAGAAAAAATGCATTAGATTTTGAGTCAGAATAGTTGGGTTCAAATTCCAGTTCTGTGCTTATTATATAGGGCAGCTATAGATGGCAAAGTGTATAGCATGCAGGGCTCATCTTCCTGAGTTCAAATCTGACCTCAGATATTTACTAGCTGTGTGACCCTGGACAAGTCACTTAATTTTGCCCCAGTTTTCACATCTATAAAATGAGCTGGAGAAGGAAATGACAAATCTTTGACAGTATCTTTGCCAAAAAAAAACTCCAAATGGGATCACAAAGATTCACACATGACTGAAGAATGACTAATCATCAACAACAACTTATTATATTTGTGACCTTGGGAAAATCATATGATTAGGTGCCCTCCAAAGTCCCCCAAAATCTCTGATTCTATGACTTTTAAATATCAATGAAACAGGTAGTAAAATGGAAATTTTATTTGCTGCTTCAACATGATTTTAAAAACTTGTAAGGTACAAACTCATAGGCCTAGAATTAGGAAGACTTCAGTTCAGATGAGGCCTCTGACACTTATTAACTGTGTGATCCTGCTATATTCACTTCTTATTGCTTCAGTTTCCTTAACTGTAAAATGGAAATAATAATAGCACCTCCTTCACAAGGTTGTTGAGAGTATCAAATGTGATAATACTTGGAAAAAGTTCTTAGCATCATCCCTGGCAATGAGTAGGTACTATATAAATGCTTATCCTCTTCCCTTTCCTCTGAGTCAAAAGATTGAGCATGTCCAAGAAATTCACATTTCTTCAGGTTCTCTCTCTGTATTTACCTTCATTGACCTTTATGCCCAATGCTGCCATATTATTCTGATCCTAGGGCAAGGCTTGAGGAGAGTGGATTAGTGAGTTGACAAGACAGGTACAGTAGCATTGCCTAGTAGTAGTAAAGATCCACTTTGTAACACAATTTGTAGTGAGCCCAGTTAGAACAGGTACATGATTTTCTCCATCTTTGTTCAGCAGCACATGTGTAGGAGAAAAAGTAATGAATGTGGGAATGATCCAATACTGAGGCTTGGCCAGGCATAATTAGCAACATGATAATGGGGCTAGAGATTCAATAGAGCAGGATAGCATAGAGTTGAATTGGTTCACCAAGGGGTCAAGATAAGGAGAAGAGGAGAAAGTGACTATTACAGGAGAGATGACCTGGGAGAGAAATGAAGGGTTAAAGGATTGGAGGTCCTGGTGTGGATGAATATAATATGAGAGTCACATAAAGAGAGGCAGAGGTAAAGGGGAAAAGTCAATAGATTATAGTCAGATAAGGGGATTTCAGGATTCTTGAACATAGAGACGTTACATTTAAAGGTAAAGGCAAGATCCCATCTTTCTTGGGCGGGGGAATGGGTGGATGAATGGGAGGTAAGTAGATTGAGAAATTGAATGGTTAGGGTATTTGAGGGAGAATCATATATTGAAGTCCCCTAGTATGAGGGCAAGAATAGAAAAAGAGAGAAAAAATGTAAGCCAGATATCAAATTCATTGAGGAAGGAAGCAGAATGACTTGCGTGGTTGTAGACAACAGGTACCAAGAATTTTATGCAGGGTAGATATGAATAGCATGAACCTTAAAGAAAGACAGCACATTGAGAGATGGAAGAAGAGGGAAAACCTGGAAGTGACAGTGGGGAGCAAGGAGTATTCTAACTACCCTACCTCAATCTTTGTGCCAAAGAGAATGAATGAAGGTGCAGTCAGTACTGAAAAGGGTGGTCAGGGAGACTATGTCATTGGGGAAATCAGGTTTCAGTAAGAGCTAGTAGATAGAATGCATAGGAAAGGAATACAGTTAAGATGATGGAAAGTGTGTTATCTTGGGAGCAGGCATTCCAGATGGCACAGTGGAAGGTACCATGAAATGGCAAAATCTGTACAAAGTAAAAGAGCCTAGCATCCAGGAAAAAAGAAAGACTTTTCTAGAAAATGATAGTGACAGGTATTTATTTAGCACTTACTGTGTCAGGCACTAGGCTAACTTGTAAGATTATAAAGAAAAGCAAACACGTGGTCCATGACCTTAAGAAACTAACATTTTAATAGGGGAGACAATGTGTAAATGATTACGTGCATAGAAAATATATTGTGAAAATGAGTAATATTCATGGAAGCAATTGCATCTTAAATAAGGATGGAAATACAGTCAAGAAAAATAACCTCAAAAGCCTTAAAAACTCAAGTCATTTCAATAGCCATGTCTCCTAAGGTTCAATGATGAAGAATATTAGATACCTCTTGACAGATAGGTGATGGACACAAGATATAAAGACATATAGTTCCAAACATGACAAGTGTGTGAATTCACTTTGCTTGGCTAAGATTATTTTTAGCAAAGATTTTTCCCCTCTTTCAGTCTTTTAATTGAGCAAATGTAGGTTCATAAGGAGGGCCAAAAATATTTTTAAGCGCACAAAAGAAAACAGAAGGAGATTCTGAAGGAAGCTCAGACAAGCAGGACATTTTTGAAAGTAATGAGTAGAAAAAAAATATTACATACTTTTTAAAAAGAAAATATTAGAAAAAAAGAGATATGATTCCATATAAATTTTGTTTTTGCATTGCATGATATGTATGAAAATGCTCTTTTGGAGGCATTTAAGTTTAGCATCTTTCTTTTTGCAAGGCAATTGGGTTTAAGTGACTTACCCAGGGTCACATAGCTAGTGATTATCATGTGTCTGAGGCTGGATTTGAACTCAGGTCCTCCTGACTCCAGGACCAGTGCTCAATCCACTGCATCACTTAGCTGCCCCTACTTTAGTATCCTTAAAAAAAAAAGAAAGACTATGGAACATTTGAAATTATTTATTAAGGTGAAAATCCCCCTATAGAGCTGGACCACCCATAAAGGAAGCAAGTTTTTGTGCTTTAAAGAATAATGACGTGGCTCCATAGATGCCATTAATGGCCAGAGAAGACACACTCTCTTGAATTGTACTGAGATTGCAATTTATTAACTTGATATAAACCAAAGAGAGGCCTCTGTCTTCCCAGTGCACAATGTATATAGCCTCCTGAGAATAATCAGATATTGCAAGCACAGCCTTCTTCTGTGCTTCCCTTGGGTCTAAATGATACCACAAAATGGGGCTTAAAAACATTACTAAAGATTATGAAGTTCTTGACAATTTACTGAAATCTCTGAGTCACAGGTAATGTTTTCATCAATACTGCTAAATGAAAATGAGGAATTTGGAAGAGAAAGGTAGATTTGGAAAGTGAAATACTGATAAAGTATATGGTTTCTGAAACTACATAAGGTTCTCAATAACCACTTAAAATACAAGATTAATCAGTTTTGGTAAAGTATGGAAGACACCTAAAAAAGTGTCAGAAAAACCAACAAAGAAAACTAAAAATGAGTGGGATAGGGAAAATGGTTGAACAGAAGCCTGATACCAACATAATGATGCCATTTTGATACTCTTCAAGAAGAAAGGACAACAACCAACTGACAACCAACCACAGAGAACAATACAGTATTCAAGAAAAGAACCTACAGCAAAGCTAATGACTACAAATGTCTACATACAATTTTATAATGTATAAGTAATAAACAATATAAACCTGAGGTTTTAATGCAGAGGATGGGATGAAACTCATGACTAGAATTTGACTCTGGAAGCATATAACATATTCAAAGAAGAAAAAAAGATTAGGAAAAGAATGTATATTTTCAAATTGAGTTTTGGTGGTGTTGTGATTGGTATATTCTTTCTATTTTTATTTTGGCCATGGTTCTAAAAGAATTGAGCAGTTTTCTTTTATGATTTCTTTAAATATGATATCTAGAATTTTTGATTGGTCATTTTTTTTTTAGTCCAATGATCCTCAAATTATCTCTTCTTGACTTACTGTTTGTATCCTTTGATTGTGATTGTGTATTCTTTACATGCTTTTCTCTTTTTTCAACCTTTGACTTGGTTCTAATATTTATGGAATTGTTGAGTGCTGTTTGAATCATACTTTTTTTTTCAAGGATTGGTCTTTTTCAAGGTACTAACCCCACTCCTCCAGAGCTTATACTTATCATGGATTTACTATCTTCTTTTTTTGTTTTTGCTTTTTTTTTTTTTGGTGAGGCAATGGGGTTAAGTGACTTGCCCAAGGTCACACAGGTAGTAAGTGTCAAGTATCTGAGGTTGGATTTGAACTCAAGTCCTTCTGTTGGGGCCAGAGCTCTATCCACTGCACCACCTAGCTGCCCTGGAGTTACTATCTTCTTCAGGAATTATTTCTTTGGTTTCCTTTAATCTATATTTCTTCTTTGTATTCTGAGTTCCTTTTGGAGTAAGACTTTGTACCAGGGTGAGACTACTTTCTCTTGTACTTTTCACTGTGTTGGGTATATCCAATTTTTTTTTCTCCCCTCTACCATGTGGTTGCTGTTAGTACTGTAATTCTGGATGGAGAAGCTTGTTCTTGCCTTCTCCCCTTCTTTTCTGCCTCAATCCCTGGTTTTTGTCTCAGTTTCCTAGTTTCCCAATGAAAATGCTAGTCTCAGTCCATCTCTGACTTTTCCTTTCAGAATTCCAAATTTGGAATTGGTTCCATTCTACTGCTATGATTCTAACAGGTTCCAATTGGAGACTAAACTAATCCCAGACTTCCTGCAATGTTCTTCAGTATACATCCCAAGTCACTGAGCTGTACCAATGGTATAGTGGAGTCCCTTGAACTAGATTGCAAAAGCCAATTGTTAAATTCTCAGTATGAACATTTACACTTCAAAAATCAGTAAATATTAAAAATCATGGCTTGATTTATTTTGTTGTTTGTGGCCCATACTTAAGAAAGTGATGGAGAATACATTAACAATGCAGATTAAATTTAAAGTATGTCACACATGCATTTTTTTTCATTGAACTGGTTGTTAAACATTTACCAGCTTACTGCTGACCTTACCTGTCTCCTGTGGTGGATCCCAGTGCTCCAAGGAATGGATTGCTAGGCTTTCTCTGTTTGTATAATGCATTTTGGAGATTCTTTTCAGTCTTTGTTTTTCTTCTGACAAGGCAGGGCTAAGTACTCTCTGGCTTTAGGCTTCAATTACCTGAGCTTGAGCAAGATTCTGACCCACTCAGGAAATTCACTTCAGATGTTTGTAGGCTTCAGGATCTTTTATACTAGTTTGGGTTAGTTTCTGATCCCCCCTGGCATGTTTGCATTCAGAGTACCAATAGACTTTGGATCTACTTGTTGAAGCTCACTCTTAATTTCTACCTCCCCTGGCATGAACCCTTCCCCAGTGCCTGAGGGTATCTAGCCCAATTCTTGTATAGTCCCAAACTAAATAAAGGAGTATACTGCTATTTGTCTTTCATATCTTGATTATTTTTCTATTGGATGTCATTTTAAAGATTTTTGCTAGGATACATATGACAGAGCTAGGTTCCTCTACGACTTTTCACATTGTGGTCTTAATTCAATGTTCACACAATTATTTTCAGTCTCAGATCTCTCTATCTTGCACAGGCTTGAAGTGCAGTGGCCACTAATAGACCTGATCCCCACTACTGAGTGCCACAGGTACTTTAATATGCTCTATTTCTGGTTTATCTATCCATAAAAATCAGTTCACCTCCTAAGATAGCCTGGTAGCCACCAATTTTTAAGGACTCACCATATTTGTGTTGAACTTAGTGAAGTCATCCAATCCACTTAAAACAAAGAAGCTCAGAATTCCTGAGCTCAAACCATCCTCCAGACTCAGTGTCCCCAGGAGAAAGAATTGCAAACATGTGCCACAATGCCTGGCCATAGAATTTTTTTTGGGGGGGGGAATAGAATTATTTCTTAAAAGGAAGTTTCAGTGGATTCCTCTCCTGGACCTAGTTTGGCATTTGAGGACAAGTTATCTTCTGACTATTCCTCAAGGGAGAATAAAGAAAATCAAGATAATCTTGTGCTTTTTAATGATGGAAAAGCACCCCTTCAATCTCATCAACACTGATCTGTGGAGCTCATTTTCTTGAATGCACATGAGTGAGGGAAGGGGGAGGTGCTACTATTATATTCCCTATTTGAAACAGCTTGAAGGTACCTCTGAGGTTGTCAACTGTTAATTACAGCTGTGAAAGCTGGCTAAGCAAGCAGGTTCCTAGCAAATGTTCTGGTTTTCAAAAGAAGTGAAGGGGGTGGGGAGAGCATGCATAATTCTAGAACATATTAATAGGGCTATAGTTTGTGAGCCTTCAGTAAAAGGAAATAGTGATTACTAAAAGCCATCAAGTCTTCATCAAAAACAGGTCATGCCAAACTATGAATTTTCCCCCACAAAATAAATAGATCAGAAAATCTTGTTAACATGGTAGATTCCCTTTTTAGCAAAATATTTGACAGAGTATGTTGTTCCATGTTTTACAGGTTAAAAAAAAAGTGGCTAAATGACCTATGCCAAAGATCAGTTATCAGATGTCAATTTGGAAGAATTTTTCTAGTGGAATATCTCAGAGCACTGTTCTCATCATTATTACATTCAGAATGATAATACAATTTAGTTATTGTATTTATTTTCATAGTAATCTCAACACTTTAGTGTATCTAGATATTATTTCATGTCTTTTCATTTTCAATAAACTAAAAAAAAAGATTAGGTAAATTGAGATGGTATTAAGGTATAGAGTCCATCCTTATTCCAGTTTGATCATGTACCTTTGATACCTATTATTATAGAAAATACCCCAAAACACCACATTTATCAGTCCAACAATTACTTAAATTTGATTTTTTCATAGCCCCAAATTGGTCATATAGAATATGACTCTCCCTTCACTACTTCATCCTCCACACAGCTGCCAAATTGGTATTTGTAGTCATTCTTCTGCTCAAGGTCTATTGACTTCCTCTTGTTTTTAAGATAAAATAAAACAAAAACAAAAAACCTTCTCTACTTTGTATTTAGAACTCTTCATGTCTAATTCTAGCATATCTTTCCAGGCTGATACATTATTCTCTCTCACACTCTACGCTCTATGCAAACTGGACTACTTACTTTGTTCTACACATGACATTGTACCTCCTATGTCTCAGTTATTGCCAATATCTGTAATGCTCCCCTTCTGCACCTTTGTCTTTTGGAACCCTTAGTTCCTTTCAAGGCTCAGCTAAGGTGCCACTTGCTTTAAGAGCCCTTTCTTAATTTCCCTCAGTTGTTGTTCCCTCCCCACTTCCTAAGCATCAATTGATAGATATAGGTATAGCTCATGTATTTACTTATCTGTAAAGCCATTGTATTGGGCCAGGAGAACATAAATTCTTTAAGGGCCTTCATTTTCTCAGTTTTGTATTTGTATCTCCAATGCCTAGTCAAATTTCTTATATCTAGTAAGTGTTGAATTTTATGATTACCATTTTTTATATTTCTACACATATTTGTGTGGGAAGGGAGCTCTGAAAAATGGCATGATAGCTGTTACCCTTAGGTTGCCTTTTTGCTTATACACCTATTGTACAATGTGAGGAGTTATTTAAGGAACAGCATTTTGTACAGTTTACAAAAAGAAAAAAAAAACCAGTTACTACAATTAATTTGAGTTCATGAAAGGAAAATCAGTATAAATCCATTTAAAGAAGATTAGAGGCTGCAGTAATGGGGTTAACTGGAAGAGCTCTTTCTTTAAATAGTTTAAAAGAAACAAAATTCTCAAAAGGGCTATCATGTGGACTCTGATGTGGCTGATTGACCTTCCTCTCAGAATGTCCCCCACTCTCACCACTGCCCCCCAAAAGGGTCACAAAATTGTTTTAAATCAGATTTTTAATTTATACTTAAAGCAGATTGGTTCCAAATGAAGTAATTTAGCATTTCAAAGAACATTCAAGGCACCATGTTTTGTGTTTCTTTTTCTCTAGCTAAACTGAAAGCATGCCAGGTTGTTTTAGTTCCAAATAGAACCAAACCAGCAGAGTTCTAAGAAAAAAATAGAAATAATTGCTCAATTACCAGTACAAACTATAGTTTCAAGTTCCTGCTAAGAAATGAATATTCAAAATAAACTGCAGGGAAGAAGAATGAATATGCTGCAAACATGGCTTTGATATAGAAGCCTGGATTTCTACATTCCAGCTGATGAAGAAAGGAAGCTTCTATTTCCTTTAAAGTTCAAAACAATCTAGGGCCCTATAGTTTTTTTTTTTTCTTCACTTTGCATAACTGACAGGAAGTAAGGAAATAAATAATCTTGAACTGTTTCTTTCTGTCCATCCCAGTATTTCTCCTATGTATTTTTACATTGAAAAATAATTTGAATTCTGCATTCTGATCTAGAAATCAAAAATTCAAAATTAGATGATATCTTGGTAGATCAGGATAAACACATCTGACCACACATTTTCTGGATGACATTTTCCCATCATCCATTTGCAGCTCAGAACTTGAGTTCAAGAATATCACCAGTCTTAGCCTCCCCAGTAGCAAGGATTATAGACATGGAACAACCAATCACTTCTTGTGAGCAAATCTTCATAAATAATAAGCTCCTACTTACTAACCCTTGCCTTATCACATCCATCGGTTCACCTACAGTTTTGATTCTTTGGAGAGTATGTTGTTACATTATTTGAAGTTATATAAGAGCATCTGGAGAATATTGGTGCCAAAAGAGTTGTATGTGTGTGTGTGTGTGAATGAGAGCAAATCTCACAATTGTTTATGAAGATTCCAAATGTTTATTATATAAATGTAGATTATTTTCATATAATGCTAGACCCAAATCATTCTCCACCAGTAGTTCCTGTCCTAGATTTATATACTAATGGCCTAATTCAATAGTTATCAATTCAATTATTTGCTATGATCTATACAATAGTACTTTCTTATATTTTTGTTTTTACCTATAGGGATTGTTACAATGGTCTTTTTCAAGTAGTCATGGACCTCACTGGGGATGTTATATAGGCCTCCTCATTCTGGAATTTGATATAAACTATTCTTATCTCTACTTGTACAAGAGTAGGCAAATGAATGTAGTTTACTGATTTTTGGTCTAGTCCAATCCCTTCATTGTAAAGATTACTTGGGACTCAGTTTTTCATCTACAACTTCTTTGCCTATCCTTTTCCCCAGTTCTTTGTATCCATTGAACCCACTCTTTGCCCACATCAGGATCTCCCGTCATTCAATTATTATTCACAGTTCACCAGGCATGTGTACCCTTATAGATAATGGAATTCTTAATTTGCACTTGTACTAGTAAATTGGGTCCCCAGAGTCTGGCTAGTTACATCTTACTATCAGGGTTCTAAGTTTGCCTCTGAGGGGACAGTCACATCCTTCTGATGTTACCAATTCAACTACCCATTCCAGTATGTTCTTCCCAATAGCTGTTGCCAGTTATAGTTAATATTTCTAAAATGTCATTGATTTACCCAGTGATTAGTAATTCAATATTAATTTAACCAGTTTTCTTCTTGATATCATCAATAAGCAACTTGTATCTATTAGTTTTTACAAAGATATATTTATTGATAAGATATAGCAAGAATCAAAATATATGAGCCCCAAACTAGGGTGCACAATCTCCCCTTTACAATCTTGGTCCCTGAAAAGAGTGAATTTAAGCAGTTACTATAAAGCATTAGCCCCATCAAGTTCACTTCTGACTGTAGGCATAATTGCTTCTGGCAATATTGCTACCCTGCTACAAGACATGGCATTCACCTGGTGGAATGAAACATTTGGTCACTGGATCCTGCAGGTCACTCCTCAGGGTTGCACCGGCACCTCACCCCGATTGAGTGTCAAGATACTCTAGCATGAACTTTTGACCTTTTAAGTTCTCACAAACTCCTATACCAAAGGGGGAAAAAACACAGATAGGATGTATCCCCATCCCAGAAACTGACTTATCTAGGAGGGCATGTAGTCACTGGCTTCATGGTGGCCCAAGGCCCTATTCCCCATCCTGAGGCCCAAAATAGTTCAATCTTGTAAGAGGGACAGCTCTCAAGCCAGCACCTTCTGAATTCAGGATCAAAATTAGGATAAAATCATGTATTCTCAAGTACTTGAACATTTATATAATCTTTACTTGTCCCTAATACAGCAAGCACATGTAGTATAGAAACAGCAGCATTTAGCTTATGTCTGCTGCTCAGCTTACCTCCATCAGGAAACATACCTGATCTTAGGTCATCAGGGTATTTTTACCCACATAATCTTAGATATCCACAAAATCTAAAAGGCAGAGCTTCCATGTGCCTAGGACTTTTAATTTCCTTAGATGACAAGGAAACTACATGAGAGCCAATCAGGTCTTAAGACAGCTCCGTCCTGAGCCTGTATAATGGAAGGGTCTTGAAGGTAAGGAAGGAAGCCATGCCAGGGAAAATCTAGTCCTATCACAATCCTCCTCATTCTAATGCAGCCAGTAAAGAAAAAGTAAGAGGTTAAGTCATTAGAGACTTTTGTATGCACATTTAGTTCCGACTCAAAGCCAACCAAAAGACTTCTCTTCACTATACAGTGAGTGGAAAGCAAATATTCATGAAATATTTGTTCATGATCTGAAACAGAGAGAGAGTGGGGCCCTCCATTACCATTCTGGAATTAGGTTTACCAGACATCTACATGGGGATTATATCAGGCAGATTATGTGGCAAATGTTACTAAGGACTGGGCTTTCATTGGCCAATCTTTCATTACACATATAGTTAAAATCAGAATGACAACTCATATTTATATAGTGCTCTGAAATTTGCAAGATACAACAACAACCCTACAAAGTAATTAACATTAAGTATTATTATTCTCATATTACAGATAAGTTTAAAAAAAAGCCTATGAAAGGTTGTGACTTTCCCATGATAATACTGTTAGTATGTGCCTGAGGTGGGAAGTGAATTTAGATCTCCTGACTCCAAGTTCAATGTTTTTTCCACTTTACACAGTGAAACTTACTTTAAGTCACTCTCCACCCCCTACTATACTAAACATCTGTGCTCTAAGGTTAGCTCCTCTCATGCCACCCATATCATGACCTTAGACTTGTGTGTACCTTTAAGTTTCTACCGTACCAATACTTATTCTCAGAACAAGGAAAATGTCTGTTTTCTCTGCTTCTTCTTCTCCTGGATGATAATACATTGCAGAAGAAAGATAAATCTTTAATAGATCTTACTGTGTCTGGAAGACCTCCTTACCAGAGACTTTGGAAATACTATAAAGTATGTAAAAGACTGCCATTATTTCTAGGCTTTTAAATAACTTCCCATGCTTACAAAACTAAAGTTTAATAATAGCACCTGATTCCCTTATCTTATGGTAAGTCAAGCACTGACACTGACCTATGTTGTTGTTGTTTAGTCATTTTTGGTCATGTCTGATTCTATGACCTTATCTGAGGTTTTGTTGGCAAAGATAATGAAATGGCTTGCATTTACTTCTCCAGCTCATTTTACAGATGAGGAAACTGAGGCAAACAGTGTTAAGAGTCTTGCTAGGGTCACACAAGAGTCTGAGACCAGATTTAAACTCATGGAGATGAGGCTTCCTGACTCCAGACATGGCACTCTATCCTCTGTGCCACCTAACTGCCCATACTGGTAAGTAGTTTTTATTGGGCTATCTCTACAAATATTCCTCAGAGCCACCACAAGCTAAATCTAGGAGTCTTAAGTAATGTATGGGACAGGTAATTCCTGGTTGGTTACTAAGCTCAGGTTATTAACTCCATATCCCATATTCTTGTTTCTATCCTTTATCTAATAAAAATTTGATGTGAACCTTTTGTGCATGAATATTCCTTACATATACATTACTTGGCTCAAATTCCAACCACTAAAGGAGTATAAGCTTAACTGATATATTTGACCAAATTGGCTGATACATTCAGACCACATCAGTGCTGAGCAGTGCTATGAAGCACTGTTTGAGAAAGCTTCTATTTATCTTCTCTTCATATTCTTTGGAACTCGCTATAGCAACTGTTTCAGACCTGCAGAAATTCTCAACCCTTCCTCTTTCTCCCTTATTTACAAGGTCAGTAAATGATTTTATGTGGTACTAAAACCTTGCAACTAAGTAAAGTGATAATAGAAACTGTATAGAATTCTTTTAATAACTATTTCAACATAAATAGATTAAAGCAGAGGAAAAAGCATGTGTTCACCAGGTGGTAAATGCTAGAACATTTTTACAGTTTTGTCAAGAAAACAAAATGCATATTTCAAACCAGATGTATGAGAAGAAATGAGTACCTAAGGAAAAGTATTTCAGTAAATATGCTGAAAGGTAATGAAATAATTGCTCCTGGGAGACACACACACACACACACATATATATAATTAAACATATAATTACCCCTAAAATTAAAATGTTTATTAGTGTTTTTTTCATAGTCTTTATTTCACACTTTCATGCCTACATAGGCTTTTAAATTGGAAATGCTTGAGGAATTCTTCTTAGGAGACAAAAAGAGTTGTAAAGAATAACAGAATTTTTATAATAATAATTATCATTTAATCTTAGAATAATTATTTTCATCTTAGACCATATAGATGTGTGTATATTCCTTTTTTCTAGAGGTCTGAATTCTCTTAGAGGATGAAGTAAATGGGTTAATTTACACATTAAAAATTCCAAATATCTTTGAAAGTAGAAGCAAAAAAGTGAGCTCACTTCCCCCACCCTACAGTATGCTGGGCTACAGAGTACTTTCAATGGACTATAGGCATTCTGTCTCAATGTTAAAGGCATATTGGAATGATAAACACAAGATGGTTCCTTGGTCCCTGCCAGCCATAGGGACAGGGAAGGGTAATACTTCCTTTTAAAAGGTCTGACTCTATACTTTACTCTTCTGCCATAAACTCTGAATGAAAGAAAAGAAAGTGGAATTCAACAAATATTTATTATATATGCTGAAAATTAATGCACCTCCAAACAACTTCAAATAAAACTTCAAATCTAATTCTGGAGTTGCAGAGACAAAAAAAAGTAAGAATCTTCCAGGCCAAAATAATTTAGGAGTTCAGAAAGACAGCTGTAACACAGGGGTCGAGGCTGGCCCAGAGCCCACATGGATGAAACACCATGATGGTAGGGCTAGATGGTGGTGACAGATGGCACAGGAGCTTTGGGAGCTCTCAAGCAAGAGATGAGCATAACATTTTGGAAGCATGGAAAACTCCCAGACCACCAGAACTAAACTCTGGAAACAGTAGTGCAAAAAAGCCTAAAGCTTAAGACAATATCCTTCCACCTCCCACACTAAGGGGGAAAAAAAAACAACAACATTTACATAAAGTTCCAAATCAAGAAATGAAGTGGAAAAATGAGCAAACAACAACAAAAGAACCTAACCATAAAAATCTATTATGGTGGCAAAGAAGATAAAGACATAAACTCAGAAGCAGACAATTAAGTCAAAACAGCAACAAACAAAATAAAAAAGAGTGACAACAAAAATTAGGTGAATAAATGAAAGCAAAGGAAGACAATTATAAAAAGACAATTAACCTTTGGTAAGATGCATTAAAAATACTGAAGAATATAAAACCTTAAAAAACAGAATTGACCAAATGAAAAAAGAGGTACAAAAATTCACTGGTAAAAAGCACTTATTAAAAAGCAGAATTGGCCAAATAGAAAAAAAAAAGAGGTACAAAAGCTCACCAAAGATAATAATTACTTAAAAATTAGAAATGGGTAAGGGGAAGCTAATGATGTTATGAGACAGCAAGAAACAATAAAGCAAAGTCAAAAGAATTAAAAAAAGAAGAAAATATGAACTATCTCAAAGGAAAAACAACTGACCAAAAAATAGATCCAAGAAAGATAATTTAAGAGTTATTGGATTACCTGAAAACCATGATGAAAGAAAGAACTTTGACATCATATTTCAAGAAATTGTCAAAGAAAACTTCCTAGATATCCTCAAAATATAGAGTAAAATGGAAATGGAAAGAATCTACCTTAAAAGTGATCACCACCTTAAAGTGACCCCAAAATGAAAACTAGGAATTACTATAGCCAAATTCCAGAGGTCTCAGGGCAAAGAGAAAATACTTCAAGCAGCCAGAATGAAACCATTCAAATACCATGGAACCATAGTCAAGAGCAGAGAAGGTTTAACAGCTACCATGTTAAAAGAGGAGAGGGAATGGAATATTATATTCTGGAAGAAAAAGAGTTGTGATAACAATCAAGAATAACATACCAACAAAATTATACATAATCCTTCAGAATCTAAAATTTATATTCAATGAACTAGAGTACTTTTAAGCATACTTGATAAAAAAAACAGAGCTGAATAGAAAATTTGACTTTCAAATACAATAGTCAAGAGGAGCATAAAAAGGTAAAGATGAAAGAGAAATCATGAGGAATTCAATAAGGTTAAATTGCTTTCTGTATGGAAAGATGATATATGTATCTTCTAAGAACTTTATCATTATTATGGTATTGAGCAGGATTCTACATAGAAAGAGGTTATGTGAGTGAGGCAATTCTGTTGGGATGAATTTGTTTCAAATGAATAGGTGAGAAAGAGGGATCCCCTAGGAGAAAAGGAAAGAGAGGAGAAGAATAGGGAAAGTTATCTAACAAAAAAGAGATACACAAGGAAGAGCTTTTCAAGTAGAGGGGAAAATGGTGGGGATGGGGGTAGGGAAGGTAACACTTGAACCACATTCATATCTAAATTGGTACAAAAAGGGAAATATAATATATAGATATAGATATCTATACATACACACATGCACACACATGCTCAATTGGTAATAGAAATCTAGCTTACCCAACAAGGAAGTAGGAGGGGAAGGAGATAAAAGAAAGGAGGGATGATGAAAAGGGAAATCAGATAAAAAATAGGCAGTGGTCAGAAGCAAACAAACTTTAGAAGAGAGGCAGGATAAAAAGAAAGAGAGAAGTATAAACAGAAAAAAATAGGTTACAGGGAAACACACATTTAGTAATCATACCTGTGAAAGTGAATGAGATAAACTCATTTATAAAACAGAAGTGGAGCTACTCATTGCACTTCTAGGAGCCAAGGTGTTGCAGTAAGCAGTAAATCACTATAACTCTCCCATATTCACCTCCAAACAACCACAAAATAGCACCCCAAAACAAATCCTGGAATTGCAGAACCAGTAAAAAGATGCAGTGAAAAAATCTTTTAGCCCAAGAAACTTGGAAGATCAGCAGAAAATGTCTGTCTCACTCAGGTAAAAGGGGAGTTTTTACCTGGAATTTCCTATTCCAGGATAGGAAATGTCTCAGAAGACCAGAAAGAAGCCCAACCTCAGCAAACTAGTAGGAGATCCTGACCCCAGCGTGGTGCAGCAGGCAAACACCAACACCAGGACTCCTCATATGCCTTAGCATAGAAAGAAGAACTGGCAGACTCCAGCTCTGAGAATTACCACATGCTTCAGTATAGCCCTAGGAAAACAGGCATCCTTTAGTATGGTGGGAAAGTAGGACAGACCTCCACATGGTTCATTGTAGCCCTGGGGAAATGCAGAAATACCCCCACCAGGCCTCAGCACATGCCAGACATATCCACTAGGACCCTTGCTCAGCACTAAGTAAGCTTCCTGACCCCTACAATCCCAAACAGTGCCTGTCAGCCCCCCCCCCACCACCTCAGCACAATACCAGATAGGAGGGTTCCCCTTGGACCTCAGGGAAGCATCAGCACAAAAAAATGTAAACAGCCAGGGCCTACAGCTGCTGGAGCCAGAAGCATGAGATAGCTGCCTTTCCACCCTGGGTGCATAGCTCAAATTAAAAAAAAAAAGAGAAAAAGAAAAAGAAAAAGCTGTACCCCTCCCTCCACCAAAAATGAACAAAAAACAAAAACAAAAAAAGAATCTGACCATAGAAGGTTATTTTAGTGAAAGGAAAGACCAAGACACAAACTCAGAAGAATACAACAGTGTCAAAACATCTATGGGCAAAACCCCAAAGAAAAACAGGAAGTGATCTCAAGCCCAGAAAGAATGTATGGAAAAGTTCAAAAAGGAGCTTAAAAAATCATGTTAGAGAGATTGAGGGGAAAAAATGAGAAAAGAAATGAGAGTGATGCAAGAGAATTATGAAAAAAAAACTCAACAGCTTCAAAAACTGCTTAAAAAGTAGAACTGGACAAGTGGAAAAAGAGACACAAAAATGCAGTGAAGAAAACAACTCTTTAAAGAGTACAATTGGCCAAATGCAAAAGAAAATACAAAAACTAATTGAGGAAAACAATACTTTAAAAGTTAGAATAGGGCAAGTGGAAGGTCATGATTCTATGAGACCATCAAGAATCAATCAAACAAATTCAAAAGAATGAAAAAAATGGAAGAAGATATAAAATACCTCATAGGAAAAACAACTTACCTGGAAAATAGATCCAGGAGAGACAATAGCAGAATTATTGGACTACCTGAAAGCCATAATCAAAAAGAGGAGCTGGACAGCATCTTTCAAGAAAGTATCAAGGCTAATGCCCTGATGTCCTGGAACTAGAGGGCATAACAGGCATTGAAAGAATCCACCTATCATCTTAGGAAAAAGATCCCAAAATAAAAACTCCAAGGAACATTACAGCCAAATTTTGGAATCATCAGGTCAAAGAAAAAAATACTGCAAGTGGCCAGAAAAAAAATTTTTGAATTGTTAGGGATATTAGGGAGTCACAATCTGGATTATACAGCACATGGCAGCTGCAACATTAAAGGACTGGAGATTATTAAACATGTTATTCCAGAAGGCAAAGTAGCTAGGACTACAAGTAAGAATTTCTTACCCACAAAAATTAAGCATAATACATGAAGGGAAAAATTGGTCATTTGATAAAATAGAAGGATTTTAAGCTTAATACTAGAACTAAACCAAAAATTTGACCTCCAACATCAAGACCCAAGAGAAGCATATACAGGTAAAAAGGGAAAAGAAAACATAAGGAATTCAATGGAGCTGAACTATTTACATGAGAGATACTTGTAGTTCTTAAAAAAAAATTGGATCAATAATTCTACAGCTAGAAGCAATATACATAGACAGAGTATGAAGGTATAAGGTAAATTTGAGGGAATGACAAAAAAATTGAGAGATGAGAAATGAGTACAAAGGGTGTAGAAGAAAGGGAGAGGTAGAATGGTGCAAATTATTTCACATGAAGAGGCTCAGAAGACCTATTACAGTGGAAGGGAAGATGGGAAGGTGGGTAAGGAGCATCACTTGAACTTTACAATCTATCAGTATTGGATCAAAGAAGGAATCATATACATAGTCATTTGAATATGGAAATCTATCTTACCCAACAGTTAAGTAGGAGGGGAAGAAATCAAGTAAAGGACATGAGAGTAGAGACTGACAAAGGGGAAGGAACATCAGCGGAGGTGGTAGATAGAAGTAAAACACTGGTGAGGAGGGAAAGAGTGCAGGGAGACAGAGTTCAGACAGGAAGAAGAATAGAATGGAGGGAAAAACAGGTAGTAATCACAACTCTAAATGTGAATGGGTTAAACTCCCCCATAAAACAGAAGTGGATAGCAGAGTGAATCAAAAACCAGAATCCTACAATATATTGTTTACAAGTAACATACTTGAAGCAGAGAGACACACACAGAGTAAAGATAAGGTGCTGGCATTATGCTTCAGCTGAATTTAAAAAAAAAAAGCAGGGGTAACAATCCAGATCTCAGACAAAGTAAAAATAAAAATAGACCTAATTGAAAGATATAAGGAAGGAAATTACATCTTGCTAAAAAGGTACTATAGACAATGAAGCAATATCAGTATTAAACATATATACACTAAGTGGTATAGCATCCAAATTATTAAAGGAAAAGTTAAATGAGTTACAGGAAGAAATAAAGAGCAAAATTATACTAGTGGGGGACCTCAACTATCCCCTCTCAGAACTCAATAAATCTAACCAAAAACTAAACAACAAAGAAACTAAGGAGGTAAATAGTATTAGAAATTGACAGGCATGATTTAGACATAAAGGGTGACACCATTAGTAAGAAGAGCAAGGAATAGTCTACCCCTCAGATTTGTGGGGAGGGGAAAAATTCATAACCAAAGAAGAGATAGAGAGCATTAAAAAATATAAAATAGATAATTTTGGTTACATTAAATTAAAAAACTTTTTTTTACAAACAAAACCAATTCAACCAAGATTGAAAGGAAATCACAAAAGGAGAAACAATCTTTACAACAAGCATCTCTGATAAAGGCCTCAGTTCTCAAAGAGATAGAGAACTGAGCCAAATTTACAAGAATAGACGCCATTCTCAAATTAATACATGGTCAAAGGATATGAAGAGGCAGTGTTCAGATGAAGAAATCAAAGCTATCTATATGCATATGAAGAAGTGCACTAAATCACTTTTAATTAGAGAAATGCAAATTAAAACAACTCTGAGGTACCACCCTGCACCTATCAGATTGGCTAATCTGAGAAAAATGATAAATGCTGGAGATGTGGGAAAACTGGGACATCTGCAGTGCAACTAAGGCACTGTTGGTGAAGTTGTGAACTGATCCAACCATTCTATAGAACTTTCTGTAGAAACATTCTGTAGAACAGTTTGGAACTATGCCCAAAGGGCAACCAAACTGTGCATATCCTTTGATCCAGCAATGCCACTACTAGGTCTGTATTCCAAAGAGGTCATAAAGAAGGAAACAGTACCTACATGTGCAAAAATATTTATAACACCCCTGTTGTGGTGGCAAAACATTGGGAATTGAGGGGATACCCATCAATTGGGAAATGGATGAACAAGCCGTGGTATAGGAATGTAATGGAATATTATTGTGCAATAAGAAATGAAGAACAAGCAGACTTCAGAAAAACCTGGAAAGGCTTGTACAAACTACTATAGAGTGAAATGAACATAATGGGGAAAACATTTTTTGTACACAGTATCAGCAGAATTGTGTGATGATCAACTATGAATGATCTCAGATAGGTACAGAAGACTCAGGAAGAAAAATGCTAACCCTATCCAGATGAAGAACTGATGGACTCTGAGTGCAAATCGAAGCATATTTTTTTTTTCACTTACTTTATTCTTTCTCATGGTTATATATATATTTTTCCTTTTGATCTGTTTCTTCTTTCTCAAGTGTGACTAATATGGAAATATTTTTCATGATAGCACATGTTTATATATCAAACTGTCTACCATTTTCAGAAAAGAGGAAAGGAGGAAGGAAAATTTGGAAGTCAAAATCTTGTAAAAATAAATGCTAAAAATGTTCTTGATATGTAACCAGGGAAAAAATAAAATTTTATTTAATTATTTGCCAAACACAAATAAAATAAAACAGAAGTGGATAGCAGAATGGATTAGAAATGAGAATCCAACAATATGTTATTTATGAGAAACACACTTGAAACAGAGAGATACACATGGAGTTAAAATAGGGGGCTGGAGCAGAATCTATTATACTTGATCCCAGACAAAACAAATACAAAATAACCTAATTTAAAAAGGATAAAGGGGAAGCTAGGTGGCACAGTGGATAGAGCACTGGCCCTGGATTCAGGAGAACCTGAGTTCAAATCTGACCTCAGACACAAAACACTTACTAGCTATATGACCCTGGGCAAATCACTTAACTCCCATTGCCCAACCCCCCAAAAATTAAAAATTAAAAGGATAAGCAAGGAAACTACATCTTGTTAAAAGGAACCATAGACAATGAAGTATTATCAATACTAAACATATGTTTGTATTACTACATCTATTAGTATTGGTGCCTATGTAGGCACCAAATGGCATAGTATCCAATTTCTTAAAGGGCATATTAAATGAATTACAGTAAGAAATAGGCAGTAAAACTACTAGTGGGAGATCTTGACTTTCCCCTGTCAGAGTTAGATAAGTCCAACAATAAAATAAACAAGAAAGAAATCAAAGAGATGAATAGAATCTTAGAAAAGTTACATATGATAGACCTCTGGTGAAAATTGAAGGGGAATAGAAAGTAGTATGCCTATTTTCAGCTGTATATCGCACCCTTCACAAAACTTGACCATGTATTAGTGCATAAAAATCTCACAACCAAATATAGAAAGGAAAAATACTAAATGCATCTTTTTCAAGCCATAAAGCAATAAAATTACATGCAATAAAGGGCCATGGGAGCATAGATTAGAAATTAGTTGGATGCTAAATTTTCTAACCCTATAGAATGAGTGGATCAAAGAACATATCAAAGAAGCAATGCATTATTTCATTAAAGAGAATGACAACAATGAGACATCACTCCAAAATTTGTGGGATATATCCCACAAAGTACTAAAAAGGGCCTATGAAAAAACTTTTATATCATTTTTTAAAAAAATTATTCTATTTTTTCCAAGTTACATGTAAAGACAATTTTAACTATTCATTTTTCTTTTTCTTTTTTTTTTTTTTTGGCTAGGCAATTGAGTTAAGTGACTTACCCAAGGTCACACACAGCTAGTAAGTGTCAAATGTCTGAGACCAGATTTGAATTCAGGTTCTCCTGACTCCAGGACCAATGCGCTATCCAATGTGCCATCTAGCTGCTCCTTAAACATTTATTTTTCAAAAAAAAATTAGTTTCAAATTTTCTATGTCCCTTCCTAACACAGTAAACAATCTAATATAAATTATACATATTCAATGATGCAAAATATATTACAGTATTAGTCAGGTTTTGGAAAAGTGACATAAACCCTGAAGGAAAAAAAATAACATTTTCCTGTTTTGTCGTGTTGGCCAATCTGATAGGTGTGATGTGGTACCTCAGAGTTGTTTTAATTTGGATTTCTCTAATCAATATTGACTTAGAGCATTTTCTTATATGAAAATAGATTTGATTGTAGATTTGAACATAGATTGATTTTTTCATCTGAAAACTGCTCATATCAATTGGAGGATGACTTGTATTCTTATAAATTTAACTTAATTCTCTATATATTTCAGAACTGAGGTCTTCATCAGAGATTCTTGCTGTAAAAATTATTTTCTAGCTTTTTGCTTTCCTTCTAAATTTGGTTACACTTGTTTTGTTTGGGCAAACTCTTTTTAATTTGAGGTAGTTAAAGTCATCTATTCTGCATCTGGTAATGCTCTCTGTCTCTTGTTTGGTCATAAATTCTCTTCTTCATAGATTTGACAGCTAAACTATTCCATGCTTTCTTAAGTTGTTCATGGTATCACCCTTTATGTTCATATTATCTTGGTATATGGCTTAAGATGTTTGTTTCTAACTACTTTTTGCCATGTTGTTTTGCAGTTTTTCCTACAGTTTTTATCAAATAGTGAGTTCTTGTCCCAAAAGCTGGGGTATTTGGGTTTATCAAACACTATATTACTATGGTCATTTACTACCTAATCTATTCCACTAATTCACAACTCTATTTCTTAACCAGTAGCAGATAGTTTTTATGATTACTACTTTAGAATATAGTTTGAAATGTGGTACAGATAGGACATGTTCCTTCATATTTGTTTTTATTAATTGCCTTTATATTCTTGACCTTATGTCTTCCAGATGAATTTTGTTAATATTTTTTCTAGCTCTACAAAATAATTTTTTTGGTTATTTGATTGGTATGTTACCAAATAAGTTAATTTAGATAGAAATGACATCTTTACTGCATTGGTTCAGTCTTGAGCAAATATTTTTCCAATTGTTTATATCTGACTTCATTTGTCTGAAAAGTGTTATGAAATTGTATTCATATAGTTTCTGGGTTTGTATTAACAACGAAACTCCCAAGTATTTTATATCGTCTACTGTTATTTTTAAAGCAAATTTCTCTTTCTCTCTCTTGCTACTAGACTTAGTTGGTAATGCATAGAAAAGCTGATCATTATGTGGATTTATTTTATATCCTGCAACTTTGCAAAAGCTGTTAATTATTTCAGCTACTTTTTTAGTTGATTCTCTATATCATCATGTCATTTTCAAAGAATAGTAGTTTTGTTTCCTCATTACCTAATCCAATTCCTTTAATTTATTTTTTTTCTCTTATTATTACAGCTAACATTTTTTTTTGGTGAAGCAATTGGGGTTAAGTGACTTGCTCAGAGTCACACATTTAGTGAGTGTTATGTGTCTGAGGCCAGATTGGAACTGACTGCAGGGCCAGTGGCCTATCCACTGCACCACCTAGCTGTCCCTTATAGCTAACATTTCTAATACAATATTACATAAGAGTGGTGATAATGGGCATCCTTGTTTCACCCCTGATCTTACTTGGGAGTGTTTTAACTTATATCCATTATAGATAATGTCTATTTATGGTATTAGATAGATATTATTTAATTTTATTTATTTATTTTTTTTAGTGAGGCAATTGGGGTTAAGTGACTTGCCCAAGGTCACACAGCTAGTACATGTCAAGTTTTTGGTTTGAGGCTGGATTTGAACTCAGGTCCTCCTAACTTCAGGGCCAGTGCTCTATCCACTGCACCACCTAGCTGCCCCTGATAGATATTATTTTGAAGAAAGTACTTTTTATTACCATGCTCTCTAGCGTTTTTAATTGGAATGGGTGGTATATTTTATCAAAAGGTTTTTCTGCATCTATTGATATAATCATATGATTTCATTGTTTTGTTATTGATATGGTCAATTATGCTGATAGTTTTCCTAATATTAAACCAGCCCTGCATTCCTGGCATAAATCCAACCTCATCATAGTGTATGATCTTATGTATTGCTATAATCTCCTTGCTAATAGTTTATTTAATTTTTCCATTAATATTCAATAGGGAAATTGGTCGATAGTTTTCTTTCCCTGTTTTGGCTCTTTCTTATTTAGATATCAGTGTCATATTTGTGTCATACAAGGAATCTGATAGTACTTCTTTGTCTATTTTGCCAAATAGTTTTTATAGTATTAAAATTAATTTTTCTTTAAATATTTGGCAGAATTCACTTGTAAATCAAGCTGGCCCTAGGGATTTTTTCTTAGGGAATTCATTTTTGGCTTGCTCAATTTCTTTTTCTTTTTAATAGGGTTTATTTAAGTATTCTATTTCTTCACCTGTTAATCTAGGCAATTTATATTTTTGTAAATATTTATCCATTTCACTTAGATTGTCAGATTTGTTGGCATAAAATTGTGTAAAATAGCTCCTAATTATTTCTTTAATTCCCCCTTCATTGGTAGTCAATTCACCCTTTTCATTTTTAATACTGGTAACTTGGTTTTCTTTATTTTAAATCATATTAACCAATGGTTTATATATTTTATTGATTTTTTTTATAAAACTAATTCCTAATTTTATTTATTAGTTCAATGGTTTTCTCATTTTTAATTTTGTTAATCTCTCCTTTGATTTTTAGGACTTCTAATTTGGTATATAATTTAAAATTCCTAAGTTTTTTTTTCTTTCTTTAGTTTTTTTTTCTTTACAGTTAAATGCCCAATTCATTGATCTTGCCTCTAAGTACTTCTTTGGCTGCATCCTATAAATTTTGGTATGTTATCTCATTGTTGTCATTTTCTTTAATGAAATTACTTATTGTTTTTATGATTTGTTCTTTAAACCACTCATTTTTTAGGAATAGATGATTAATTCCCAATTAATTTTTATATATCTTTCCACAGTCCTTATTAAATGTAGTTTTTATTTGGATCCTGATATGAAAAGGATATATTTAATATTTCTATCTTTCTGCATTTGATTGTGAGATTTTTGTGCCCTGACACATGGTCAGTTTTTGTGTAGGTCCTATGTACTGCTGAGAAAAAAGTGTATTCCTTTCTTTCCCCCTTCCACTATTTTCAGATGTCTTCATATCTAACTTCTCTGAAATTCTGTTCACCTTCTTAACTTTTTTTCTTGTTTATTTTGTGATTAGATTTATCTAATTCTGAGAGGGAAAAGTTGAGGTCCCCAACTAATACAGTTTTACTTTCTATTTCTTCCTGTAACTCATTTAACTTTTCCTTTAAGAATTTGGATGCTATACCATTTGGTGCATAAATGCTCAGTATTGATATCACTTCATTGTCTATGGTACCTTTTAGCAAGATATAGTTTCCTTCTTTATCTCTTTTAATTAGATCTATTTTTGCTTTTGTTTTGCCTGAGATCTTGATTGTTACCTCCACTTTTTTTTACTTTAGCTGAAGCATAATACATTCTGCTGCAACCTTTTACCTTCACTCTGTGTGTAGACTTCTTTCTGCTTCAAATGTGTTTCTTGTAAACAACACATAAGATTCTGATTTTTAATCCACTCTGCTGTTTCTTTTTATTAGGTGAGTTCATCTCATTCACATACACAGTTATGATTACTAACTGTGTATTTCCCTCCAACCTATTTTTCCTATTTTTACTTCTCTCTCTCCTTTCACCCTGTCCCTCCTCACTAGTGTTTTGCTTCCAACCACTGCCTCCTTCAATCTTCCCTTCTATCAGCCTCATGCTTCTTCTTCTCCACCTCCTCTCCTATTTTCCTACAAAATAAGATAGATTTCTATATCCAGCTGCCTCTGTGGGTTATTCCCTCTTTATACCAAATCTGATCAGAGTAAAGTTCAAATGATGCTCACCACCCCCTTCTTTCCTTCACTGTAATAGGTCTCTTGTGCCTTTTCCTGTGAGATAATTTACCCCATTCTAACTATTCCTTCTCTCTTTTCTCAGTGAAATACTTTTTGTTCATTCTTTAATTTTTATATCCTCCCATCAAAGTCAACTTATACCAACAACCTCTGTCTACGTATACTCATTTTAATTGCCCTAATAATGAAACAATTATTAAGAGTTAAAATTATCATCTTCCCATGAAGATTAACAATTAACCTTACAATTTAACATTACAATTTAACCTTATTGAATCCTTTATACTTTCTCTTTCTTGTTCACCTTTTTATGCTTCTCTTGTGATTTGTATTTGAAAATTGAATTTTCTATTCAGCTCTAGTCTTTTCATGAGGTATGCTTGAAAATCCTCTATTATATTGAATGTCCATTTCCCCCAAAGGATTATGTTCAGTTTTCCTGGGTAGGTGATTCTTGATTATAACCCAAGCTTGTTTGCCTTCTAGAATATCATATTCCAAGCCCTCCAGTCCTTTAATGTAGAAGTTGCTAAGTCCTGTGTAATCCTGACTGTGGCTACTCAGTATTTGAATTGTTTCTTTCTGGATGCTTGCAGTATTTTCTCATTTGCCTGAGATTCCTGGAATTTGGTCATAATATTTCTGGAAGTTTTCATTTTGGGATCTCTTTCAGAAGGTGATTGGTGGATTATTTCAATTACTATTTTACTCTCTGTATCTAGGATATTAGGACAGTTTTCCTTGATAATTTCTTGAAAGATCCTGACAGGCTTTTTTTTTTAATCATAACTTTTAGTTAGTCCAAAAAATTTTAAATTATCTTTCCTGGACCTATTTTCCAGGTAAGATGTTTTCCAATACAATATTTCTGATTTCCTCCTTTTTCTCATTCTTTTGATTTTGTTTGATTTATTCTTGCTATCTCATGGAGTCGTTAGCTTCCATTTGCCCAACTCTAATTTTAACATAATTATTTTCTTCAGGTAGCTTTTGTAATTTCTTTTCTATTTGGCCAATTCTACTTTTTAAGGAGTTGTGTTCTTCAGTAGATTTTTGCATCTTCTTTTCTATTGGGCTGATTATAATTTTTAAGGAGTTGTTTTCTTCAGTAAATTTTTGTAAATCTCCCATTTTTTAATATTTGCTTTACCAAGCTGATGAATCTTTTTTCATGATTCTCTTGCATAATTCTCATTTTTTTTCCATTTTGTCTTCTACCTCTCTTATTTGATTTTTAAAATCCCTTTTGAACTCTTCCAGTTCTTTTTGGGACTGAGACCAAATCATAGTTCTCTTTGAGGCTTTGCCTGTAGGTGTTTTGACATTGTTGTATTCTTCTGAGTGTTTCAATCTTTATTGCCATATTATTTTTGTATAGTCAATGTTGTTTTTTGTTGTTGTTGTTGTTTTAGTTTTTATTTTGTTCATTTACAGCCTATTTCATGACTTTTAAAGTTGAGTTCTTTTCCTGGGGTGAAGGGGACACTGCCCCAAGCTTCTAGTGTAAGGGTCCTGGACCTGACTGTGCACCTGTTGCACCAAGGCTCTGTGCCTGCTCATGCCTGCTGCTCCAAGGATGGTGGGCCTGACAGTTCTCCTGCTGTATCAGGGTCTGCAGGTTTCATAGGTGGCTCACTGTGGGACTGGCCTGCTGTGCCAGAACCAAAGGGACTTGGTTGCTGACCTGTGCTGGGGCTATGGGCCTCTTGCTGGCTTTCCTGAACATCACCTGCACTGGTCAGCACTCTTCTTTTACCTGAGTGACACAGACCTTTCCTGCAGTCCTTTCTTCTAAGTTGTCTTGGGCTGGAAGATTTTTTCACCCTGTCCTTTTGTGGGTTCTGTTGCTTTGGAATTCATTTTGATGCATTATTTAAAGTTGCTTGGAGGGGAATTTGGGAGAGGTCAGGCAAGTTCCTGCATTTTCTCTGCCATTTTGGCTCCATCAGCCAAAATTTATCACTTTTAATGTGTATATTAATAAAAGAAAGATATCAATGATTGCACATGTAACTAGAAAAAAAATTACAAAAAGAACAAATTAAAAATCCCCCATTGAACACCAAAATGGTAATTCTAAAAATCAAAAGAGAGATTAATAAAAATAAAAATAAGAAATCTATTGAATTAATAAAAAAAGAATAGGAGCTGGTTTTATGGGGAAAAACAATAGAAGAGATTTAACAATTTGTTACTTTGATTAAAAAGAAAAATGAAATACTAATATAAAAAACGAAAAGGGTGAAGGAACCACCAATTAAAATGAAATTAATGTGATGATTAGTAATTATTTTGCCCAATTATATGCCAGAAAAACTGACAATCTAAGTAAAATGTATGGGAAATAAAATAGATCACTTTGATTACATGAAATTAAAAGGCTTTTTCACAAACAAAACTAATTCAGTCAAAATTAGAAGAAAAATAAGAAATGGGGGGAAAAGTTTTACTGTAAGTTTCTCTGATAAAGTCCTCACTTCCCAAATATATAGAGAACTGAGAAAATTTATAAAAATAAACCCATTCTCTAGTTGACAAATGGTCAAAGGATATGAACAATAAGTTTTCAGAAGAAAACATCAAAGCTATCAATAGTCTTGTGAAAAAAATGCTCTAAACCACTCTTGATTAGAGAAATGCAAATTAAAACAACTCTGAGATACCACCTCATGCCTTTCATATTGGCTAATATAAAAGAAAAGAAAACTTGCAAATGCTGGAAGGGGTGTGGAAAAACTGCAATACTAATTCACTGTTAGTGGAGCTGTGAACTAGTTCAACCATTCTGGAGCACAATCTGGAACTATGCCCAAAGTACTATAAAACTCTACCCTTTGTGTCTGTATCCCAGAGTGATTAAAAAAAAAGGCAAAAGGACCTATTTGTACAAAAATATTTATAGCAGTTCTTTTTGTGGTGGCAAATAATTGGAAAATGAGGGAATGTTCATCAATTGGGGAATGGCTAAGCAAATTGTGGTTTATGATTGTGAAGCAATACTATTGTGCTATCAGAAATGATGAGCAGGATGATTTCAGAAAAACCTGCGAAGACTTATGTGAACTAACGCAAAGTGAATTGAGCCAAACCAGGGGAATATTGTAACATCAGTATCACAAGGATGATCAACTGTGAAAGACTTAGCTACTCTGATCAAGACAATGATCCAAGACAATCCCTAAAGACCCATGATGAAAGATGCTATACACCTACAGAGAGATAATTAATGAATTCTGAATGCAATGTGAAGCATTTTTTTTACTTTATTTTTAATGGTCTTATTTTGTTTCTTGCTCAGCATGGCTAATATGGAAATGTTGAATGAGTATTCATTTTTTACATGTAATTGGGAAATATGATAAAAATAAAGTAAAAGAAAATTAAGTAGAAAGATGGAGCCAAGATATCAGAGGAGAAAAAAGAATAACATTGAGCTTCACCTCCCCTTCCCCCAGCTCCTCCAAAAAGATCTAGAAAATGCACTAAATCTAATCCTAATGAAGAAATCCAAGACAAATTTAGAGTAAGTCATTTTATTCCTGCCCAGGTGGACATAGGAAGAGAAAAAGAGAGATCTGTGGACACTGAAGACAAGATCTAGCCAAGAGCAGAAGTTAAGGGAAACATAAAAAAAGCAAACATGAATGAGCATTGATAACGGACAAAAACAAGCATAAACTGCATACATTGTAATAAGGGGAGATGATATATGTGCCCCTACTTTACCCTTTTATCATTAGGGGTCATAGAGGAAGTCTAATTAAAAATAAGACCTGGAAATAGTTCTGTTATAGCTGAATGATATTAAGAGAAGAATGAAGAGAGGTTAAGAAGAATACACTAGGAGAGCAAGGGAAAGAAAGCAAGGGAAAATTATCCCTCAATCAAGAGGCACCAGTTAATGTCTACACAACAAGGAGGAGTGGTTAGTGGGGAGAATAGCTAATACTTGAACCTCACTCTGTTCTGAATTTGTCAAAGAAGGAAAAAATATAAACACAGAGAGTTGAGGACAGAAATAAATCCCAAGGGAAAGAAAAGGAGAAGGTAGAATTAGTGGAAATGCAGTTTAAGGAAAGAATTGATTTTAAGCAAAACAAACTCTGAAGGAGTGCAAAAATATTTAGAGCTTTTTTTGAGATATCAAAGAATGGAAATCTGAGGACATACTCCAAAATTATGGAATGCCTGAACAAGTTACAGAATATAAATATTAGCTTATTACTATGTTATAAGAAATGGTAAAGGAGATGGTTTCAAACAAACCTGGGAAGGCTTACATGAACTGATGCAGATTGAAGTGAACAGAACCAGGAGAATAAATTGCCCCTTTTGGAGACTTCTGAATTATCCTAATTGCTTCTTCTCTCCCTATCAAATGGTTTGGTGGAAAGCAGTCAGCCACTCTGCACCCTCCTTCAGTTGTACGTCTCTCTCTCTCTCTCTCTCTCTCTCTCTCTCAATTTTCTTCCACTCCTGATGGAGCTCAGAGGCTCCATCCACATGTGTGTGTGTGTGTGTGTGTGTGTGTGTATTGGACATGACCAATGACTGATGTAGAAGTTTGTTTTGTTTATGTATACATATATGCGTGATATATATATATATGTTGATATATGTATATATATTCAGACAGAGACAGAGGCAGAGAGACAGGCAGAGATAGAGAGAGAGAGAGAGACAGGGATTACATTACTAAGATCGGATGATTGACACACAAATTTCAGGTATTTCATTCTGGTCAAAGGATTCCAAAAACCTACCTCCCATAATCTAATTCAATTGAGAAGGCTCAACATTCTCAGAGCTATGAATCTTGGAAATGAAAAATATTTGGATAGAAAGTCAGTCTGATATACAAGGCTAGATTCTCACCATGTCCTTCAACTAACATCCTACCTGAAAATCCTTTGAATATCTGCATACATGTAGAAAGGATTCACCTCTGGGCTGGAAGTATAACCCTAGATGACATATGCTACAAGGGTCCCAATGGCCAAATAATTATGTGCAGTTTCTAAGTAGTTGTTGAGGATAGTGGTTAGCAGCCTGACATATTCAAAAGTCACAAATAGTAACGGTAGTCAACTATTTCAAGTCACAACCAAATTATGATACCAACACTTAGACATGTCTATTAAAAACATGTTGGACATCAGGTCTCTGTAACACATCTTTTATAGTTGGTTTTATATCATTATTCTATTTTATAAAGCCAATAAAAGTTACAATATCTGCCTTTCTTCCTTCTTCTCCCCAAATTGAAGTGAGATTACTAAAATATTCATATGATAGTAGTTGCTGTTTGTCCTTTGTTCTCAAAGAGAATCATGACATCAGGAAGATGAAACCATGACATCTCTGTGAATTGGATTTAAATGAGGAGAGCTGTGCAAAGTCACCAGCTTCACTTTCTCCTTCAGAGCCGTCTAGTTCCAGTGGCAAGATGTAGATCAGGGCAACCGGAGATGGCCCATGGTGATAAGAATGATAGGAAATCAAAGGAGTAATGAATACAAGTGTCTTTCAGAAACTGTGTTGATGTGACAATTATTGCAACTCTGCTAGGATGGCTCCCCCTGGAGGACTTGAATTCTCATCCAATCTCCTATCAGCCTATTTGGGTATTTTCCAGTTATACCCTTTTATAGACCACTCCTTCCATGCAGAGTGAAAGGATTAGTGTTGATTGGTGTTTCAGGGTAATTCAATAAAACGTGATTTTACTGGGCATAAAATAGATAGCTATGCCCAAAGGTTCTAGAAAGAAATTATTATAGTGATGAGTCAGCTTCAAGAAGTTCAGTACTTTGGCTCAAATGAGAGTCATAATTTACTTCTGCTAATTCATTAACTAATGCCAGTTATCTTATTTCATTTTTCTTCTAACTATTCAGCTTTGACTGCAGCTGAGTGCTAGGTAAATTTGCCAAATGTGAAACATTTTCTGTGCTGATTGGTACCAGTTACTAGGAATGATGTTTCATTGTTGTTGTTTTCCTCCATTAAATGGAAGCATTAAAACTCTAGTTAGTTAATCATCAAAGAAATTACACAAACAACATTTTTTTAGTTGCACCAAATATTATAAAACAGTTCATTTTTTTTAATTTCCATGAGACTAGTCAAGCAAACCAACATGTCAAACAGCATAGATTCTGTCATTTCTATATTTATCCATCCTGAGAAAACACCAGCATTACCGTCACTCCGCAAACAATACTCACATTGTCATAGGTCTTTATACTTGCTTTTGCCATATTGAAATGATTGAAAAATACCCACATCCATGCATACCCAAATCAAAATGGGACAAAATATTGAATAAATAAAATTTAACACTTTACATATCCACTTTTTTAGCGAGCTTCCCTTACTCATTAATTAGCTTCAAGGGACCATAGTAATGCTGTTTGAAAAACATTTTCAGATGGAATTCCATAGTACCTTTTACATAAACTCCTGAGAACAAGAAGTGGAAAACAGAAGGGAATAAGTTAAAGGACAGGGAGGCAGAGTTAAGATGGTGCAGCAAAGGCAGGGACTCACTTGAGCTCTCACCCAAACCCTACCAAATACCTTTAAAAAATAACCCTAAACAGAGCAGCAGAACACACAAAAAGATAGAATGAAACAAATTTCCGGCCTAAAACAACTTGGAAGGTCTGCAGGAAAAGTCTGTTGCATCAGGGTGAGGGAGAAGCACGGTCCAACACAGGCTGAGTCAGCGCAGACTGGGCTCCAGCAAACTCGGAGCAGGCCTTGGAATGACTGAATCACTGGAAGCAGTGACAGCTTCCAGACATCTCAGCCCACAGACACCAAAGACAACTTAGAACAGGCCTGCACAGCATGTGGCCTATCAAAGCATTTCAGGTGCCCATGAAAAATGTAGGGTTGCCATTGCACATTCTCCTGTTTGTCGTGTGAACCACAGCAACCAGCCATCATCAGTCTGCCCCTCATCTAACTTCTCTGCAGCATGAAGAAGTTTACAAGTTGTGCAGGTCTGCCTTAGAAGGTCACCAGAAAAGTTCTGTTGCACCAGGGGGAAAGAGGAGCACCGTGCAGTACAGGCTGTGCCAGCAAAGACCAGGCTACAGCAAACCAGAAGCAGGCCTTGGGAGTGACTGAGTCAGCAGGGGCAGCAGCTGCTTCCAGAGCTCTCAGCCCACAGAGGGTAAGGGGGTAGAACAAGGAGTCAGAAAGAGATTATAGAGGTCTTTTTGCCATCACTGAGGCAGGACTCTGTTGCTTTGCCCAAACTCACAGCCAGGTAGCAGTCCTGGATGGCAGTCCTTAGGCCAAGAGGAGCACTAGCATAGCAGCGCTTTCAGCCACAGTGGAGGAGGGACCCTCCTCACATTTCCAGGGCAGAACAAAGTGCCTATGGTTGCTCAGATACCAGAGCACAGACCAGGAGCGTAGTAAATACCTCCCCTTAGATCATACCACCTTGTAAAAACTGAAACTTACAGGTCTCTAGAAGTATCTCTGAAAATAGCTTCCCAAAACCCCTGAAGCTTGGGACAGTGCACCCTCCACCCTGGAAGCACACCCTTCTTTAACAAAGAGTTAAAAGCCAAGTAATAGGCTGGAGAAATGAGCAAACAATGGGAAAAATTCTTACTACAGAAAGTTACTGTAGTGACAAGGAAGATCAAAACAAAAATTCAGAAAAAGACAACAAAATCAAAGCTCCTACATCCGAAGCCTCCAAGAAAAAATATGAATTGATCTCAGGCCATGGAAGAACTCAAAAGGGTATAGAAATCTTTCTTACCCTATGGGAAGGTAGGAGGAGAAGGAGTTTAGAGAAGGGAGGACAGATTAGAGGAGGTTTAACATTTTAAGAAATGTTAAAAATTGTTTTTACATGTAATTGAGGAAAAATAAAATACTAAATGAAAAATTACAAATTCTTTTTATATTAAAAAAAAGTTAAAGGACAGAAAGAGAAATGCTCGCTTACACCACAATGGCATTGTTCATAGCAAAAACCTTTATGTAGTGTTAGTTTGTAGCCATGAAGAACTGGCCAAGGATGAGTTCTGGATGGGCAAATATATATTATTCACCTAGGGTTCTTTGGAGCATATTCATCTTTTCTCCATGGCCATTATGAGAAACAAACCATGTCAGTAATCAATAGTATGACTCTCCTAGCAGCAACTAGCTGGTCGATATTCTCAACTTTCCATAATTTCCTTGAGGTGTATGACATGACATGTGACAGAGAATAAGGGGTGGAGGAATTAGTATCTCATGAACCCCAAATTCATCTGAACCAGACAAAGGAAGATTAATCACACTCACTCTCACAGAGAGAAATATGGAGTTTGGTGTAGAAATACATCAAATTTGATAGGAAAATAAGGAGATGGAGAGATGAAAAAGAGGTTAAGAGGGAGGATGAATAAGTAAGGTATTAGTTATAAGGAACACAAACCTACCTTGGAGGCTAGAGTGTGAAGAAGAAAGAAGAGACAGAGAGAAGGAAGGAAAAAAGGAAGAAAGGAAGAATGGAAGGAAGGAAGGGAAAAAGAATGGAACCCAATGGAACCCCAAACTAAGCAAATCCTTCTTTCATACTCTGCTTTTTTGGAAAGAAGGACGTTGGGAAGGGGGCAAAGAGAGAAAATACTAGAAAACAGAATGAATGAAAGGACATAATCATGATTATTTCAAGTTTTCATGAGATGAATTCACCCATAAAATAGAAGAGAATGGCAGAATGGATTAAAAAATAGAATCCAGAGATTTAATAATCTTTGTAATCTGTTGACTAATAAATTAAAAATAAACAAACAAAATGAATTAATAAATAAAACTAAGAGCTGTTTCTTTAACTCAATAAAAAAAATGAGCCAGCCAATCTGGTTTGAAGAGAGAGGAAAACTAAATTGTTTATTTCTTTTGTGCCAGGAACTGCATAAGTCACTTTACAAATATTGTATCATTTTATCCTTACTACAACTCTATGAGATATGTACCTTTTTTATCTCCACTTTACAGTTGAGGAAATTGAGGCAGATGAGGATTAAGTTGCCCAGAGTCACACAGCTAGTTAAGTCTCTGAGGGATGACTTGACTCAGATCTTCCTGACTCCCTGACAAACACGTTATTCCCAACTCCACATAGCTGACAAGTTTTGATTTATAAAAGGAATACAGAGAAGGTTCATTGTAAAGAAAAATATGAATATAATAGACATTGGTAACAGACAAGAAAGATCATATGAGCTTTTCCAAAGATGCTGAAATATAAAACAACTTTTGACAAAATCCAACACCTATTTCCATAAAAAAAAAAAAAGCACTAGAAAGCATAGGACTATACATTTCCTTCTGGTAAAGCCTGTCTATCTAAAACAAAGACCAACATATGTTATAGAGAAACACCCTTGCCAGTAAGATCAGGAATAAAGCAAAAATAACCATTATCACCACTACCATTTAACATAATATTAGAAATGCTAACTATATCATTAACACTAACAAAGAAATTGAGTAAATAAGTACAAGTCTTTCTTGTTATGGCAAAGAACTGGGAACTAATAGCATGCCCATCAATTGGCTAATTGCTGGACAAATTATGATATGTTAATGAATTAGGAAAGGGTACAGTATAGTAATATCTGAGTTCAAATCCAGCCTCAGACACTTTGCTAGCTTTGTGACCCAGAGTAAGTCACTTAGCCTCTTTTTGTCTCAGTTTACTCAACTGCAAATGAGGATAATGACACCCACTTTGCAGGTTTGTTGTGAGGATCAAATAAGATATTTGCCTGACAATTAGTAGGTGCCATATAAATGCTTGTTCTCTTTCCCTTATTCCCATACTAATTAAACTACCAAGGGCCTCTTTTGTAGATCTAGATAAAATAATTACAAAATAAATCTAGAGCAGGGATGGGGAACCTGTGGCCTCAAAGCAACATGTGGCCTTCTAAGTCCTTGGGTAAGGCCTTTTGACTGAGTCCAAGTTTTACAGAACAAATCATTTTATTAAGGAGATTTGTTCTGTGAAATTTGGATTCAAAGAACCACACTTGAGGACCCAGAGAGCCACATGTGGCCTCGAGGCCTCAGGTTCCCAATCCCTAATCTAGAGGAACAAGTCAAAAATGTTCAAGGGAAATAATGGGGGGGAAAAGAAAAATAAAAGATTTCTAGGCATACAAGATCTTAAATATTCTAAACTTACTGACACCCAGGACTAATATGTCACATCCCTTCTCATGCTAACAATGCCTCCACTCCTGAGGCCTCCACCTCTAATTACTGAGTTCCTGCCCAGAACTTCATTGAAGGGAAAACCCATACCAGTCATGCTTCCTGTCCTGTCTGCCTTCTCATGCTGGAAATAACTCCACTCTCATGGCCTCCTCCTTCAATTAGTAAATTTGTGCCAGGAACTTCATTTGAGAAGGACCCAGAAAGTCATGCTAATTTCTAATCTTGCTTTGCTCCTGACATGACGGACTTCTACGGTCAGATCCAAAGAGTAACCATTAATAAGTATATTAATTTGGAAAGGGGTTTCAAGTCAAGGGCCCCAGGAATGTGTATTTGGCACATATCTGTACAAGATTTTTATCATTGACTTGGATAAAGGCATAGAGAACATGCTTATCAAATTTATTATCAGATAATACTAAGATGGGAAGGGGTAGCTAACATGTTGAATGACAATCAGGTCTCAAAAAGATCCATTCTAGAGCACTGGGCCAGATCTAGAAAGTTGGAATTAAATAGATATAAATGTAAAATCTTAAATGGGTTAAAAAATCAATTTCATAAGTATTGTCTATATTTTTCCATCAAGATAGATGCTACAGAGAGTAAGTATAATGTGAAATGTGAAACAGCAGCAACATTATCATTAGACTATAATACAGACTATAGGAACAATAGGATGAAATACATGAAAATCAAGAAAGAAATTAAAAGCCTAGACAGAGGCATTACAATATAGCTGAGCACCTCACTTATCTAGGTATCTAATGAAGTTTTCTCTCTGTCAAATGAAGAACAACTAATAATTCTTTGAATTGATTTGATGATAATTTCCTCTTCCAAAAAATAGAGGGACAAACCAGGGAAATTCTACTCTGAATGCTCCCCTAAAATCAAGGATCTGTGCAAGACTGTGCCTAATTTTGCTCTTTTTCTCTATCACAAATTCTGAGATGGAATTTTCACTGCCTCTCAAGTTTCCATTATTTCACCCCAGCAACCAGTTCATGCTTGTTTAAAGTTATCTATCTTGGTAAGTAAACATAAACAGTTTTCTTTCTTCCTTTCTTTACAGTTTAAAGTCCTTGCAATTAGATTTTCAAGACACCAAACAAAAACATTTTCAACAATACACTTTGTTAGGTACTGGGTGGGAATCTGTCATTCTTTTATTTTAACAGTGCTACAATAATTAAAATCCTATATACTCAGACACTATATTCTTAATCAAATGTTAACTTACCAAATCTACCTTTCTGTTTATGATCATGGCTTCAATGTGCAGAAATATTGAAAATAAAATCAGTACTCTGAAAGTCTTCAGTGTTTTACCCAAGGAATTTGATCTAATATAGGGGCTCTTAAACTTTTGGTGTGTCATGGATCACTTTGGCATTCAGTGAAATACATAGACCACTTCAAAAAATCTTATTTGCTGTCTACATTCATAATTAAATGAAATGCTAAATTTCAATTGGAGGTTAGTGAAATATGTATACATATGTGTACATGCATGTATGTGTGCATGCATGTATGTATGTATCCAAGTTCACAGACCTCCTGAAATTGATCCACAGACCTTACAGCCACCAGGTTAAAAACTGCTGATCTAGTACAAATTATTGTTAGTATAATTGTAGAGAAAGTGGAAGAAAAACCTCTATAGTCTCAGTAAAGTAGTAAATTTTTTGTTTCTTGATATATTTTATTAAAAAACATTTAATAAAATCAAAGTAGAAAATGTTATGAGAGTTTCACTTTTACAATTTTACT
Source organism: Vombatus ursinus (assembly GCF_900497805.2). Taxonomy (NCBI): domain Eukaryota; kingdom Metazoa; phylum Chordata; class Mammalia; order Diprotodontia; family Vombatidae; genus Vombatus; species Vombatus ursinus. The sequence goes on from NW_020954583.1 coordinate 15,708,344, forward strand.
TGAAAAATTTTTTGAAGACAGAGTTAGGCTTTTAACTCATCTCTTTCTTAGGTACTTGAGTATCTGGATTCCACTGCTGATGATTTGACTAGAATTAAGTCAAGTAAAGGATACATAATAGAAAGTGAAATGGGAGTAAAAGCAGTGACTTGCTTGAGCTCTCTCCCAAACTCCTGCAAATACTTTAAAAAAATGACTGTAAACAAATTCTAAAGCAGCAGAACCCATAAAAACACAGCATGAAACAACTTTCCAGCCCAAGACAACCTGGATGGTTGATTAGAAAGGTCTATCATGCCAGGCAGGTAGAGAAACACAGTTCAGCATGGGTGAGTAGGCAAAAACCAGGCCTCATCAAAACTGGAGCAGGCCTCAGGGGACTGACTCACAGAGAGCTGTGGTAGTTTCCAGACTTCTCAATCCACAAATGCCAAAGACAACTTAGATCAGTAGGAAAATTCTGTGACTGCAATGAGAGAGAAGATTGGTCCTAGCCCCAGTCTGTGCTGCAGTCCTGGGGCAATGACTGCTTCTGGAGTTTCTGGTCCACAGACTGAGGGGGAATCAAGTAACTGAATGGAGGGGAATTGCAGGGATCTCTTTGCTGGTGCTGAGGCAGAATTCTCTTACTTTGCCCATGCTTGGATCTGGGTCACAGTTCTGGGTGGCAATCCTGGGGCAAGGAGTGCTGGAGTGGTAGAGCTTGTAGTGGCAGTGGAGAGGGAATCCTCCTCACAGTTCCAAGGCAGAAAAGAGTGCCTGTGGTCACTCATAGACCAGAGCACAGGCCAGCAAAAGAGTAAACACCTCACCCTTGATCATACCACCATGGAAGAACTGAAAACTTACAGGAACCTAGAAGTATCTCTGAAAACAGCCACACAAAACTCCTGAAGCTTAAGACAGTACATTCTCCACACTGGAAGCAGACCCCTACTTTAACAAAGAGTTTAAAACTCAAGTAATTGGCTGGGATCATGAGCAAACTTCACAAAACAAAAAGTCAGACCATAGAATTTTTCATTGGTGACAAAGAAGATCAAAACACACAACCAGAAGAAAACAACAATGTCAAAGCTCCTACATCCAAAGCCTCCAAGAAAAATATGAATTGATCCCAGGCCATGGAAGAGCTCAAAAAAGGATTTTGAGAAGCAAGGAAGAGAAGTAGAGGAAAAACTGGGAAGAGAAATGAGAGTGATGCAAGAAAATAATGAAAAACAAGTCAACAGTTTGTGAAAGGAGACCCAAAAAAAAAAATACTGAAGAAAATAACACCTTAAAAAATAGCCAGGTCCTCTATCCACTGTGCCAGTGGTTAGAGGACCAGCCCAGAAGTCAGGAGGACCTGAGTTCAAATCTGTCCTCAGACCAAACACTTGACACTTACTAGCTGCATGACCCTGGGCAAGTCACTTAACCCCAATTGCCTAAAAATTTTTTTTTTTTTTAAAAAATAGCCTAACCCAAATGACAAAAGTAGTCCAAAAAGCCAATGAGGAGAAGAATACTTTAAAAAGCAAAATTGGCCAAATATAAAAGCAAATCCAAAAGTTCACTGAAGAAAATACTTCCTGAAGAATTAGAATGGAGCAACTGGAAGGTAGTGACTTTATGAGAAATCAAGACATTATAAAACAAAACTAAAAGAATGAAAAAATAGAAGACAATGTGAAATACCTCATTGGAAAAACAACTGACCTGGAAAATAGATCCAGGAGAGAAAATTTAAAAATTATTGGACTATCTGAAAGCCATGAGCAAAAAAAGAGCCTAGACATCATCTTTCAAGAAATTATCAAGGTAAATTGCCCTGATATTCTAGAACCAGAGGGTAATATAGAAATTGAGGGAATTCACCCATCACCTCCTGAAAGAGATCCCCAAAGGAAAACTATTAGGAATACTGTAGCCAAATTCCAGACTTCCCAGGTCAAGAAGAAAATATTGCAAGCAGTCAGAAAGAAACAATTCAAGTATTATGGAAACACAATCACGATAACACAGGATTTAGTAGCTTCTACATTAAGGAACTGGAGGGCTTGTAATATCATATTCCAGAGATAAAAGGAGATAGGATCAAAATGAAGAATCACATACCCAGCAAAACTGAACATAATCCTTCAGGGAAAAAGTGGACATTCAGTGAAATAGAGGACTTTCAAGCATTCTTGATGAAAAGAGCAGAGCAGAATAGAAAATTTGACTTTTAAATACAAGACTCAAGAGAAACATGAAGAGGTGAACAGGAAAGAAATCAGAAGGGACTTACTAAGGTTGAACTGTTTATATTCCCACATGGAAAGATAATATGTGTAACTCATGAGACTTTTGTGAGTATTAGGGTAGTTGGAGGGGGAAAAATATATGTATGGATAGATTGATAGATAGAGGGCACAGGGTGAGTGGAAGATGAATATGTGATATCTGGAGAATAAAATGAAGGGGTGAGATAGGATTATACTGGGAGAAGGAGAAAGAGAGAGGTAGATTGGGATAAATTATCTCACATAAAACAGACAAGAAAAGGCTTTTACAGTGGAGGTAAAGTGGGGAGAGGTGAGAGGGAATGAGTGAATCTTATATTCATTAGATTTGGCTTAAGGAAGGAATAACATACCCACTCAATTGGGTATGGAAAGCTAGCTTAACCTACAGGAAAATAGGGGGGAAGGGGATAAGAGAGTGGGGGGATGATAGAAGGGATGGAAGATTGAGTGAGGGGATAATCAGAAGCAAACACTTCTGAGGAGAGAGAGAATCAAAAGAAAGAATAGAATAAATGGCAGAGGGGGGCAGGATACGATGAAGAGAAATATAGTTAGTTTTCCACAGCATGACTACTATGGAAGTGTTTTGCATGACTACACAAGTATAATCTGTATTGAGTTGCTTGCCTTCTCAATGAAGGTGGGTGGGGAGGGAGGAAGGGAGAAAATCTGGAAACCAAAGTTTTAAAAACAAATGTTAAAAAACTTGTTTTCACATTCAACTGGGAAATAAGATATACAGGCAATGGGGTATAGAAATCTATCCTGCCCTACAGGAAAATAGAAGAGGAAGAGGATAAGAGAAGGGAGGGAGATAGAAGAGAAGGCAGATTAGGGGAAAGGGTATTCAGAATGCATGCTCTCTTGGGGTTGGGGAGGGATGAGATGGGGAGAAAATTTGGAACTCAGAATCTTGTGGAAGTAAATGTTGAAAACTAAAAATAAATAAATTAATGAATCAAAAAAAATTTAAAAAAGAAAGTGAAATGGTGAGTTGCTAATTATTCAATTAATTGTGCTTTATTATAATAAGTAATTCAGGATTCAAATTTTTATTAGGAGATGGATAACTTGGAGAGAGGATGCTAAATCATATCATTTTGCTCTTTGCAAGAGATAAATTTACCAGATCTTTGCTGAACTATCAACTCTCCCTTTAACTTTGTACTGTGTAGACATTATCTCAAAGTAAAGGACAGATCCAAGGAGCACATATAATCAATTTAATTATTTCAAAAGGCACGTATGTATTAAAGACTCATATTTAAATTGAATTAACACCGATCCAATATAAAATCTTATATATCATTTGGAATAGCCATGAAAAAGACCCATTACTAAGTGCATTTTTATTAATTTAATCTTTTTTTATGCCAACATATATCCAAAGGAGGCAAAAAACGTTTTGTAGTTTTTACTTTGTCATTATACCAAACAAGAAAGGAAATGGTATAAAGAGTGTAACTCTAAAATAGCTGCTTCTGCAAAAAGGATAGCCCTGCTCATAGGTTCATAATTTACTCCCAGTCCATAAGGTCCTTAGTTCCAATGATTGGGATGATGGATGACCCTACTTCAGCTACAGCAGGAAGGGATGCTGCAATGTATCACACCACAGGAAATACAATAGAACAAATGAACCAGCAGGATGGAATAGTGAGCAAGGGAGCCAAGGGAATTCTCTTCACTGGAAAAGTAGACAGTCATTCCTTGGAATTATGCAAAATGTAGCTTGTAAATGTTGCTCTCATTGTGTACATATGCATAAGAAACCTGGCTGAGATGGGATATCCTGTCACATAAGAATGCAAAAAATATATTTTTTTCTGCTCTGGTACCCATATTTTCACTTACTCTGAGTTTACATTAAACACAGTCATTGCTTTGTGCTCAATGAAGTGCATAGTATGCAAATATAAATATTTGAGGAGGAATGGGAATAGATTTTGGCTTTAGTGAAGCTTAGACTCTATTCTGAATTTTTTTTTTTGAGCATTGATGCCACTGTGAATTTAAAAAAAAAATTCATATCCCCCCCATAAGTTAGCATTGAATTAGGATGGACTGAATCAGTGATAAATTTGTTAAATTAAACTTGGGTCTCACAACAGACAACAATGTGGTAAAGAAACAGATGTTCAAACCATTCTACCTCCTATGGGAAGAAGGACTTTTCTGAATTTCTAGAATATATGAAACCACACACATACCACTAAAAAGAATATATACATACATGTATCCTCACATGCCTTGTTGTATTGTGAAAAAGAAAAATCTTGAGTTCTTTTCTCAAGAGAAAATGAATGATATTTTCCTTAAACATTCCAAAATATTCTTCTTCCTTATTGATTCAGAGTACATTTTAATTTGAGGCCATGTAAAATATCTTTAGGGCAGCTACATGACACAGTGGATAGAGTGCCAGGCCTGGAGTCAGGTAGACCTAACTTCAAATCCAGTTTCAGACATTGTGTGACCCTGAACAAGTCACTTAACCTTGTTTGCCTCCATTCCCCCATCTGCAAAATGGGCTGGAGAAGCTAATGGCAAACCACTTCAGTATCATTTCCAAGAAAACTCAAATGGTGTCATGAAAAGCTAGACATAATTGAAATGACTGAACAAGAAACTATCTCTGTGTCTTCTTATGATGGGGAAAGATTTGTTGTCCTCTCCTTTGCATGGGATAGCATAGCACCATATCTCACTCTTACTTAATTTAAGCAGATATTCCTTACCAGATACTATACCACCTAGACTGCTCTAGAACCCTTTCATGCCTATAAGGATAAACCAGCACCCTTTTCATGCCTCAGATACCTGCTATCTCAGTTGGTGGTTGTTTTTGTCACCTACTACATCTAGATCTTGGATTTAGCCATGTTTCCCTTCATAAGGGGCTCTTCTCCTCTTTCTTTACACCTATCCTGTCCCACCCCTTTGCTTTTTGTTCTAGAATCATAATTAAATCAATTCTCTCATTGTTCCTCCAACAGCTGTTTCAATCACAAAGATTGTTTCATTCACCATCCTTGTTACTTTCTAAATCAAAATAACCCTCCCTGGCCTCTACTATCATATATGTAGCATCTCTACCTATGAAAATGTAAGTTTCTTCTGGGCAAGAACTGTAATCACTTTGGTATTTGTATTCCACATGCTTAGCACACACTTGATATACAATAAACACTTCATAAATAAATTTTTTTGTTCATTCAAATATGTTATGAAAAATGCCACTCCAATGCTTCATTGTGACTTAGAGGTGAATCCTGGATTCTTGAAGTCTTTGTCAGCACAAACTCTGACAAATTATACCAATCAGGAGAAGTTTCATAGACCTGCTTACAAATATCTGTCAGGATGACCAAGAACTAATCTAGTTAAGACTGATCACTAGAAAATTAGACATCAGATGATGCTTGTTTTTAGTCATAGTATTTCAGAAAAGGTAAAAAATGCAATAAAATCAGTCCTGTGCAGTTCCATTCTGTTTCTGTTGTTGTGGTCATAAAGTGTTAGAAAAGGAGAAAAATGCTAAGAATGACACAGCCATCCATAAATATTGATTTAGCCGTTTTATTCCTCATGTGCTTTCTTTGTCTAAAAATAATGAGTCAATATACAGTAGGAGGAGTAAATCATACCCATCTGAATTTTCTTGCAACAAATTAAACCAGAGAAACAAGGGTGTTTCAGATTAATGACAGGTCTCAGAAGAGTAAATGAGTTGGTGGAGTTTGTTTTACCATGCTCCTGAAACAACAAGAATAGTCATTCATTCATTCATTCATTTCAAGAGATACTTGGTCATTCCCATAAGGAATATGAGCAAACTGTCTGCCATGAAAATGATGTCAGTTTCTGGGCTGATGAGGAAGTAGAATTCTTCCTCCCATCTTCTCCATCATGTTGCCCCTTCATTCTCTTTCCCTATTAATTAGTTGCTCTACTAATGCTTTCAAACATGCCCAAGCATCCCCTATCATTTGAAACCTTCATCTGGCTCTACTTTTCCTTCAAACTGTAGTTCTATATCTTCCCTCCCTTTCTCAGTCCAACTTCTTAGGAAAAAAAAAAATTCTCTCCACTTGCTATTTTCACTTCCTCTTATCTCCCTTTTGTCAACTTATGCAATCTGGCTTCTGACCTCACTACTCAACAGAAACTCCTCTCTCAAGTTACCAAAGATCTCTTAATTGCCAAATCATATGGACTTTTCTCAGTATATATCCTTCTCAGCCTATCTGTTGTATTTAACAGTGGTGATCACTTTCTGGATAATCCTTCCCCTTTGGGTTATGATGCTACTTTCTTCTGGTTATACTCCTATTTGAACATTACAGGCTTTTCATTCCTATCAGTGATTTCAATTGTGGATATTCCCCAAGGTTCTGTCCCAGGACACTCAATCTTTTGGTAACCTCAACAGTTACTATTGGTTAAACTATCATCCCTATTCAATATCACAGATTATAGATAAATTTGTACAAACACATACACACAAAGAAAGAGGGACAGACAGACAGAGGGGAAAAGAGAGAAGGGGAGAAAGAAAAAGACAGAGAGAGAGAGAGAGAGAATCTGTATCTCTTCTGAGTTTCAATCCTATATCAACAATTTCTTATTTCATATTTCAGAGTAGATGTTCTAGACTCAGCATATCCAAAACTGAACTCATTATTACCCCAAACTCTGCTTTCTTTCAAATTTTCCATTGATGTTGAAGGCATTTCCATCCTTCCAGTCTCTCAGGTTCCCAAATTTGGCTTTCCTTGGACTTCCCCCTACAACTAAACCCCAAAAGCCAATCAGTGACTAAATCTTTTACATTCTACCTTGTCAACAATTTTTATATCATATGTCTTCTTTCCATTCATATAGCTACAACCTAGTTAAGGCTTGGTGGCCTGGATTATTGTAACAGCCTCCTAATTGGTCTCTCTGTCTCAAGTCACTTACTACTCCAATCAATCTTATACAATGCTGCTAAAGTAAGTTTCTTTAAAGGCAGATATGACTTTATGACTCCTCTATCAATCAACTCTAGCAACTACTTATTGACTTTATAATAAAACATAAACTCCTATATTTCACTTTTAACATCCTATGAAGTCTTGTACCTACCTATCTCTTGTAACTCATTTGATATTATTCCACTTCCCACATTCTCAACTCAGTCAAATAGGTTGTTTAGCTCTTCATCACAGTCAACACTGCAATGCCTATATCTGTACCTTTGCATTGGAAATCTCACATGTCTGGAATTCACTCTCTCCTTTCCTCTGCTTATGAGAGCACCTTTCTTCCTTTAAGACAAAGCTCAAAAGTGAAATGGATGAATATTTACAAAAAACAGATTGCCCAGATTAACAGAAGAGGAAATAAAATACTTAAATATTTTCTTAGAAATATGTAGAATAGAAGATGGCAGAGTGAGAAGTCTCACCCTCCCTTATTGACCTCTGAAAGCCCAGAAAATAACACCCCAGGAAACACCCTGGAACAGCTGAACCAGCAGAAAGACAGAGTGCAGCAGTCTTGTAGCTGAGGAAGCTTTGGGGATTAACAGGAAAGGCCCATCTCACTCTTGGGGAGGGAGGAGGCACAGTACAGGTTGAGAAGCATCCCAGTAAGCCAGTGGCAAGCCCCACCTTAGCAAATTGGGGGAGATCCTGAGCCCCATGGTGGTGGAGCAGGCATGCACCAACACTAGGACCTCCCAAGTGCCTCAGCACAGGCAGGAGAACTGGTAAACACCAGCTCAGAAAACTGTCACATTCACCAGCATTCTCCAGTAGCCAAATCTCTCAGTGTTGGAGCACAACTCCATGCTGCCAAACATCTTCCAGCAGCCAAACATTTGAGAGTTTTAAGGAAGCCCAGGTGATCCTCTACAGGCCAGACTCCCCACACCCACTCGATTGTTGCTGACCCTAGCTCAGCACCAGGTAAGCTGCTAGACTCCTACAGCCTCCAACTCCCAGCATTTAAGGCCCCAGCACACAAAGCCAGTGAACAGGTCCTGGGCTCTTGCCACAAACAGCTTAGATCAGTGGCCCCTGTACTCCAGCAGAAGAGCTTAACTTTGAAAGTTAGGAAATAGGCAAACATCATGAAGAGAAAGCAGAAATGGACAATGACCATAGAGTCTTATTCTGGGATCAAGGCACAAATTCAGAGGAAGACAACATTGTTAATATACCCACATCCAAAACCTCAAAGGGAAATATGAACTAATTTCCAGCCCCTCAAGAAGGATTTTAAAAGTCAAATAAGAAAGGTAGAAGAAAAAGTGGGAAAAGTTGGAAAAGAAATAAGAGATATGCAAGAGAAAGTCAATAGCTTGGAAAAGAAAGGACAGACATTGACTGTAGAAAACAAGTCCTTAAAAAAACACAATTGGCCAAATAGGAAAAAAAAAAGTACACTGAAGAAATCAACTCCTTAAGGAATAGAATTGGCCAAATGGTAAAGGAGGCACAAAAAACTCACTGTAAAGAAGAACTTCTTAAAAAGTAAAATGGGCCAAATGGAAAAGGAGGTACAAAATCTAATAGAAGGAAACAATTCATTAAAAAATTATAATTGGGCAAGTGGAAGCTAATGACTGCATGATATATCAAAAATCAGTCAAACCAAAAGAAAGAATGAAAAAAAATAGAATAAAACATAAAATATCTCATTGGTAAAATAACTTACCTGGAAAATAGATCTAGGAGAAACAATTTAAAAATTATTGGTCTACCTGAAAACCATGATGAAAAAAAGAGCCTGGACAGCATCTTTCAGGAAATCATCAAGGAAAACTGCCCTGAGATCCTAGAACCAAAGAGTAAAATAGTCCTCAAAAGAATCCACCAATCACCTCCTAAAAGAGATCCCAAATTGAAAACTCCAAGGAATATTGTAGCCAAATTCCAAAATTCCCAGGTCAAGAGAAAATACTGCAAGAAGCCACAAAGAAACAATTTTAAATATCAGAGAACCACAGTCAGGATTATGCAGGACCTTGCAACTTCTACATTAAAAGACCAGAGGGCTTGGAATATGATATTTCATAAGGCAAAGGAGCTTGGATTACAACCAACTACCCAGTGAAATTGAGCATAATCTTTCAAGGGAGGAGATGGACATTCAATGAAATTGGGAACTTCCAAACCTTCCTGATGAAAAGACCAGAACTCAACAGAAAATTTGATTTCCTAATACAAGACTCAAGAGAGGCATAAAAAGATAAACAGGAAAGAAAACAACAACAACATGTTATTAATACTGGCAAACTGTTTACATCCCTACAAGGGAAGATGACACTTGTAACTCTTGAGAACTGTATCATTATTACAACATTTAAAAGGGGTATACACAGACAGAAGGTCTGGGTATAAATTGACTTTGATGTGATGATAAAAAAAATCTAATTAAGTGGTGAAAAGGGATTGTTCTGGAAGAAGACAGGAGGAGGCAGACAAGGGTAGATTACATCATATGAAAAGGCGCCAAAATCTATTATAGTAGAGGAAAAGAAGGGAAGGAGAAGAGCATTGCTTGAACCTTACTCTCATCAGATTTAGCTCAAAGATGGAATATCATAATCATCTAGGTACAGAACTCTAACTTACCCTAAGGAAGTAGGAAAGGAAAAAGGAAAGAAAAGGGAGGGGGTGAATAGAAGTGAGAGAAGAAGTAATAAGGGAAAAGGGGAAGAAAAGTGAGGGGGCTGATAGAAGAGAGGGCAGACTGAGGGAGATGGTGGTGGAAAGCAAAATTCTAGTGAGAAGGGAAAGAGAGAAAGGAGAGAGAAAAGCATATGGGGGAGGGGGAAATAGGATGGCGAGAAAAACACAGATAGTAATCATAACTGTGAATGTGAATGGAATGAACTATCCCATAAAACAGAAGTGGGTAACAGAGTGGATTAAGAACCATTATCCTACAATATATTGCTTAAAAACCTGGAAAGACTTATATGAACTGATGTTGAGCGAAATGAGCAGAACCAAGGGAACATTGTACACAGTAACAGCCACATTGTGTGATGACTGGCTTTGTTAGACTTAGCTCTTCTCAGTGATGCAAAGATCTTAGACAACTCTAAAAGACTCCTGATGGAAAATACTATCCACATCCAGAGAAAGAACTTTGGAGTCTGCCTACAGATGGAAGTATACTCTTTGCTCTCCTTTTCTTTTGTTATTTTGTTTTGTTTCTTCTTTCTCATGAATCCTCCCATTAGTTGTAATTCTTCTTTACATCATTACTAGTGGGAAAAAATGCTTAATATGAATGTATAAGTAGAACCTATATCAGATTGCATGACATCTTGGAGAAGTGGGAGGAGAGGGAGAGGAAGAAAATTTAAAACTCAAAATCTTATGGAAGTTAATGTTGAAAACTCTAAATAAATAAATAAATTTTAAAAAATCAAAGGAATACTCATTAGTTGTATATGATTGTGTTGGAATAATATGATGATATAAGAAATGATGAGCAGGATGTTTTTAGAAAAACCTAGAAAGACTTACTGAAGTAAAATGAAATGAGCAGAACAAGGAAAACATTGTACACCATAACAGCAATATAGTGAAGATGATTAATTGTGAAAGACTTTGTTAGTCTGATCAAGACAATAATCCAAGCCAATTTCAAAGGACTGATGTTAAAAATGCTATCTGCCTGCAGAGATAAATAGCTAATGAAATCTGAATGCAAACTGAAACACACTTTTCTGTTCTTTTTCCTTATTTTTCCTTTTTGTTTGTTTTCTTTTACAACATGGCTGATATAGAAATATGTTTTGCATGACTTCACATATATAATTAATATAAAATTGCTTGTCTTTTCATTGAATGGGGAGGGACAGGGAAGTGGGCAAGAATATGGAACTCAAATTTTTTAAAAAAGATGAATTTTTAAAAAAATTTTTACATGTAATTGGTAAATATTTAATAAAATATAAACTACTCAGAATTTTTTCTGAAAAAGTAGAAAAAGAAATATTTAGAATACTTAAAATACTTTCTTAGAAAAATAAATTGAACAAGCCATTGGTGCATGCCCTAAGAAAAAATCTGCAGGCTAGATGGATTCACAAGTGAATTCTACCAAACATTTAAAAAAAATTAATTCCAATACTATATAAACTACATGGGGAAATGGGCAAAGAATGAGTCCTGCCAAATTTCTTTTATGACACAAATATGGTACTGATACCTAAACCAGGAAGACTCAAAAATAGAGAAAGAAAACTATAGACAAATTTTCCTGATGAATATCAATGCAAAAAATTTAAATAAAATACTAGTAAGGAGATTACAGCAATATATCACAAAGAGTATATACTATAACCAGGTGAGAATTACACCTGGAATGAGGGGCTAGTACAAAATTAGGAAAGCTATCAGCATAACTGACCATATCAATAACAAAAATAACAAAATTTGTATAATTATCTCAATAGATGCAGAAAACACTTTTGACAAAATACAATACTCATTCCTATTAAAGACACTAGAAAGCATAAGTGCAACTTTCCTTAATATGAGAAGTAGCATCTATCAAAAAATATCAGCAAGCATTATCTGTAATGAGGATAAGCTGGAAACATTCCCAATAAGATCAAAGTTCACCCCTGAGCAAGAATGCCCATTACAACTATTATTGTTCAATATTATACTAGAAATGCTCAGTATAGGGACAAGAAAAAGGAACTTAAAAGAATTAGAATAGGCAATGAGGAAACAAAACTATCACTCTTTGTTGCTTATATGATGGTATAATTGGAGTATCCCAGAGAATCAATTAAAAAACTAGTTGAAATAATTAACAACTTTAGCAAAGTTGTAGGATATTTAAAAAAAAAAACACAAATCATCAGTGTTTGTATATATTACCAACAAAGTCCAGCAAAAGATAGAAAAAGGAATTCCATTTAAAATAACTGTAGACAATATAAAATACTACCTACCAAGATGAATCAAGTTAATATATTAACACAATTACAAAACACTTTTTCCACAAATAAAGTCATATCTAAAGAATTTGAGAAATATTAATTACTCATGAGTAGTCCAATCAAATACAATAAAACCGATAACTTACCCAAACTAATATACTTATTCAGTGCAATCAAACTATGAAACATATTTTATAGGGCTATAACAAATCATAACAAAATTTATCTGGAGGAACAAAAGTTCAAGAATATAAGGAAATAAATGAAAAAAAATAAAAAATATGAAGGATGGTGACCTAGCAGTAACAGATCTCAATTTGTATTATAAAATGGTAATCATCAAAACAATATGAGACTGGCTTAGAAATAGAATGGTGTGCACAAACAAAGCCAATAGAACCAAGATTAAAAAGGAAGAGAAAGCTGGGAAACATTTTTACAGTCAGTGTCTCTGATAAAGGCCTCATTTCTAAAATATATAGAAAACTACATCAAATTTATAAGAATACAAGTCATTCCCCAATTGATAAAAAAGTATATGAACAGGCAGTTTTCAGATGAAGAAATTAAAACTATATAGAGTCATATGAAAAAATGCTCTGAATCACTATTGATTAGAGAAATGCAAATTAAAACAAACTCTGAGCTACCACCTCTCATCTATCAGATTGGCTAATATGACAAAAAAGGAAAATGATAAATGTTGGAGAAGATGTGGGAAAATTGGAACACTAATGCATTGTTGGTGGAGTTGCAAACTGATCTAACCATTCTAGAGAGCAATTTGGAACTATACACAAATGGTTTTAAAACTATGCATACCCTTTGGTCCAACAATAGTGGTACTAGGTCTGTATGCCAAAGAAATCATAAAAATGAAAAAAGGACCACATGTACAAAAATATTTATAACAGCTCTTGTTGTGGTGGCAAAGAATTGGAAATTGAGTGGATGCCCATCAATTGGGGAATGACTGAACAAGTTGTGGTATATGAATGTAATAGAATACTATTGTTCTATAAGAAATGATGAGCAGGTGGATTTCAGAAAAACTTGAAAAAACTTACATGAACTGATGCTGAGTGAAACGAGCAGAACCAGAAGTGCACTGTACACAGTAAAGCAATATTTTGTAAGGATCAACTTTTATGTGCTTAGCTCTTCTCAGCAATACAATGATCTAAGACAATTCCAAAAGACTCATGATGGAAAATGCTATCAAAATCCAGACAGACCTGTAGAGTCTGAATGAAGCATACTATTTTCTCTTTCTTTTTTTCTCTTTCTCATGGTTTTCCCCTTTTGTTCTGATTCTTCTTTCATAACATAACTAATATGGAAATATGGTTAATATGATTGTACATGTATAACCTATATCAGATTGCATGCCATCTTGGGGAGAAGGGAGGGAAAAGAGGGGGGAAATTTGGACCTCAAAATGTTGTAAAAAATTAATGTTGAGGGACAGCTAGGTGGCACAGTGGATAGACCTCTGGCTTTGGAGTCAGGGGGACCTGAGTTCAAATCCAGCCTCAGACACTTGACACTTACTAGTTGTATGACCCTGGCCAAGTCACTTAACCTTAAGCCTCACCAAAAAGCAAAAAAAAAAAAGTTAATGTTGAAAACTAAAAATAAATTTAAAAAAGAAAAAAATAGAATGGTAGATCAGCGGAAAACATTAGGTACACAATACACAGTAGTAAATAATCATGGTAATATAGTGTGTGACAAATGCAAAGGTATAAACTTTAGGGACAAGAACTTAACTATTTGACAATTTCTGGGAAAAATGAAAAGAAATCTGGCAGAAACTAGATATAGACCAACCTCACACTATATAGCAACATAAGGTTAAAACATTAAATGTAAAGGATGATATCATAAGTAAATTACGAGAGCATTGAATATTTTACCTTTCAGATCTACATATAAGAGAATTTATGACCAAACAAGAGATAAAGAGTATTATGGAATATAAAAGGAAAAATTTTGAATACATTAAATTTAAAATGTTTTGCACAAACAAAATCTATGCAGTCAAGACTAGAAAGAAAGCACAAAAAAAATTTAAAAAAAAAAGAAAGCAGAAAATGGGAAAGGGGAATTACAAGTTTCTCTGATAATGGCCTCATTTCTCAAATATATGGAAAACTGGGTCAAATTTATAAGAATTTAAATCATTCCCAATTGATACATGGTCAAAGGATATTAGCAGATAGTTTTCTGAAGAGGAAAGCAAAGAGAACACTGTACACAATAACAGCAATATTGTATGATGATCAACTATGAATGACTTTGCTATTCTCTATACATGCTATACAATGATTCAAGACAATTTCAAAGGACTTATGATGGAAAATGCTATCCCCCTCCAGAGGGAAAAAAAACTGATAGGAGATTAAAGTGTCATATCTATAGTCATATGAAAAATGTTCTAAATCACTATTGATTAGAGAAACACAAATTAAAACAATTCTGAGGTACTACCTCATACTTTTTAGATTGGTAATATGGAAAATGACAAATTTTGGAGGGGATGTGCAAAAATTGGGATGCTAATGCATTTTGTTAGTGGAAATTACTGATCTAACCATTCTGAAGAATAATTTGGCACTATGCCCAAAGGGCTATCAAACTCTACATACCCTTTTACCCAGAAATATCACTAGTAGATCTGTATCACAAAAAGATTTTATGAAAAAGAAAAACACGTATATGTGCAAAAATATTTAAAGTAGTATTCTTTGTAGTGGTAAAGAATCAGAAACTGAGGGGATGTCCATTGATTAGGGAATGACTCAACAACTTATAGTATATGATTGTGATAGAATACTATTGTGCTATAAGAAATAAGGAGCAAGGTGATTTCAAAAATACCTGAGAAATGTTATATAAACTGATGCAATGTGAAGTTAGCAGAACCAGGAGAACACTGTACACAATAACAGCAATATTGTATGATGATCAAATATGAATGACTTTGCTATTCTCAACAATACAATGATTCAAGACAATTTCAAAGGACTTATAATGAAAAATGCTATCCCCCTCCAGAGCGGGGAAAAAAAAAAACTGATGGGAGTCTGAATGCAGATTGAAGCATCCTTTTCTTTTCATTTTCTTTATTTTTATTTTTTTATGTATTTTATTTTGCAACATGGCTAATATAGAAATACGTTTTACACAACTGCACATGTATAATCTACATTAAAATTATTTGCCTTCTCAAGGTGGGGCCAGTACAGGGAGAGAATTTGGAACTCAAAATTTAAAAAAAAAATGAATATTAAAAATTGTTTTTACATGTATTTGGAAAATGATAAAATACAAAAATTTTCAAAAAGAGAAAAATATATAGCTCAAGCGTCACTATCTTTTGCATTGTCTTTCCCCAAACTACCTGATTGCCAGTGCCCTGTCATCCAACATACTATATGTTTAACTATTTTGTATATATTTGTATTTATTCCCTTTACATTTATGCCATTACATGTATATATGTGTGTATGTATATAGGTATGGATACATATATACATTTATATTATTTTAAAATTTCAAATGTACTTTGTCTAAACTTATTGTTAGTAAGAACTATTTCATTCTTTGTGCTTATATGTCTTTATCTTACTTTGCAAAGTGCTGGTACCGAGTGGGCACTTAATAAATACTTGTAGGTTGACTGGTTGATTAATTGGACTAGACGTCTTCTGAGTTCCCTTTCAACTCTGAAACTGTGATCCTATATACTACAGTTTTCATGAAGGTTTAAATCATCTCACCATGTTTTATATTGCATGTGACATTGCGTGAAAGTTGCTTTTCCCCCAAATAAAAGTCTTTCTCTGATGCCTTATTGTGGCATGGAGTTGATTCCGGATTTTCTTAGTCCATGCAATACAACATAAGCTCCAGCAAATTCTGTTTTACTTAAGTGATATGTGGTCTCAGCAACAGACAAGTTTCTATCTACATATTTATTTAAAATGTAATCTCCAACATATTTAAAGTACGGTTCTTTGTAGTGGCAAAGAATCAGAAATTGAGGGGATGTCCATTGATTGGGGAATGACTCAACAACTTATAGTATATGATTGTGATAGAATACTATTGTGCTATAAGAAATAAGAAGCAAGGTGATTTCAAAAATACCTGGGATATATGGAGTTGGAGAGGCTTATAACATAAAAACTAGTGACTAAATAATAAATTTTTTGACCTTTGACCATGAAACAAAGAAAAATACAAAATAACCATCATTTCTGTGTAGATCCCTTCTACTCCAGCAGTGATGGTGACAAATTGATAGAAAAGTGAGCGGAGAGTACCATACAGTTCCTAGGCCATCTATAAATATTAACTTAGTTCCTATTCTAAATGTAAGATGATATCAGTATTGACATTCTCACTATAAATGAAATAAAAGACAACATCGCACATTGGAAAGAATACTAGTTCTGGAATCAAGAGTTCAAATCTAACTTCTGGTTCTTATTATATTTAGTTCTTGAATAAGTAATTTAATGTTCTTGGGCCTTGGTTTCTTCTTCTGTAAAGTGAGAAAGTTGGACTTGATAGCATCTGAGTTCCCTTCATACTCTAGATATATGCTTCTATTATAGATGATCATTTGATCAAAAGTTTAAAATAAATGGAAGAATGGTTCACAAGTTCTCCTTTGATAGGATAACAGATAGATAGCCCATGTTAGCTCCACTGATATCAATGTCAAGATCATTTGGGGAATGGCTGAACAAATTGTGGTGTATGATTGTGATCAATATTACTGTGCTATAAGAAATAATGAGCTTAATGATCTTAGAAAAACATGAAAAGACTTGCACAAAATAATGAAGAGTGAAACAAGCAGAACCAAGAGAACATTGTGTACAGGAATAGCAATGTTTTTTTAAGAATGATTTTGAGTAAATTAGTCATTTTGACTATTATAAATACCCAAATTAACTATAAAGGACATATGAAGAAAGGTGCTATCTGCATCCAAAGAAATAAGTGATAAATAGAAATATGTATAGAATAATTTTACATACACACACACACACACACACACACACACACACCTATTTGCATCTAATGATAGCCATCTCTGTGGGGAGGAGGGAGGAAGGAAGAAAAAAAGGAAAAAAAGAAATTTATATAATGACTTTGCTGAACATCTAAAAGGAATAGCAAGTTGTACATAGCAGATTTGCAGTTTCATGTACAATCATTGTTCTTTATTATACTATGTTATGGAAATGCTTGTTTTATTTCATACATTAAAAAAGAAAATTAATTTTTAAAAAGAGACATAGGCCCTATGACTCTTAGTTGCATCTCTGTGGAGCATTTGTAAGAAAACATAAACAAGAATTACAAAGAATGAAAAGACATAGATGGAATGCAATATGTATTATTGAAGAGACATATTTCATTCCAAATCAATGGGATGAAAAATTCATTGATGTGTTTATCAATGAAAATAGGTCATTTGCATAGAAAAAAATACAGAACAGCACCTTTTTGACAAATGTAAATTACATCACAATTTTCAGAGAGCACCCTCTTTTATTTTCCTACAGCCTCATTTTAATTAAATTCAGTGGCCTCAAAGACTGTAAGTGACCTTAACCTCTCTCTTGAGTCCTAGGATATTGTGTTAGGTCTTAACCTTTCTTACACATCATGCATGCCTTTGGGGGTTTGGTGAAACCTCCTTTGGACCCTTTATCAAAACAATGTTTTAAACGTGTAAAATAAAATACATAAGATAATAAAGGAAATTAATTACATTTAAATAGTCATCAATTTTTTTTTAAATCAAAGAACTAGACTGAGAATCAAGATATCTGAATTCTCCCATTTGCTATGCCACTAATCAGTTCTATGACCTTGGGTAAGCTCTTTAACATGTCAGTGCCCTGGTCTCCTCACTCATAAAATAAAAAGTTTTAGCTTGGCAATGTCTAAGGTCCCTTCCAGCTCTAAAATTCTATGATTCTTAGCATAGGAAAACAAAACTTATTAACCATTTAACCATAATGTTCATTCTAGCAAACATTTATTGATAATTTCCCAAAGAGCAGAAAGTTGAAATTATAATTATATTTCTCATTAACAATTTGAATAATAAACAGTTAGTATGACATAGCGTATAGAAAACTGGCCTCAACGTTAGGAACATATGAGTTCAAATCCCACTACTGGTGGATATTGGCTTTGTGACCCTGAGCATGTCTCTTCACTTCTCAGAGTTCTAAGCTACTAAGATGATAAATTGCAGAGGTGTCAACCTTGCATTGAAAAGGGAAGCGACCTCATCTGGGAGTTTGGTATGCCAATGACATCACAGATCCATTTCCAACCCTGAGCAATAAAAAATCCCAGTAATAAAGTTACAAACAGAAGTTATGTTAGAAACAAATAAAATTATAATGAAGTAAGGTTGGAAAAAAAAAGACTACCCCTATGCCATCTTCCTAATCAAACTGTCAGACTATCATTGGTGTGGCACAGATGAGATAGAAAATAAAGTGGAGAATAAACAAAATGAACTAAAACACCTGATTCATTATCAATTGGTCAAGAAGACCAGAGCCTTTTTTTTTCTCCTGTGTAATCTTTGGCTTCTTCTTCCTTACAGTGACTTTAACAAAATAAAGAATTGAATTGTACATCTTTAAAAACACCAATCCACCAGCACAATGCCTTTGCAGTGCTTCTGTGTTTAAAAAAGAATATGTACCTACTTGTTAGAAATGTTGGCACCATCTTTCTTGTGTATATAGAAGATATAATGGCTTGACATTAAAAGAACCTTAGCTTCCACAAAATGTACCTATTAAGTGTCACAGCTAAATTCTTCTTTTTAGCAAAGAAAAAAATGTATGAAAAAGAAGGGTGAGTTCATGAGAACACAGATCGAATAATAGGAACCTTTTTATATTCTCATTCTACTTAATGACATGTTCCATTCCTCTACAATTTTTCCCTTTAAAATTTCTTTATGATTGATTTCTGTAATTTTTATTTTAATAAATGTCTACTTTGTCCTACTAGATAGTTCTAATACTTTATTCTATAAGAATATATGGGAGGTGGAAGAGGAAAAAATGACCTTGAATGTATTTTATAGCAAATGGAATGTGAAAAGAAAGAGCATTTACAGCTTCTCCAATAGAGCAAAAAAAACATTTTTTTTTCTTCTGAAAATTAGATGTGCTACAGAAGTGTAGACTTGTCCTGGGACCCTATTTACCATTTCACTTCATCATCTTCAAAGCACATTTACTAGGATTAGAGGCTACAATAAGGCTTTTCCAAGATGATAGGTATTTAGTTGTTGCTTTAGGGCACACAGATGGGCTCCCATGAGCCCTAGGACACTAAGCCTTGTGCTACCTGCAGGCACCAAAGCAGGTGTGTGCTGCTGATGGTGGGGCTCCAAATGGAACATACCACAGGTGATGCTAATTAAGGAAGCTAAGGGAATATAAAGGAGCACACATTTTATTGCTGATGGTAGAGTGCCAAAGGTTAGCGAAAAGCTGGATTGTCTGCTGGCCCAGAGAAGATAAGGACACAAAGGGCACAGAAATGGATTTGAATACAGGCACTTATCAGCATGCCTTTTAAACTACATTATGCTGCATATAATGGCGTGCTTTTAGAACTAAAATTGGGAGTCCTTTTTATGAATGTACCAATTTATTAACATCAATTTATGTTACTATTTGAGTATTTCCTCTCATTGCTTTTGTCAAGAGGAGAGCTCTCAAAGACAACATTAGCCTGACCTTATATAAAAGCTAGTACTTAAAAAACAACAACAATAAAAAAGTGTAAATGTTTAAATATATAGTGCTATATACCAGTACACAAAATTCTCCCCTAGCACTTCAAAAATATTCATGAAATTTCAGCGGCATGTGAATTTTAAGACATTAACACCTAACTATGATTTCTAAGTCATTTTAAATACAATTATTCAGAGAAATCAACATTATATTCTACTCTTCAGTATAATTGTATCTTTATTGATATTATTATCAAATAGTTAAAACTAATACATAAGTGCAAATCAGAACTTGTTGAATATGTTGTGGAGTGTTTTAAATTTGAGAGGTTTATTCCTAGAGCATTCATTACTATTCTTTTCAAATTAATTATTTTAGCTGGCAAGAAAGAACAATATGGTTTCTTAAGTAAGGAGAAAAAATAATTGACATGTGGCATTCTGCTTCTATGAGGTAAAATTTTAACCTTGCTGACTTTGCCATGCAGCCTCCCTTGATAATAATATGTAAAGTCACTAGTAGCTTTGGAAGTATATAGTTCATCATTAACAAATCAAAATTACATACATTACAAATTATTTGCTCCCCAAAATATGCTAGATATAGTGTAGACAATAGACCTCATTCAAAGGCAATATTGAGAGCTAAATAAATTATTTACAGTGAGAAGAAAAAAAGTTATTTTTGAATGACCTTTGACTAAAATATCAGCTGACTACTACCCTGGGAAAATAATTAAATGAGAACTTAGATTCTGTCCATAACTGCCTTCTCATTGCCCCGAAGCAGTATGAGTGTGGGATCTTTCAAAGTGAAGCATATGGTCACCATAGCAAATTAAAACCTCGCTAGACATCTGGGCTCTCAATGGAAATCTAAACTGGAATGGATAAGATTATCTCAACCTTTATTATGAGTTTCACAAAGCTCATAAGAGTTGCAGTTATTTGAAAACAAATCTCTAACTGCAGACTAGGTTATGTTGATCCAGATTTTCTGTGAGAGTAAGCTACTCTCTTGGTGACACTTTACAAGGTGTATTCATTTCTGGTCTTGACTATGAGATACCATTTAATTCACAGAGATATAATTTTCTTGAACAGAGACCAAGGGAATAGTTTCCACACCCAAGGGATGTGAACCATTGTTCTCTTAATGAGAGACTATATGTTTGCCCAGAATAAGTTTGAAATAAGGATCAAGGACTAGAATATGAGCTTTGTTTCACTATTTCTGGGTACATTATTTTGGCCTCAAAAGATAGAATCCTAGAATTTTAGAGTGGAAGGAAGAAGTCCTTTCCAATACACTCAATTTCACCAAAAAAAAAGGCACAGAAAAATTAACTTGCCCCAAATCAGAGTGCTAATTAGTTGAAGAACCATGATTAAAATCTATTTGTTCAACACATTTTTTAGTAATATCCCTTGGTCTCTTGTATCTTTAACTGGGTTTATCAAGTTGGATTCCTGTTTCTATGTTCCTTTTTTGGTTGTTGTTTATTCCACCATTTATATATTGCTTAGTCTTAGCTTTCATATGACTCCTTTTCTGTCTTTCTTCTCTCACATTTTCACAATTTTTGGCTCAGATGAGCATGTAGAAGTACATTTCTGTGCTCTCAACATGTAGAAAAGCCAAATAAATTCTATGGCACAAAGAACTCAAAATTTCACTTGTTTTTCCATAAGCCTGTATATTTCATTTATGTGAATGGAAAGATTAGCCCTCTCCTAGAGAAATTAATAAGAAATTCATAATGCCATAGCTTCCCTAAATGTTTGAGCTTGAAGGAATAGTAGCAATTTTCTGGTTCAATTCCAATTTCAAAGAAGCAAGCCCTTGAGTGGAGAACATTTTAGTGATTTTGAATCTCATTTGTGTGGAAGCAGATTAAAAAAATCTCCTTTTAAATATTAACAATATTTCATTTAAGGATTGAATATTTGTTGTTTTGTTGTTATTCAGTTATTCCAGTCACGTGATCCCATTTTGGGGTTTTCTTGGCAGAGATTATGGAATGGTTTGCCATTTCCTTCTCCAGCTTATTTTACAGATGAGGAACTGAGGCAAACAGAATTAAGTGATTTGCCCAGGATCACACAGCTCATAAGTGTCTGATGCTGGATTTGAACTCAGATCTTCCTGACTCCAGGCCTGGTACTCTATTCAGTGTACCACCTAGCTTCCCCAAAATTTAATATAAGAATATTTTAATATTAAGAAATAATATCTCTATGGTCGTAAAGCCCTTTCTAGACCTTCCCCTGTTTAATTACACTTCTCAATGATGGAACTATTACAATTTGAAATTGATACAGTTCCATAACAAAAAAAAAAAGCTTAAAGATTCTGACACAAATGATGCTAGGCACTGGTTATATGTTAGAATGTATCTACAGGTGTGATTTGTATGGAGGTAGAATTGGGATGGTCACAGGCACGTTGGTTGATTTTTTTAATAAGTATCTTAATATTTTGTAGGGCTTGCTTTGATGGATCTATGATCTCAACTATATGAATGTTCTTGAAAATAGTGCATATATTAACTATTCTCATGCCAGGGGATGGATCTACCACCTCTAATAAATCCTCCATAGGGTATCCACCCAATGTTCTAGACCTTTGCTCTAGGTCTCTTGATATTACATGAAATATTTTGAAGTCACCTTTGATATTGATTTCCAACAGCTAATTTTTATAATAAATTTATTTATTTATTTTTAGTTTTCTA
Organism: Vombatus ursinus; assembly: GCF_900497805.2. Classification (NCBI taxonomy): domain Eukaryota; kingdom Metazoa; phylum Chordata; class Mammalia; order Diprotodontia; family Vombatidae; genus Vombatus; species Vombatus ursinus. The sequence goes on from NW_020954583.1 coordinate 15,731,099, forward strand.
CCCATCTCTCTCCTCCCCCCACCCCAAGACAGTGTGTAAATTGATATAAGCTCAACAAATACATTCATCTTAAACCTATTTTCACATTATTTATGTTGTAAAGAAGAACTAGAACCAATGGAAAAAAGCACAAGAAAGATGAAACAAAAGAGGCATTCAGACTCCATAGTTCTTTTTCTGGATGTGTACAGCATTTTTCATCATGAATCTTTTGGAATTGTCTTAGATCTTTGCATTGCTAAGAAGAGATAAGTCTATTATAATTAGTCATCACACAATGTTCTCCCCAAAAGCTGATTTTTAATGGTGCATTGAAATACTTTTAAATATTTTTAGGCATCAAAAATATTCCAAAAAATCTAAATTTCCCAAAATAATCCCTCAGTCCTCTGCTAATATTGAATGGTATGATGTTGTGTGTATTGGAGATAGGGTGTGTGGGAAGAGCTGTTCAATAATCTACAATAGTTTTGGGAAGAATTGCTTCCTCCCAATGACATAACTCCAACCTATAGCACCAATTCTGATCAGAAACTTTGTTGTACAGTGACTGGTCATTTAGCATGATTTTGAGCTTACTAAACTATTCTAGTGTTTTCCCCCCAGTATTACGGACAAAAGTAAAATGGATAAAATACCAATTCTTCTTCCTTACATGATCCCATTTTCTTATATATTTCTTAGATAATAATTATTTAATAATTGGAATGAGTATTGGGGGAGACCTGATATAACTAATGATAAGTTAGCATAGCATAGCTGATAGGTCACTGGACTTGGAATAAGGAAGACCTAGATTCAAATCCTTTCTCAGATACTTGCTAGCTAAATGCCCTTTCACCAAATCCTGTCTTGACTGGCAGGCAGGACCAGAAAAGGACTGGACATCTGCTTTGCTATCATTACTATTTTATTTTCACAAGTATATCCTCCTTCCACCTCTTTCTCAGAGACTAATAATCACATATTGATATTATCATTGCTAGTATGAAGAAATAAAAGCAATCTAGTGTACCTTGGCTTTACTCAGAATCCCTGGTATCTTAATTATAGGATAACCAACCAAAGTTTCCTTCTTAGCCACTTCTCCTAGCATTCTCATAGCCATCCATGTTAGTCCACTCTTTCCTAGAGCCTCTGTTTTATTGTTAACAAATAACTATTGATATTAGACCAATTCATATTTTTCTTGGAGGCTTTGGATGTAGGAGCTTTGACTTTGTTGTCTTCTTCTGGTTGTATGTTTTGATCTTCTTTGTCACCAATGAAAGATTCTATGGTCTGACTTTTTTTTTTTGTGAAGTTTGCTCATGATCCCAGCCAATTACTTGAGTTTTAAACTCTTTGTTAAGGTAGGGGTCTGCTTCCAGTGTGGAGAATGTACTGTCCCAAGCTTCAGGGGTTTTGTGCAGCTGTTTTCAGAGACACTTCTAGGGACCTGAAAATTTTCAGTTCTTCCAAGGTGCTATGATCAAGGGTGAGGTGTTTACTCCTTTCCTGGCCTGTGCTCTGGTCTATGAGTGACCACAAGCACTGTTTTCTGCCTTGGAACTGTGAGGAGGATTCCCTCTCCACTGCTACTACAAGCTCAACCACTCCAGCACTCCTTCTTGCCCCAGGATTGCCACCCAGAACTGTGACCCAGATCCAAGCACTGGCAAAGCAAGAGAATTCTGCCTCAGCACCAGCAAAGAGATCCCTGCAACTCCCCTCAATTCAGTCACTTGATTCTCCCTCAGTCTGTGGGCCAAGAGCTCCTGAAGCAGCCACCACCCCAGGGCCATGCTTCGGGACTGGGGCTGTGACAGTTTCTCCCTCACCATGGTCACAGACTTTTCCTACTGACCTTCTAAGTTGTCTTAAGTTGTCTAAGTTGTCTTTGGCATTTGTGGGTTGAGAAGTCTGGAAACCATCACAGCTGCCAATTCAGTCCTCTGAGAGCTGCTTCAGGTTTGCTGAGGCCTATTTTGCCTATGAGCCAATGCCAAATTGCATTCCTCTCCCTGCCTGGCAAGATACACCTTTCTGATCAACCATCCAGGTTGTCTTGGGCTGGAAATTTATTTGACTCTGTCTTTTTGTGAGTTCTGCTGCTTGAGAATTTTTTAGAGTCATTTTTTACAGGTATTTGGAGGGGGTTGGGGGAGAGCTCAAGCAAGTCACTACTTTTCCTCTGCTGTCTTGGCTCTGGCCCAAGAAATTTATTTCTATACATTCTATACATTCTACACATATTTCTATACATTTCATATGCTATGCTGTTTCCTCCCCAGTATAATTTAAGGTCCTTGAGGACAGGTGTGATCAGATCAGTATCTACCAATATCTACCAATCTCCTTCTCCAGAAAAAAAAATGGGTCAGGATAATTTTTCCCTAAAAAAGAAAAATCTCTCCAAAAAAAAAAAAAAAAAGACACTTTATTGGTCCAGAGATGTGGTAAGACTACTTGACATAGTTTCCTTTCAACCTCTGACCATATTGATATGGCTTCTTGGTCATCTAATAGTATAAAAGGCCCACCAAGTCACCACACCCTTCCTTGCTGACCAGGTATGTTTGTATGTGGTGATAAAGGGAGGGGCACATATACCTGAGCTTATTGAATATCTTTTTTATATTAGGATAAAGTAAACTTCTTTTGTCAATTATTCAATAACTTATATTTGCCTCATTTGATCCCAACATCAAATCTAAAATAATAGAATGCCAGTCTAAGTCTGGCCTTCCCCTAATAATAGGAACTGTGTTATCTTGTCTCTGCAGCACCAGTTCTTAGCATAGACCCTAAAATGTAGTAGGTGTTAAATAAATGCTTGTTGAAATTAATTAATTAATTGAATTTATATATTTTATGCTGATTTTCCCCATTCAAGTCATTACTGGAAAAATGTTGAAGCCTATTGGCACCAGTCATGACCACCACCTCCTAAAGTGAACTCTTCTTTATGCCACCTTGACTACTGAGAGAGAATTGTTCATTTGTTGTTCATTCATTTACAGTTACATCCAAATCTTCATGACCCCATTTGGGGTTTTCTTGGCAAAGATATGGAGTTGTTTGACATTTCCTTCTTCAACTCATTTTATAGATGAGGGAATTGAGGCAAACAGAATTAAATAATTTATTCAGGGTCATATAGCTAGCAAGTGTTGAGGCCAGATTTGAACTCAGGAAGACTCATCTTGCTGACTCCAAGCCCAGTGTTCTATACAATGCATTCTAGCTGCCTGTTGAGAGTTAGCTCAACCTTAAAATTGTGGCTACAAAGCATTGATGCCCACTCAGTTTACTTCTGAATTTAGTATAGTCAATAAATGAATCATTGCCCCCTCCCTCTTGGTTGTCTTTGATCTACTTCTATGCTGGGCAAACACAGCACTCAGGATTTTGCTCCTCACAGGACTTGGCTGTCTACAAAATCTGTCATGGACTCTAGCTTCTGTAACTCTGGCAACTTGCTTTCCTAACCTTCTGAAGTTCATAAGGATCCAGCTCTACCCAATATTTCTTCACATACTAGCAGGAAAGAACAGACATAACAGAGAACACCAGACACACAGCCATGTGTCAGTGTCTGGGGTGTGGAGATAAAGGTCTGAGACTTCTGTCCCAACTGGGGGCTTACAGAATTCCTCATTGAAATGAATCCAAGAAACAGAGAGGGAGAGAGAATGCCTTGGCCATTGCCTTCTGAATCAACCCACCTAATTCTAGGTCAGCAGCCCATCAAAAGTCCATTTCTTTACAAGGTAGTTATCAGGCTGGAAACAATTATAGAATAGATGTGCATTTTCTGAAGCCCACATATGGATTGCATCCGCCAAGCAAGCTGTTCCTGCTCATAAGGGCTGGGTTTGGTCATTCTCCCATTACAGAAGAAAAAAAATGTATAGTTTTATTGTTTCTGAGATTCTTCTGAATGGAGAAAACATTTTTTTTAAAGTTTAATGGGCTTTAAGAAAAACAAGGCTTTTAAGGCTTAAATTTCAAATACCTATACCAAGATTTCTTTTTGCCCATTATCTGAATGTTCAACCACTTTTATTACATTATAATTTGTACAACCCTTTGTTACCATTTAGAGGATTCACAAATGCAATTAGTCACCTCAGAATAAGAGGTGAATGAACAATTTCACATGTAATTAAACAATTACCAACACAGCATCATTTAAAGTGCTTGAGCCCATGTGTTTTTTAAATTGAGTGTAAAGCATCCAAATCAGCTAGTGCAAGATCAGGTAGTATTTTGTAAGGCCTGGTCAATGGGTGCCATGGAGACATCAGGCTCTTTAGTCAAGTACCATAATTTTGTTTCTGGAGTGGGATCTGAGAGATAAAGTGAAAGAAGCTGAAAGCACAGAAAATGGAAGCCTCAAAAGAAATCTCCAAATGATATAAATTATATTTCTTTGTGGCAAGGAAGAGACATGTGGCTTTCCGTTTTATTTTTAATTTGTGCTTAACATAAAAGTGCATAGCAGCACAACAAATACCACTTTGGATTCAATAAGAGATCTTTGTTTTGTAGATCATTTGCTGCAGTGATTCCACAAAGCTAGCATATTTTAAGAAATGAGCAAGAATGTCACAATTTCTTACTTGTTTAAACAACTCCTATTATTTTAGTTATGCACACTAATCTGAGGATTGATAGTAATTTTATTCCTTTTCTGTTTTAGATTGTAAATGCATTAAGGTAAGTGTTGATGATGTTTTAATTTTCTAGCCTCCTCAGAGCCTAGCACAGTGCCTTGGACCTCATATGCACTCAACAAACTTGTTGAATTAAATTTCCAGAGTTACTCTACTTCTGCAACCAAGTCATTCCACTTTTAAAATGATAAGATACTTCAACTCTATGCCAAATTCAGTTTGCATATGGATAGGAAAAGAGTGATTTGGTACCTACTCCATATTCACTACAATATATCTTATCTTACCTCCATTAATGATCTCCAACTCTCTTAGTATGTTAGATTAGTGTATGGGGGAGTGGCTATATAATGTGATTATTTTATAAGGAGAAAAAGAGAGAGAGAGAGAGAGAGAGAGAGAGAGAGAGAGAGAGAGAGAGA
>NW_020954583.1:15736188-15860837 GCF_900497805.2 Vombatus ursinus
AGAGAGAGAGAGAGAGAGAGAGAGAGAGAGAGAGAGAGAGAGAGAGAGAGAGAGAGAGAATTATTAAGTTTTTACAATGTCAGGCTAAGCACAAGCACATCTAGTATTTGGACTAGATGCTTGGTAATACACTTGGACCTTTGGCAATGCTTGTAACTAAATACTTGAAGTATTTTTAGGTAAATATCATTGGATTTCCAAATTTGTAATTCTCTGGTATGTGCCAAACTTTGCCTGTTTGAAGGGAGAACTGGCCTTCAACTGTGCATAAACCTTAAAAGATTGTTAAGTCACACACACAAACCTTTAAAAACTGATGAAGTCACATAAAATAGAATTTTGTAAGATTTTCATCAGCACTTTAAAAAAAACACAACTTATTAAAGATTCAGTAAAAACAACTTTGAGTGATACTGACTCTTATTTTCATTTTTTTTAAAGAATTTATATATAAGGTATTACAGAGATATAATAAAAATGACTGGGTTCAAATCTTTCCCCTGACTCTAGCTATACAACCATGGAAAAATCATTTCATCTCTCTGAGACTAAGGCTTAGCCAATATTCTAAGGCTCAGGACTCAGACAATAATCTAAGTTAATTCTACTGAGTTTAAGTTAACTTTAACTCTATAACATTAAAGATTGCTAGCAATATCATATGTTCTGTATGTTTTGAAAAGTTCCTCTACTAGACGTCAGGAGATCTGAATTCTAATCTTAGTTTTACTTGAGTAAATTGTGATTTGGGACATTTCTTTAATTTAATCTAAATTCTCTTATCTACAAAATAGGGAAGTTGAAACATAGGTCTCTAAAATTTATCCAACTCTAATAATTTGTGACTATGAATTTGTAGCACAGGAATAGTAAACAGTCAGAGTTACAAAGCATTATTGAGTTTAATTACTAAATCTGATGGGGTTTTTTTTTCAGTCTTCCTCCTTGAACTTCCTGCAGTATTTAAGACTCTTTTCTGTCTAGTCCTTTTATGTATCCTTCTTCCTTGGCTTTTGTGACAGTGCTTTATCCTAGTTTCCCTTCTATCCATCTGACTACTCCTTCTCATGATCCTTTTCAGATTCAATGTCCTGTTTTCCTCAACATGCACAAAAATGAATTCATTATCTTTCTTCCAGAGTCTACCATTCCTCTCAACTTCGATATTTCTATTGATCGAACTATTATTTCCTAATCATCTAGACAAAATACCAGCAACATCTTTCATGTACAATCAAAACCTCAAAGGAAAAATAAATCAGCTTCTCCACAAAATCTATTAGAATTTCTAGAAGAAAATATGTCCATTTCCTCCTGTAACTCATTCAACTTTTCCTTCAAGAAATTGAATGCTATGTCATTTGATGGATCTATTTTCCAGGTCAGTTGTTTTTCTAATGAAGTATTTTACATTTTCTCCTATTGTTTTATTCTTTTGATTTAGTTTAATTGATTCTTGGTATCTCACAAAGTCATTAGCTTCCACTTACTCAATTCTAATTTTTAAGGAATTATTTTCTTCAGTTAGTTTTTGTACCTCTTTTTCCATTCAGTCAATTCTATTTTTAAAGAAGTTATTTTCTTCAGTCATTTTTGTGCTTCCTTTTCCAAACTGTTGACTTTTTTTCATAATTCTCCTGCTTAACTCTCATTTCTTTTCCCAATTTTTCCTTTACTTCGATTGCTTGATTTTTTTTTAAAAAAATCCTTTTTGAGTTCTTCCAAGACTTTTTCAGCTTGAGACCAATTCATATTCCCTTGAGGCTTCATGTGTAGGCATTTTGATAGCATTGTCCTCTTCTGAGTTTATGTCTTGATCTTCCGTTAGTTTTCTTTGGTCAGGGCTCTTTTCTGTTTCTCATTCATTTTTAGCCTATTTCATGATTTATCATTGTCCCAAGTTTCTTACCCTGGGGGCCAGGGACTGGTCACTGGCTTTCCATGCTGGGGCTTCAGGTGCTTGTGGCACTGGGTTGGCCTGGCCTAGGTGTACCTCTTGTGCCTGGGTTCTGGGGCTCACAATATGCCTTCTGTGCTGGGGCTGCAGGCCTCACAGCCTGCTGTGCCACTGGCCTGCTGAATGGCCTCAATTACTGATCTGTGCTGTGGCTAAGGGCATCCCACTTGCTTGCCTGGATGTGTCTGTGCTGGGCTGTGCTCCCCTTTTACCCAAGTGAGACAGACTTTTCCTGAAGTCCTTCTAAGTTATCTTAAGCTGGAAAGTCGTTTCACTCTATCTTTTTGTGAGTTCTGTCGCTCCATAATCCATTCAGAGGCTTGATTTAATAGTGTTTCCAAGGAAAACTGGGGAGAGCTCAGGCAGCTTCCTGTCTTCTCTCTGCCATCTTAGTTCTGCTTCTCCCTGCTACTCTTGCTGACATGTGCCAATCTTTCTTCTTCTACTGTTCTGTACTCCTGGTCAACTACCACCATGATGTCCACAGACCTCTCTTTCTGTTCTGTTTCTGTTCTATTCTAAGTAGCCCTGCCCTGGAAAAATTACTCACTGTAAATTTTTCTTGGTTTTCATTCTCAGACTTTGGTTTGGTGGGTATTCTGTGGTCATTGTAGAAGAGGTTTTGGGGGAGCTTTGTCCTGCCATTTTATCTTTACACTATAGAAGAAATTATGGAAAAGTTTTTTTTTTTAAGAGTTTAATAGGAATGAAAAGGGACTTGGAAAAAGAATTAACAGCTCAACACAAAAGGTGTAATCTTTACTCTAGTAACAGACTCTAAAAAATAAATTAGACTAAATAAAATTGAATTATTCTAGAAGATATCAAGAAATACTAAAGACTAAGTCAAAAATTGAAAAATAGAAGAAAATGTAATTTATCTCATATCAAAAACAACTGATCTTGAAAACAGATGAAGGAGAAATATTTTTTAAATCACTAAAGTCCTTGAAATCCATAAGCAAAAAATGAACCTGGATATCATATTAACATTAGGAGAGCATGCAACTCTGATAGGCTGGCTATATTAAACGAATGTTTGCCTAAAGGAATACTTTACAGAGAACTCTGGCAAAGTAGGCATTTAATATAATACAAGGACACTCTCAAGGTCTCTCTGAAGAAATTTGGAATCAAAAGAAACTCAAGATGCACAAGTTTAGAGATATTTCCACTCCAAATGTTCATATGGACTATTTGTGCCTGACCTGTGATAAAGCCTTCCAAGTTTGTATTAGTCTGATCAGACACAGTTGGTCACACCGTACCTTGACTCCAATATAGTGATGTTATTTTGGTCCTCTTCAAGAATGAAGGACAACTAACTAACATTTATACAGTACCTCAAGTTTTGTAAAATGTTTTACATATGTTAACTCATTTGATCCTCAAAACAACCCTGTGAGTTAAGTACTATTATTATCCCAATTTTACAGATTAGGAAACTGTGGCATAGAGAAGTTAAGTGACTTGCCCTGAATCATGCAGCTAGTGAAATGTCTGAATCAGGATTTAAACTCAAGTCTCAAGACAGGTCTCCAAGTGCTGAGCCATCTAACACCACCTAATAATTTTTAAGAATGCATTTCCTGAACCATCTAATACCACCTAATGATTTTTAAGAACACATTCAAGAAAACTGCCTGAACATATTAGAACAATAAGGAAATTTGAAAATAAAATCCATGGATCACCTCTTAAAAGAAACTCTCCAAAGAAAACTGAACAAGTTGTGGTGTATGATTGTGATGGAATACAACTATGCTATAAAAAGTGATGAGCTCAGTGATCTTAGAAAAACATAGATAGACTTGCATGAAATAATGAAGAATGACATAAGCAAAACCAAGTGAACATTATATACAGTAATAACAATATTATTTTAAAAACAACACAGAGTGACTAAGTCATTTTGACTATAATAAATTCCCAAGTTAATTACAAAAAACATATAAAGGAAGACTATCTGAATCCAGAGAAAGAACTGATGAATAGAAGTATGTGCATGGCTTTACATACATACACACACACACATATGTGTATACACACATATATTTGTGTCTAATGGTTGCCATCTCTAGGGCAGAGGGGAGGGAAGGGAAGGAAAAAAAGGAAAAAAGACAAAGTTACATGATCACTTTATTATATACTTAAAAGCAATAGCAAGTAGTACATAATAGATTTGCAGTTTAATGTACAATCTTTTTTTTCTATTCTGCTATGCTATAGAAAGTTTGTTTTGTTCCTTAAGTTAAGAATAAAATAAATAAATTTTAAAACTCCCAGGAATGTCATTGCAAATAAAACATTACAGGTAGCCAGAAGAAATCATTTGAAAACTGAGGAACCACAGTCAGGATCACACAAGATTTAACAACTACCACTATAAACAAGTGGAGAACATAGAATGCTATACTACAATAGGCAAAAGACAAGTCTATACTCAAGGATAGCTTACCCTGAAGAGTTGGTATAATCCCACATGGGAAAAAAATGGATTTTGTATGGGATAGAGAACTTTTAAATATTCCTGATAGAAAGATAAATTGGTACTTTGAAATACTGCCTATGTATTCATATATTGTAGGGTTTTGTTTTGTTTTTAGCCATTTCCAAACAAATGGATACCAACTTTGTTTCCAGTTCTTGGCTAACATAAAATGTGCTGCAATTAAGTAAGTTAAGATGGCTTTATAAATATCACAAGAAGCCAATTCTCCCACATTTACTCCAATAACAATCTAAAAATAATAACCAATTTGAATACTGGTCCAAAAAATCCAGAGAGAGACTTTAGTAATCTCCTTCATTCAGGCTAGAAATGCACAAAAATAAACCCAGAAGTTGTAGACAGTGGAAAAAGAGTCCCTTCAGAGAAGCTAGTTCAGGGCAACTGAATAGACCAGAAATCTTCAGGTCCCTGACCAGGGAAATCTTAGTGAGTACAGAGACTATCAAACCCCTTGACAATAAAAATCCCAAGCAGAGGAGAATAAAAGGAGGAGTACCTTATTGGGGAAATTCCAAGAGAGAAGGGAAATTCCAACTGAACATTCTTATTATAAAAGCCCCAAAGTCACAGAAAACCACATAACACCCTCACTGAGGCACACAACCCTTAAACTCTTATTCTTATTCCTATCAACTGTCCTTATAGCCTAGGTCCTATCTCCTTTTGATATCCTAATGAAGCCTAGTAGATTTCCCATCTTTGATCTTATCCGGACCACATTCAATTTTTTCCTTCCCTATCTTCCAGTTCTTTGTTATCCTGATGGATCCTAACCCTACATTGTCTATTTCTGGATGACCCCATTCAGTCTCGCAGACATTCCCATCATGATTCTCCCTAAACTCTTCAGGATCCTTCTTCCAGCCCCTCCTCCAAACACCCCAAATTATTTGGCTGTATATAAGATCCATCCTGGCCCCCATTTAAATGCTGAGATTTCCTAATGACCACCCATCCTTATGGGCATTACTAATGCTCAGATTCTTTAAGAGTCTGGCCTGTATGGTTCATCTCTAATAAAACCTTGTCTTTGGTTGAAAGAAGACTTGGACGAAATTCATTTGGGCAGGACCCGTATATTGGAATTTCGGAGTACCAACACCACTAACATGTACACCTCAACAATAGGAAGGACAAGAGACTTCCCAGCACTCTGTTCAACAAAGAGGGTCAAAGATTAGCCAGCAACCTAAAAAGGGAAGCCTCAAGAGGAGCAGAAAAACTTCCCTGATCAGGGACCACCAGTTACAAGATTCTGAACAGAGACACTAAAGCTTGCCAGTGCTCTGATCTCAGACTACTCAAAGTGGAAGATAGCAAAAGGAAAGCAAAATCCGTACCAAACAGAGCCTGGCAATATAAATGCTAGCTGTTGTCACAAGTTTTACTGCAATTCTTGAAAAAAAATGAAGTTTTATTTTTTTAATCATATAAATGAAATAAGTCTCATGCAGGAAAAGATGACAAAGCAAATGAGAGCTGTAAGCAAGAGTTTTAGAGGAAAGGATTACAAGGAAAATAAACAGCTTAATTCATTATGTAGAAGTTCATATCTAATTGAAAACTGAGATAAGAAGAAATACCAGAATTAAATCAAAAGCCTGAAAAAGTCAGAAAATGGAAGATATATCCTATTGAAAAACAATTGACATGGAAAAGAAGTCAAGGAGAAATAATTTGAGAGTCATCAGATAAACTAAAAATCTTGATCATAAAAAAAGATCCATTTCAAGAAATCAAGAATAAAGAGGTAGAAATTAGATATCAGGAATCCCCTGGTCACCTCATAAAAGGAAGTAAGAAAGAAAGAAAGAAAGAAAGAAAGAAAGAAAGAAAGAAAGAAAGAAAGAAAGAAAGAAAGAGGCATTTAATAAGCCTACTATGTGACAAGTACTCTCCTAAGTGCTTTAAAATATTATCTCCAAAATATTTATAGCAGCTCTTTTAATTGTAGCAAAGAACTAGAAACTTAGGGTGTGACTACCCAGGCTAAACAAATTCTAACATATGACTATAATCGCATATTATTGCCTCCATAAGAAATAAAGTTGCTATGTGACCCTGGGCAAGTCACTTAACCCCAATTACCTTAAAAAATAAATAAATAAAAGAAAAAAAGAAATGAAGTAAAGGACATTTTCAAAGAAACCTGAGAAGACTTGTATAAACTGATGCAGAGTGAAGTGCATAGAACTAAGTAAAAGATTCATATAGGAACAACAACCTTGTAAAGAAAGATAACTTGAAAGACTTAAGAACTCCGATTAATGCAATAATCAACTATAACTCCAGAAAACTGAAAGGAAGTGTGCTACTCACCTCCTGACAGAGGGTTGATCGACCCAAGGTTCAAAAGATCTACATTTTTTAACATGACAAATGTGCAGGATTGTTTTGCTTGACCCAGCTTTTTTATTACACGTGTATGTGTTTTAATTTGTTTATTTAGGGGGCCAGGATTTAGGAGAAGGAACCTAGTGATAATGTGAAAAGAAAAAAAGATGAAAAATTAAAGAGAGGGTAATTGAAGTTTTTTAAAAGGTGCACATAAGGAAACAAAATGAGGATCAGAAGAAAACATACTAGTAATGAACATTTTGAAAGTAATGTTCAGTTTACTATATACTTTTTAAAAAGTAAACTGCATATAAAAGAGATTCACAGTTTCATATGTAATCTTCTGTTCTATTTTGTATATGGAAATGATCTTTTTTCTGTTAAATTCTTAATAAAAAATACAATGCATTTGTAATGAGTAGGTTCTTGCCCACCATCCCAGAGCCAGGCAGCTATATCTGCTCCCTCAGGGCCCTAGGAGTACCTTGAGAGGGTATGAAGATATCTGTTATCTGATTCTATCACCTTGAACTTCTACTGGCTGTGTTCCACACACAAATACATAAACACACACATATGCATATGTCAGTGCAGATGTCAGTGACTAGCTCCTGTTCCATTTAACCACTTAACATAAATTAGCTTTTTCAAAGGGATATGTAATTAAATGATATACAGAAAACAAAAGTGTTTCTTACCAACATATTAGACAAAACATCCTTTCCCCTTAATCTCTAGATTTAGCAGTTTCTACATAGCATTGGTTGTCCCATCAATTTCACACTGTCCAAAGGTAACTTTGCTGTCAGATAAATTCCTCTCAATCACCACCTGGGCTGAGTCCCGAAGATCATCCCTTGCTCCTTGGAGCATCTGTATTGGGATAACTACAAAAACCTTGGGTTTCTGGAGGCTTACTCTCCTAACCTTTCAAAACTCACAAGGACAGAGCCTACAGACTGCTATTCTTATCATAAAATGGAAAGGAAAAAAAAAAGCCTAGACAAGCACAGGACTGAGGTCCATTTTAATGGGTTACATGGCTTCCAAGGGAAGAAGTCCTGCACCCTTACAGCATCATTTCTCACCAGGCACTATATGCTCTCTCCAAAGTTATAACTAATCTTTTAATTGTCATATCTAAAGACTTTTCTCTTTTTTCCCCTAAGGCAATTGGGATTAAGTAACTTGCCCAAGGTCACACAGCTAGTAAGTGTCAAGTATCTGGTCTGAGACCAGATTTGAACTCAGGTCCTCCTGACTCCAGGGCTGGTGCTCTATCCACTGTGCCACTTAGCTACCCCACTAATGACTTTTCTCAGTCCTCATCCTTCTTGACCTCTCTGCTACCGTTCACACTTTTGATCACTTTCTTTTGCTTGATAGTCTCTTCTCTCCATATTTTTCCGACACTGCTCTCTGTTGCTTCTCTTCCTACCTATCTGACCACTTTCTTCTCAGTCTTCTTTTCTGGATCTTAATGCAGATCACACGCACTGACCACAGGTGTCCTAGTGGGCTCTATCCTGGGCCCTCTTTTTTGCCCCTTCTATACTATTTCACTCATCAGCTCCCATGGATTCAGTTATCATTTCTGTGCTGATGATTCTCAAAGCTATTTATATAGCCCTAAGTTCTCTGCTGACCTTTAGTCTCACATCTCCAACTGCCTATTAGACATGTTTAATTGGATATCCTATAGACATCTTAAATACAATGTGTCCAAAACTAAGCTCATCATCTTTCCCAAAAAAAAAACCCACCTTATTTCTTCCCTACTTTCTTATTATTATATGGTGCCATCATCCTCCCAATACCCCAGTCCTGCAACCTGGGAGTCATCCTCAACTCCTCATTCTCTTTCATCCCCATAGCCAATTAGTTGACAAGGCTTGTCGACTTCACCTTTGCTATATGTCTTGAATACATTCTTTTTTTTTTTTTTTGGCTAAGCAGTGGGGTGAAGTGACTTGCCCAGGGTCACACAGCTAGTGAGTGTTATGTGTCTGAGGCCAGATTTGAACTCAAGTCCTCCTGAATTCAGGGCCAGTGCTCTATTCACTGTGCCACCTAACTGCCCCTTGAACACATTTTCTTCTCTCCTCTTACACTGCAGGCCCTCATAACTTGGACTATGCAATAGCCTGGTAATGGGTTTGCATGTTTCAAGTCCTTCCCCACTCTAGTCTATTTTCCACTCAGCTATCACAATGATCTTCCTGAAGGTCTGACAATATCATCCACACTCACACCAGCACACACTCAATAAATTCTAGTGGTTCCTGGTTACCTCTAAGATCAAATACAAAATCCTCCATTTAATGTTCAAAGACCTTCATAATCTGGCCCCCACCACACACAGCTTTCCAGTCTTTTTACACTTATACCAACTCTCCCTTCCTCCACATACTCTCTGATCTAATGATACCAGCCTCCTTTCAGTTCCTTTCATAAGGACCTTTTTCTTTTAATTCTGGGTGTTTTCAGTGGCTGTTCCTCATGCCTGGAATGTTCTTTACCTCCTGACTTCTTTTAAGTCCTAGTTAAAATCTTATCTTCTACAGGAAGCCTTTTGCAGTACTTAACTCTTCCCTCTGTTGATTATTTCCAGTGCATCTTGTACATAGCTTGTTTGCACATAGTTGTTTGCATTGTGCCTCTTCCATTAGACTGTAAAGTCCTTGAGAGCAGGAACACCTTTTGCCTATCTTTGTATCCCCAGCACTAAGCTCAATACCAGGCACATAGTAGATATTTAATAAATGTTTTTTGACTGACTGACAAGGGAGTCAAAAAATGCCACCAAAATTGAGCAACCAAAAAAGAACAGCAGGCAGAGAGGTGACAAAGGTCAATTACGGCCTTTTTAACGTTCTGCCTTACATAGCCAATCAAAAAGGCTTCTCTTAACTACATGGTTAAGAGACTGGAACTAGTTACAGAGTATCTACTCATGCTCCAGTATCTGTCTGAAGCACCTGCATTATATAGATCACAATTCTCCCAAAAGCTTGTTCTCTATCCGCCCTCCCACTTAGGAAACTTGTATCACCACCACCCCATCTTAAATGTACTCTGTTTATGTGCCAGCCCCCTCATTAATTTTTTTTAAAGATTAAATTGAGAATTAAATTATTTAGACCATCTAGGATCTAAATTAACACTTTCTGGGTTACCAAGGTACTTAAACATTAAAGTTTCTGCCTAATTAGGGCAACTCCCCTCATCAACAAGTGATTTTACATAGCATTAAAAGTGAACTTCTGCAGGTTTTTCTTCATTTTAAAAGTTACTGCTTTTTCTTCTATTATGTTTGACAGAAAAGAATCACTACAGTCACTGAATTAAGCTATTGTTTATAATGAGATATTCATTTTCCTTTAAAGCAATCTCAATCAAAAGAGATTGCTTCATTTCCATGATTAAAGATTCTATATTCTACGCTTTACTCTCATAGTTTCTATGCCAGGCCTCCTATAGAGTGATTTGGAGTTTCAATAGGAGAGGCAACCCCCAATACTTTTCCAACTCCATATTGTATTTGGCCTAAACATTTGGGAGAGTCAGAGTCTATTGCTTGCTGAACCCAATGCCATACCTTAAGTTTTGAGTAGAAGGTTTAGTGAAAAAACCAATTACAAAAGGTTTGTGTAACGGATAAAAAGGCAAGTACTCAGGAAAAAGAAGAATTAAATTAGGAACAAGTAGCTATTTCATGAGTAAACAGAAAGAGTCTTTAGCATTATAAGCTATATAATAATGAATGAAGAAGAATCATGTTCATGGGATACAGCATAGTCTTCTAGGGACATATTTGAATAGTTGAGGAAGAGAACCCAATCTAGAAGAGTTATAAGGATAGCCAGTGGCTACCCAATTCAAGGGATGACTTAAAAGTTGGAATAAAATATCGAATGACTGAGTATTTAAAAGATAATGATCTTATTGGGGGGAAGAGCAAAATACAAAACTCACACATATACTAAGAAGAGCATTGAGAAAAATTTTAAAAATTGACTAGAAAGATTCAATAGTGTTAAATCCTAAGAAAAGTTGAGTCAGCATGATTTTCCTCATTCATTCCCCAGAGAGTCCAAACAACATCCTTTTCTAGCTGTAGATGTGAGAAGAATGTCCATATATCTCACTTTGTCTTCTACTCCTTTAGTTAAGTTTATTTAAGCACCTAATTTCTCCCAACTACCATGAGCCTACACTACCCACTTCACAGATATAATGAAGCACACAGAAAATTGATTCTAGAGAAAGAATAATCACCATCCACAACTGCAAATTGAATTAAATAATGTCTTGCTCTCCCTGTGAACATTTCACTTTTTCCTTCAGGGCTACATGCACTTTGCATCACATACACAAAAGCACTGAATTTGGAGTAAAAAACCTGGGTTCAAATCCTAACTCTGTTTCTTACTACCTGTGGGACCCTGGGCAATTTGTTTAACCTCCTTGTCTTTAGTTTTCTAATCTATAAAATGAATAAGTTGGACTTTATGACCTCTAGGGTTCCTCCTAGCTTATAATCAGGATCTTAGGATCATTTAGTAATAATTGCTATGACACAAAATATCATGCTTAATTTTAAAAGATGGACTTTTAAATGGGCTTTATCAGCTCATTTGAAACCTGGAAAAATCTATCCTTATTAAAAAAAAAAACAAAAAAACAAACAGCAACAGCAATAACAAAACAAACAAACAAACAAACAAACAAACAAACAAACCAGAACCCTCTCATTTGCAAGTATGTTGAACAAGGTGTAACATGGAAAGACACTGTAATTAATTTCAGCCTGGCAACATTACCTAATGTTAGTAATGAAAATACCAATATTCAATCAGTTACAAGTTCTATCACTACTCTGGCAAGATGTGCCATGCACATTTATTTCTCTCTATTCCAACTACAATAACTCTAATATAGGCTCTGGGTTTCTCATTATTATTTGAATCATTCCCATAGCCTTTAACTGGTCTTCCTGCCTCTATCCTCTGGACCTTCCAATTTGTATATCCATTGCCGGACTAATCTTCCATCTGCATAAATTTAGTCATATCATTTCATTGTTCAGAATTTATCATGGTTCTCTATTGCCTAACTGGAAAATTCAAAGTCATTTTCTTTTCACTGGCATCACCATACATTTCTAGCCTTAATTCATACTACTCTTCTCTACATTAAAAAAAATGGATTATATTTAGAGACTTCACAGTCCCTAAATATACTCTTGCTTTCATGCTGCCTTTTCTCAGATCCGTTCCTTGTGCCTAGTATGTTTTCCCTCTTTCTTTTGTTGAGTCAAATGAAACCTGCTTCATGAAGACTTCTTCAATGCCCATTTAATTGGTAACAAATTTGTATTTTTTTTCCCTCTGGAATTCATGTAGGATTTTGTCATTGGATTTTTCTGCCCCCAATATATTGGTAGGGCTCTAGATTTGGAGTCAGGAAGACTTGGGTTCAAATCCTACCTCAGATATTTCCTAATTGTATGAATCTGAATAAATCACTTAACCTTTAGTGGTCTCAATTTCCTCATTAGTAAAATAAAGAGATGGGACTTGATGGGTTCTTAGATAATTTCTAGATCTGAATATATGTTCCTATGAACACTAATGTATTACTATGTCATTTTGTTATTGGTATATATACAATATCCTCCTTCCATGGGAAGGAAGCACCTTGTATCTATACTTTATGTTTTACTTGATCCTCAGAATAATGCACCATTGACTTTTTAAAAAATTATCAGACATGACCCTTTTTGAAGATACTAATTCCACAGATGCTTCAGGAAGGCTTTTCTATAGGGAACTGTGATTTAGCCCTTTCCAGGTCTAAGTCCTATGATGCATTGCTCTTCTCCTCTATTGGAAAGGAGACTCCTATGTGTTTTGTTGATAGCTGCTCTAACACATGCTGGGCCATCACCAGTTATCTTGATTTATGTCTTACCACTAGACTCCAATGACTCTGGAGGAGAAAGTGAGTCTGATGATTTTGCACAGCTCTGCCTCACTTAAATTCAATGCTCTTGCAAGTTAAGACATTACCCTTCTGATGTCATTGGTCTTCTTCAAGAATGAAGGAGGAACAATAATCTGTGAGTAGTAGCAGCTGTCCCTAGAGACCCAACCAGCCAGTTTGAGTTGGATGATGCTACTATTTCTTCTTCTTTTCCTCCTCCTCCTCCTCCTCCTCCTTCTTCTTCTTTATTCCTTCTCCTCCTATTTTTCTCTTTCTGTCCACATGGGGAGTCCTATATTTGCATATGGGTGCTCTGTCCAAAGGAATATAAATTTTGATTGCTTATATTTTGCAAGGTATCTTGGGTTTTAGGGGCTATATTTTTTTCTTGCCTATATATTTATTCCATCTTTTTTTTCCCCAAAAAAACTGGGACAATTAACTCTTTTGTTTTGTGGAGTTTTCATTTGTTATTTCTTGAACTATAGCTCTGAAAAAACAGGCTTTGAAAAAGTCCACTGTGATTCAAGTGGAAGATGCAAGAGCTAACTTCCAAAAATTTTATCGTTGTTAGTTAGAAGGATTCTCCACAGAAAGAGGGCATGGGAGCAAATTGATTCTGTTAGGATGATGTTTAAAAAAAAAGGATAGGAAGGAAAGATGAGAAAGAGAAGTGCACTGAGAGAAGGAGGAAGGGAGAGGAAGAATGGGCAAAATTATCTCACATAAAAAAAGGCATGCAAAGAAGAGCTTTTATAGTGGAAGGGGAAAGGGAGGAATGGGTCAGGTAATGCTTGAACCTCACTCACATAGAAATTGGTTCAAAGAGGGAAAAATATTTATACCTACTCAACTGGTATTAGAAATATATCTTACCCAAAAGGGAAGGGGTAGGAAAGGGATAAGGGGAAAGGGGAGTGATAAAAAGGAAGCATGGATTAAAAAAAAAAAGGAAGTGGTCAAAAGCAAAACAGACTTTAGAGTTGGAACAGGATTAAAAAGAGAGAGATAAAGATAAACAGAAGATAATAAGATGGAGGGAAATGTAAAGATAGTGATCATAACCAGGAATGTGAATGGGACAAATGTACTCATAAAATGGAAGAGGATAGAAAAATGGATTAGAAAACAATATGTCATTTACAAGAAACACACTTGAAACAGAGAGACACACACAGTGTTAAAAGTTGGGGGAGGGCAAGCACTGGAGCTGAATCTATTGTGCTTTACCTGATGCAACAAAACAAAACAAAACAGGGACAGCAATCATGATCTCAGACAAAGAAAAAGCAAAAATAGACCTAATTAAATGGAATAACAGGGAAACTACAGCTTACTAAAAGGAATCATAGAAAATAAAATAATATCAATGCTAAACATATATTCATAAAATGGAATAGCATCCTAATTCTGAAAGAAAAGCTAAATGGATTACAGAGGAAAATAGTAAAACTATAGTAGCAGAGGACCTCAACTTTCTCCTCTCCAAACAAAATAAATTTAGCCATAAAATAAATAAGAAAGAAGTTAAGGAGATGAATAAAATCTTAGAAAAGTAAGACATGATAGACCACTAGGGAAAACTGAATCTGTAGAATAGAGTATACCTTTTTCTCAGTTAGACATGACACCTTTACAAAAATTAATCATTTAATAGCACATAAAAACCTCACAACCAAGGGCAGAAAAGCAGTAATATGAAATACATCCTTTTCAGATGACAATGCAATAAAAATAGCATTCCATACATGGCCATGGAAGCATAGATTAAAAATTAATTGGAAACTAAATAATCTAATCCTAATGAATGAGTGAGTCAAAGAATAAATCACAAAAACAAACAACAATTTCATTAAAGAGAATGACAACAATGAGATACTACACCAAAATTTGTAGGATGCAGACAAAGCAACCCTTAGAGGAAAATTTCTATCCCTAAATGCTTACATCAATAAAAGAGAGAAAGATCAATGAACTAGGCACACAATTAAAATAAAAACTAGAAAAAGAACAAATTAAAAATCCCTAATTAAACACAAAAATTGAAATCCTGAAAATCAAAGGACAGATTAATAAGATTTAAAGTTTAAAAAATTGAACTAATAAATAAAGCTAGGAGCTGGTTTTATGAAAAATACAATAAAATAGATAAACCAGTGGTTGATTTAACATAAAAAAATTACCACTGTTAAAAATGAAAAGGGTGAATGTACCACAGTGAAGATGAAACTAAGGCAACTGTTTTGAAGATGAAACTAAGGAGATATTTTGGTCAATTATGTGCTCATAAAATTGACATTTTAAGTGAAATGGATGAACATTTACAAAAATATAAACTGCCCAGATTAACAGAAGAGGAAATAGATTGCTTAGCTCTCTTTAAAAAAGAAATTGAACAACATATCAATGAGCTAAGAAAAAATCACCAGGACCAAATAATTTACAAGTAAATTCTACCAAATATTAAAGGAACAATTAATCCCAATACCATATATTTCTTTAATAAACATTGATTCATAAATTGTAAATTACATACTACCAAGAAGATTACAGCAATATATCACAAATATCGTACACTATGACCAGTTGGGATTTAAACCAGGAATGTAGGGCTGGTTTAATATTAGAAAAACTATCAACATAATTGACCATATGAATAACAAAACCGAGAAAAATCATATAGTTATATCAATAGGTGCAGAAAAAGCTTTTGAAGAAAATATAACACCCATTCAGATTAAAAACACTAGAATGCACAGGAATACATGGAATGTTTCTTAAAATGGTTAAGTAATATTTTTTAAAACAAAGAGCAAATACAATCTTTAATAGGGATAAACTTGAAGTCTTCCAAATAAGATCAGGGGTTAAGAAGGTTGTTCATTATCCCCACAATTATTTTATTAGTGTACTGAAAATGCTAGCTATAGAAATTAGAATAAAAGAAACTGAAGTAATAAAAATAGACAATGAGGAAACAAAACTATCACTCTTTGCAGATGGTATGATGGCATGCTTAGAGAACCCTAGAGAATAACTAAAAAACTAACTAAAACAATTAACAACTTCAGCAAAGTTGTAGGATATAAAATAAAGTCAACACAACAGCAAAAGATAGAAAGGGAAATTCCATTTAAAATAACTGCTGACAATATAAAATACTTGGAAGTCTACCTGCCATGACAAACCGAGAGAGTATAAGAATACAATTAGACAGCACTTTTCACATAAATAAAGACAGATCTAGATAATCGTAGAAATATTAATGCTCATGGGAAGGCCAGGCCAATATAACAAAAATGACAATTCTACCATAGTTAATTTACTTATTCAGTGCCATACCAAATAAATCACTAAAGAATTATTTTATAGGGCTAGAAAAACTAATAATGAAATTCATCTAGAAGTAATAAAAAGGTCAATAACATCAAGGGAATAAATGAAGGCAGCCTCAAACAGTATTACAAAGCAGTAATCATCAAAATAATCTGGTGCTGGTTAAGAAATGGAGTGGTGGATTAGTGGAATAGATTACATAATACACAGTAAGAAATGACCATAGAAATATAGTGTTTGATAAATCCAAGGATCTAAACTTTTGGGATTTATTTGACAAAAATTACGGGAAAACTGAAAAACAGTTTGGCAGAAACTAAGTATAGACCAACATCTCATACTGTGTACAAGGTTAAAATGGGCACATGTTTTAAACATAAATTGAAGAGGAAGCAATAGCCTCCCCCAAATGGCAATGCAATAGCTGTCTAGGAACTGTCAGACCACACCAAGCATTCCTCACCTTATTCATATTGAGCAAAGAAATAAATAAAAATTGCTTCTTGTACATGGATAATGGACAGGACAAATGATACCAAAGTACAGGACAGAAAACCTCATTGGTCTTTCATGGTAGTGAATAAAAAAAATGACAGTTTTCTGCCAGTTATAAAGAGATTTGGGAGCATAGCAGGGAAAGCATGAGAGGCATTCATTGCCATCATTTTCTCTGCTCCTAATGAGGGTGTGTGTGTGTGTGTGTGTGTGTGTGTGTGTGTATGTGTGTATGATTTTTTTTAAACCCAGGACTACACATCATCCCCTATCCCAAAGCCTTTAAAGGAAACACACATGTGCTATTTAGGTTTCTAGGCTTGGCCTCCCATGACAGGAGATTCTGTCAGAACACTTTTATAGTCTTCCTTATACTACTTTTGAAGAGAACCCAGACAATGTCTTTGTTGGTGGTTCTAGATATGGGGGTACTTACACATCTAGAAAGAGGAAGAATAAGAAAGCTCTTCTGTTGTCCTTTGTTTTCTCCCTGAATCTAGAGGGAAACTTATTAGTACTATCCCAGAGGGCAGCTAGGTTGCTAAGTGGGTAGAGCACTGGGCCTGGAGTCAGGAAAACTGTGTTCAAATCTGTCCTCAGACAATAATTAGCTCTCTGACTGTAGGCAGTCTACTTAACTTCTGTTTGCCTTAATACATTGGTGAAGGAAATGGCAAACCACTTCAGTATCTTTGCCAAGAAACCCTCATACATCACTAAGAGTCAGACACAACTGAAAAACAACAATCCTGGAACCAAGGGGGGAAATTACCTTGATAATCACATTTTCACTTTTAAAAATTCACTGATACTCAAAATGTCATCAATATTATTAAGGCTCTCAGATACTGCTGATGCATAGATTTTTTTTTTAATAATAAAGTTTGTGATTCATTGCAATGGTTTTGAAGCAAGGTCACCTATTCCATGTTTAGATTTTTTTTATTTCATGATTAGACATTTGTAATAGTGACCAATTTTTATGAACTCAATGTCATATTAGCCCTATGCATAAAATATTTCTCCTGAATATAAATATGTATATTGTTACAATGCCTAACATTTGTTAGGTTCTAAAAATTGGATATGGTCTAAATGAAAATGGGGGGGGGGATCCCTTAAGGAGTAAGAAAATGACTAAGCAAATCAAAATTTGTTCCCTGGCCTAAAGATAATAAACAAACAAACAAAAAAAAAATCAAATCATATGCAAAGGAATGTTATGAGATAGGAAAATGTTTAATTCATTTGATATAATATTTTAAAAGTCATTATAACAAACTCAAGGAGTCTACCTAAATTAATTTGATGAAGTAAAAGTTTATTGCATCAAGTATTATGTGAAATAAATGAGATACTGACTGAATCAAGTTTGGAGCTTTTGTTATACTGAGATTTGGAAAGTGTAGAATTTAACATGTACTTTCAGCAGTGTCTTTCCCTACCTTTCACCCCTCCAAAAAAAAAGTTTGGAAAATATAAACTGAAAGTGATTAAAATCAGATCATTTGGTCTTATTTAAAAACAAACAATCACCAATGTAAACTTGGCAAGTTTGAATTGAAGGCTTATTTACAAAACAAATAGTTGTTTGATAGGATTCCATTTTAAAAAAAAGTCTATATGCACAGATTTAGCTTGTTAAGTGCTGCTGTGTAGGAATCACATCATGGTATCTGGAAGTCACATACAAAAAAGACCCACAATTATCAATTTATCTCTACATTGAGAACAAAAAAGTATATCTTATGTGTATCTAAATTCCTCTGGAACACAGTCATTCCCAGAAATAGTAAAATTATATAAAATAAAATATAAATATGCCATGTTTAATATTCTGAATTTTTCTAGTTCAGAAAAGTCAGAACTATTTTGTGGTAGATGATCTATTGAGTCTAAATCACTAAAAATAAAAGTGTTTGATTCTTTTGGTAATGCAATCATAAAGGTGATATTTAATGTTTTCACAAAACTTCATCTCCAAATACTAATTCACCTTCAAGTTCACAACATATGTATTACATATACTTTCATTTCACCACAACCCCAATCCTTTTAGTCCATAAATAGTGAGGACAAAGGAATGGGAGTGCATATGGAATTAGTTGACTTTAAACTACTTTTAAAAAAATATTTGGGAGTTTTCTAAAATCTAAAGCACATTTTGCCAAGTAACATTTTCCCTAAATTTTAAATCCATACGTAACTTAAAGGGAACAGTCCATATGTATTTCATATTCACTTATAGCAAAATAAAAAATAGATCCTTAAAGGCTGTTTGACATGTAAGAACTCTTTTTGATAAATGCCTTTAAATCTTTATTTAAAAGAAGCAGTATTTCTTAGATGATTAAATTGATTTGTCATTTAACAAAAAGTTTGGTTTAAATTTGAAACTTTCATTATGAACAAGCATTATATGAAGTAAAAAACAAAATTCTCTGCTTTCATGAGTTCATGGAATTTTAATACTTACAATTGATTTCTAGTATATACGCATGTGAAGTTAAGTAGAGTGTAACAAGTCCTGTGAATAATGGAAATGAATTATCCACTATTCCCTGTAAAGAAGCTAGTAGCTAATGAGGAAACATTTTTCCACCTTAAGGCCAAGAAGATTCAGTGTTGCAGTGACATTGTAAGCATTTCAAATGTAGAAAGAGGGGAGAGAAATGGGTTGTTCATTTTAAAACATTATATGAATTGCATTCTAGAGGGACATTAGATTTGGAGCCAGAGAACCTGAGTCAAATCCTGACACTGCTATTATGACCTTAAGAAAAGAATTATCAAGATTCCCATTAAAATTCTTTTTCATTAATGAACATAGAGCCAACAGATTTGGGCACTAAAATCAGTCTCCCACTTGTTGCATGAATGGAGACAGGATTGAACCTGTCCCCACCATTTAATTGGCCAATTGTTAACTACTAAATGAGGAAACTCCCTCTGCCAATGCTGGTAAAAACATTCTCTTTGAATTACAGAGTTAGAAATTTACCTAGAGAACTAAAAGGTTGAATGATTTATTTGCATAGGATCACACTTCCTAGTTTTGAGATCAACTACACCATGCCATCTTTTGACAATAGCAAATCTAGAAAAAAAGGTGAACTTTATTATTACCAAAAAATGGAAATCAAGAGAATATGAATGGCTATTAATGCAATTTCCATTCATTATAACACTTAATGAAAACAATTTACACATGCAATGGGGGCATGAAAGTTTTTTTTAATATATTTTATTTTTTCCCAATTGCATGTAAAAACATTTTTGACATTCATTTATAAAGATTTTTTGCTACAAATTCTCTCTCTCCTTCTCTCCCCTTGACTTTCCTGAAACAGTAAGTAATTTGATATAGGTTATACCCATGTAATCATGCAAACTATATTTCTACAGTCATGTAGTGAATGAAAATGCAGACCCCCCCAAAAAAATCCACAAAAAATAAAGTGAAAACTACTATGTTTCCATCTTCATTCAGTTCTTTCTCTGGAGGTGGAGAATGTTTTTTATCATGAGTCTTTTGAAATGGTCTTGAATCATTGTATTGCTGAGGACAGCTAAATCATTCACAGCTGATCACTGTATAACATTGTTGTTATTATATACAATGTTCTCCTGGTTCTGCTCATTTCATTTTGCATCAGTTAATATAAGTCTTTCCAGGTTTTTTTCTGAAACCATCCTATTCATCATTTCTTAAGGTACAATAGTATTTCATCACAATCATATAACACAAGTTATTCAACCATTCATCTCCTCAACTTCCAATTCTTTGCCACCACAAAAAAAGCAGCTATAAATATTTTTGTATAATTAAGTCCTTTTCTCTTTTTAAAAAAGATCTCTTTGGGATACAGACTTAGTACTGGTATTGCTTAGTCAAAGGGTAAGCACAGTTTGATATCCCTTTGGGCATAATTCCAATTTGCTCTCGAGAATGGTTTGATTAGTTCAAATTCTACCAATAGTGTGTTAGTGTTCCAGTTTCCCCACATCCTCTCCAACATTTATCATTTTCTTTTTTCTTTTGTCATATTAGCCAATCTGATAGGTGTGAGGTGATACCTCAGAGTTGTTTTAATTTCATTTCTCTAATATATAAGGATTTAGTTCATTTTTTTCATGTGACTATAGATAACTTTAATTTCTTCATCTGAAAACTTATTCATATTCTTTGACCATTAATCATTTGGGGAATGACTTGTATATTTTTATAAATTTGACTCAATTCTCTATATATTTGAGAACTGAGGACTTCGTCAGAGATAGTTACTTAAAAATTCTAACATCTCCCCCCAACTTTCTTCTTCCCTTCTAATCCTGGCTGCATTGGTTTTGTTTGTGCAAAACGTTTTTAATTTATATAATCAAAATTATCCATTTTACATCTATCTTGTTATCTATCTCTTGTTTGGTCATAAATTCTTCCCTTCTCCATAGATCTGACAGCTAAACCATTCCATGATCCCTGAATTTGCTTTTGGTATTATGTTCTATGTCTAAATCAGGAACTCATTTTAACCTTATCTTGGATTATGGTGTGAGATGCTGGCAAATATCTAGTTTCTGTCAAACTGTTTTCCAGTTTTCCCAGCAGTTTTTGTCAAATAGTGAGCTCTTGTCTCAAAATTTTGGATCTTTAGGTTTATCAAACATGAGATTACTATGGTCATTTACTACTGTGTACCTATTCTATTCCATTAACCCACCACTCTATTTCTTAGAAATTACCAGGTTGTTTTGATAATTATCACTTTATAATACAGTATGAGATCTGGAATGGTAGGTGACCTTCCTTTTTCCATTAATTCTCTTGAACTTCTTAACCTTTTGTTCCTTCAGATGAGTTATTTTTATTATTTTTTCTAGGTGTATAGTTTTTGGTACCTTGATATGGCACTAAAATGTATATTAATTTAGGTAGAATTTTCATTTTTATTATATTGTCTTGACCTACCCATGAGCAACTAATATTTTTCCAATTACTTGTATCTGACTTTACTTGTGTGAAGTGTTTTTTTTTTGTTGTTTTGTTTTTTTGTGAGGCAATTGGGGTTAAGTGACTTGCCCAATGTCACACAGCTAGTACAGTATGTGTCAAGTGTTTGGTCTGAGGCCGGATTTGAACTCAGGTCCTCCTGACTTCAGGGCCAGTGCTCTATCCACTGCGCCACCTAGCTGCCCCTGAAAAGTGTTTTTTAATTGTGTTCATATAGATCCTGGATTTGTCTTGGCAGGTAGACTCCCAAGTATTTTATATTATTTACCATTATTTTAAATGGAATTTCTCTTTATCTCTTGCTGCTGGACTTTGCTTATAATATATAGAAATGCTGATGATTTGTGTTGCTTTGTTTATCTTATATT
Source organism: Vombatus ursinus (assembly GCF_900497805.2). Classification (NCBI taxonomy): domain Eukaryota; kingdom Metazoa; phylum Chordata; class Mammalia; order Diprotodontia; family Vombatidae; genus Vombatus; species Vombatus ursinus. The sequence goes on from NW_020954583.1 coordinate 15,758,190, forward strand.
TTGCAGCTTTGCTAAAGTTGTCAATTATTTCTCCCCCTCCTCCTCCTCCTCCTCCTCCTCCTCTTCCTCTTCCTCCTCCTCCTCTTCTTCCTCCTCCTCCTCCTCCTCCTTTTTCTTTTTCTTCTTCTTCCTTCATCACATGTGGTCTCTCTATCCATATGGGGAGTCATACCTTACATGTCAAAAGGAGTATAATTTTTGGTCACATATTTATAAGCTATCTTGGGGTTTGGAGGCTCAATTTTTTTTAAATTTCTATTTATTTTTATTTTTTTCCCAAAATGGTAGGACTCATTATTTGTCTTGGACAGTTTTCATTTATGATTTCTTGAAATATAGCTCTGAAAAAAAAATCAGCTTTGAAAAAGCCCACTGTGATTCAAATGGAACTACTTGACTGTGCCTTTAAACCCAAAGCTTTCATTAAATGGCTAATAATAGGCTCCAGCCCAAGCCCCTCTTGCTCATTATTAGGGTTTTGATGGCTTTAATTGTAAAGAGCAATTGTTTTCTGTTTTGGCCAGAAAATCTGAGGGACTTCCTCTCCCAGACTGATTCTTTTGTGATGGCAAACTAGGCCTCTTTTTGTCTCAATTCTTACCTAGACTTTAACATTCAATGGGTGTTGCTTCAGACAAACTGAGACCTGAGAAAGACCTTAGTTTAAAAAGGTGAAGTTTACCTATCACATCCTGGGATATTGCCAATAATCTTGGCTTTTTTCTTGTCACAGACTCCTGTGACTCTGGAGGAAAGAGTGAGCTGATGATTTTGCACGGCTCTGTCTCACTTAAATCCAATTCACTTGCAAATCGAAACATCATAGTGATGTCATTAGTCCTATTTGAGAAAGAAGGATGAACAACAACAATATTGGGATGGCTTCAAGCTTATACCTCTTACAAATAATGCTTGCTGATGGTTTTAGATAGATACTACTTCTCATTTTAAGGAAAGCTCCATTTATTCCACATCCTCTAGGTTTGTTTGTTTTTGTTTTTGCTTTTAATAGGAATGGGTCATATTTTGTCAAAAGCTTTTTCTGCATCTATTGAGACAATCATATGATTTCTGTTATTTTTGTTGTGGATATGGTAAATTATGTTGATAGTTTTCCTAATATTGAAGCAGTCCTGAATTCCTAGTATAAATCTAGACTGGTCATATTGTATAATCCTTGTTATATATCGCAGTAATCTTCTTGCTAGTATTTTATTTAAGATTTTTCATCAATAATCACTGTAGAAACTAGTCTATGACTTCTTTTCTCTGTTTTTCCTCTTCCTGATTAAGGTAAGAGCACCGTATTTTTGCCGTAAAAGGAATTTGATAGGATTCATTCTTTGACTATTTTTTCCAAATACTTTAAATAGTATTGGAATTAGTTGTTCTTTAAAAGTTTGGTAAGAATTCACTTGTCAATCCATCTAGCCCTAAGGATTTTTTTGAGGGAGTTCATTGATGGCTTCTTCAATTTGTTTTTCTGAGATATTTTATTTAAATATTCTATTTCCTCTTCTATTAATTTGGGCAATTTATATTTTTGTCAATATTCTTCCATTTTGCTTACATTGTCAGATTTGTTGGTATATAATTTTAAAAAAACTCCTAATAATTGTCTTAATTAACTTTTCATTTGTGATTCATTCATCCTTTTCATTTTTGATACTAGTAATTTGTTTTTTTTTTAATCAAATTAACCAATATATTTTTTCTATTTTATTGTTTTTTTTCTACAAAACCAGCTCTGAGGGGTTTTTTTTTATTAGTTTAATGGTTTTCTTCTTTTAATTTTATTAATTTTTCCTTTGATTTTCAGGATTTCCAATTTGGTGTTTAATTGGGAATTTTTAATGTGTTCTTTTTCTTGTTTGTTGTTGTTGTTGTGTACCCAACTCATTGATCTCCTCTTTCCCTATTTTATTGATAAAAATATTGAGAGATAAAAATTTTTTTGTAAGTACTGCTTTGGCTATATCCCATAATTTTTGGTCTGTTGTCTCATTGTTGTCTTTTTCTTTAATGAAACTATTGTTTTTATGATTTGCTTTTTGACACATTCATTCTTTAAGTTTAACTATTTAGTTTCCAATTAATTTTTATTCTAACTTTCCACAGCCCTTTATTAAATGTAATTTTTTTTTGCATCACGATCTAAAAAGGGTACATTTAATATTTCTGTCTTTCTGCATTTGATTGTTAGATTTTTATGGTTTAATACATGGTCAATTTTTGTGTAGGTGCTGTGTACTGCTGAGAAAAATGTATGATTCTTTTTATCCCTATTCAATTTTCTAACTTTTTAAAAATTCTATTTACCTCCTTAACTACTACTCCTTTTTTTTTTTGTTATATTTATCTAGTTCTGAGAGGGGAAAGTAGAGGTCCCCTACTGGTATAGTTCTATTGTCTCCTCTTATAACTCATTTCCTCCTATAACATAACTCATTTAACTTCTGAAATTTAGATACTACTTTTTCTCATTTGAATCCCCAGTGCTTAGCACAGCTCTTGTAACATGAGTCAATTAATAAAAGTTTATTGAATTGAAAACACCAGGACTTCAGTCAGTCAGTCAATAAACATCACTTATATGCCTTCTATGTGCTAGGAACTGTACTAAATGCTGGGGACACAAAAATGAAAAAGACAGACAGTCTGTCCTCAAGGATCTTACACTCTATTGGGAGAAGACAACACAAAACAGGAAGTTGAAAATGGGGAGGGGGGTACCCAGCATGAAGGCATGATTGAGTCCAGTCTAAGGAGTACAAGCTGGTAGAAAATGTGAGATTCCTTGAGCATGTTTTCCTTACTTCATGTCTCTCTGCTAGTATGTGTTCACTTATTCCTGCTTTGCTTTATATTGAGAAACTGAAACACTGATTATTTTTGCTTTTGCTTTGTCCTGCAGTAAATGTTTTATATTTGAATTAATACTGTCATTGTGACTGGCTGATTTTGTGTAGATAGGAATCACATCAAAAGGGGCTCAGGAACTCCAAAGGTGAGTAGAGAGAGTATATTCCAAATACAACAGGATTACCCCTAGGACTTTGAGAAAATTTGAGTTGTAGCTGTATGATGGTGATTCTTTTCTGAGAACCAAATCTGGCAATGTGAGGGCAGTATAGGACAAGAGAACCAGTCCATAGAGAGTGGATAGACATTCTCCTATGCCTTGGACACAAGGCACTCATTTCAAAAGGAATGTACATTCTTTCCAGATAGAGATGATTTTTGCCTTTGTTTGTGTCTTCAGTTCTTAGCACACTGCCTGACACATAGTAAGTGTTTAATAAATTCTTGTTAACTGATTGACTAGTAAGTATATTAGAGTTTTTTTTCAGAAGGAGAAAATTAAAACAGTCATATAGAACTACCTTATTCAACATTTGCTTTGACTATTTATCAATTAGAATATATATCAATCGGGTTCTTATTTTTTATAAATTTGACTCAGTTCCCTATGTTGAGGTTTAGGGGTGCTGGCACCCAAAATAGCAACATGAGGGTCCTGCCTAAATGAATTCAATCCAAGCCTTCTTTCAGCCAAAGACAAAGTTTATTAAAATACCAATAGAGGGTGGATGTGATTCCAACAATCTGCCATATTGGTCAGACTCTTAAGGAATCTGAGCACCTTAATGGAGGCAAGATGGATCTTATATATAGAAAGACTGTGAGAGGGATTTAGGAGTGGCCAAGTAGTCTGGGGTGACTAGAAGAAGGGGTCTAGGAAGGATCTTGATGGGAGTGGCCAGTAGGCTGGGGTGACTAGGAGGTAGAATGGGGTCTAGATAGAATCAAGGGTGGGAAGTAGCCAGGGACTACCCAGGGATAACAGACAACAGAGGGCTGGGCAACACAGAATTGGGAGATTGGGCTTAGGCTACAATGAAAGGCCAGGTGACTGGGATGGGTCAATGCCTCAGGCAAATGCCAGAAACTTGATCAAGTGGGAAATTGCAAGCAAAATTCAAAGTGGGGTTTCCAGGGCTCATAGATAATGGGACCCAAATTTTTGGGGGGTAAGAGGTGAAGGTCTCACCCCATCACTTACGTATTTGAGAAAAGAGGCCTTTATATGAGAATTTGTTATAAATTTTTTTGATATTATTTTATTGTCTATGGTACCTTTTATCAAAATGTAATTTCTCTAATTATCTTTTAATTAGGCCTATTTTTGCTTGTGAACTCAGATCCTCCTGACTTCATCCCAAGCACTATCCACCAAGCAACTTAGCTCAGTTCTGAATAACGATTTTTGTTTTTGTCTTGTCTGAAATCATGATTGCTACCTCTGCTTTTTTTTTAACTTCAGCAAAAGCACAACAGATTCTTCTCCATATCCTTTTTTTAACTGTGTGTTTGTGTCTTTCTATTTCAAGTGTGTCACTTGTAAATAACAAACCATTGGATTCTGGTTTCTAATTCATTCTGCTTTCCTCCAATTTTATGGGTGAACTCATCCCATTCACATTCACAATTATGACTGTGTATTTCCTTCCATCCTATTTCCTTCTGTTTATACTCTCTCTTTTTTCATCTGGTCCCTCTCCAAAGTCTATTTTGACCATTTCCTCCTTTAATTTCCCTCCCTTTTATCATTCCACACTTTCTCTTATCCCCTTCAAGTCCTATTTCACTGTTGGGTAAGATAAGTTTCTACACGTAAGTGACTGTGTGTGTGTATATATATATACATATATATATATATATATATACACATGTATAGGTACATACATATACATATATGTTATTGTTGTTGTTCAGTTGTTCAGTCATGTCAGACTCTTTGTGACCCTGTGATCCATATGGTCCATGGGGTTTTCTTGGCAAAGATAATGGAGCGGTTTGCTATTTCCTTTTCCAATGGATTAAGGCAAACAGAGTTTAAGTGACTTGCCCAAGGTCACATAGCTAGTAGGTGTCTGAGACTGAATTTGAACTCAGGTCTTATATATTCTTCCCTCTTTGAAGTAATTCTAATAAGAGTGAAGTTCAAGAATTGCTTACCACCATGCGCCAATTTTCCCCTCCACTGTAAATTTCTTCTTTGCGTACCTTTTTTATGTGAGGTAATTTTCCCCATTCTATCTCTTCCTTTACCCTTCAACCAGTGCATCTCTCTTTCTTACCCCTTCATTTTTTTTTGATCATCCCAACATATTTGATTCACACCTGTGCCCTTTTTCTATGTAGACTGCTAATTGCTCTAATAATTATAAAGTTCTTAGGAGTTACATGTATTATATTCCCATATAGGAATGTAAACAGTTTAACTTTGAGTCTCTTATGATTACTCTTCCATGTTTACATTTTTATACTTCTCTTGAGTCTTGCATTTGAATGTCAAATTTTTTATTCAACTCTGGAGTTTTCATCAGGAATGCTTGAAAGTCCACTATTTCATTAAATTTTCATTTCCCCTCTGAAATATACTCAATTTTGCTGGATGGATTATCCTTTGTTATTATCCTCCTTTGCCTTTAGGAAGATCATATTCCAAGCTTCCCACTCTTTTAAGGTGGAAACTGCTAAATATCATATGATCTTGACTGAAGCTACATAATATTTGAATTGCTTCTTTCTGGCTGCTTGCAATGTCTTCTCCTTGACACAGAAGCTCTGGAATTTGGCTGAAATATTTCTGAAAGTTTTCATTTTGGGATCTCTTTCAGGAGATGATTGGTAGATTCTTTCTATTTCTATTTTACCCTTTAGATCTAAGATATCAGAGCAGTTTCCTTAATGACTTCCTGAAATATGTCTAGTTTTGGGTTTTTTTTTTGTCATGGCTTTCAGGTAGTTCAATAATCCTTAAATTATCTCTCCTTGATCTATTTTCCAGGTCAGTTATTTTTCTGATGAGATAGTTCACATTTTCTTCACTTTTTTTTTCATTCTTTTGACTTTGTTTTATTATTTCTTGGTGTCTCATATAGTCATTAGCTTGCTCAATTCTACCTTTTAAGGAATTATTTTCTTTAATGAGATTGTGTATTCTTTTTCCATTTGATATACTCCGATTTTTAAGGAGTTCTTTTCTTTAGCAAATTTTTGTGCCTCTTTTGCCAATAGCACAATTCTGTTTTTAAAGGCATTATTTACATCAATATTTTTTGTTCCTCTTTTACCAAGTTGTCAATTCTCTTTTTATACTTTTCTTGCATCACTTTCATTTCTTTTTCCAATTTTACCTCTACCACTCATCTCTTTAACACCTCCAGGAATTATTGTTGGATTTTTTTGCCCAATTATCATTTTTCTGAGACTTTACTTGTAGCTCTTTTCACATTGTTTTCTTCTTCTTCAAGTTCTTTTTTGTTTGTTTGTTTGTTTGTTTTCTCATTTTTCCAGTCTATTTCTTGACTTTGAACTTGATGTTAAAGTTGGGCTCTGCTCACCTGGGGTTGAGTAGGAATAGTCCATTCTTTTGGACTATTTTCAGAGCTTCCAAGTTTCAGAGTTTCCAGAGTTTCCATGCTTCCAAAGTGCCGTGGTCTGAGGATAGGTGTGGTCACTGTTCTCCTGATCTTTGCTCTAGTGTTTACCCAGGAAGGGACCCTGTCCCACTGCAGCTGCAAGTGCTAGCTTTCCTCTTTATCCTAGAATTGCAAACAGGGCTCCTGTGAGCAACCACAAGCACTCCTCTCTGTCCTGGAATTGTGACCTAGAACTGTGTATGGGCACTAAAGTTGCCAAGCAGTGCCAGTTGCACCCAGTGGCAGCAAAGGGTCCTCTGTAATCTCTTTCTGACAAGTTGTCTCCCGGCTGAGAGCTTTTGAAGCTGCTGCTGATGGAGCTGTTGCTGCTGCTGATGCAGCTGTTGCAGCTGCCTCCATGGTCTGCAGTTGGTATTGCCATTTCCTAAGCTTCAGGCTTGCCCCCACCCCAATGTCACAGTCCTCTCCTGGCCACCTCCTAAATTGTCTTAGGCTAAAAAATTGTCTCATCCTTAACTTTGGTTGGTTTGACCACTCAAAAATTTGATTCAAAGCATTATTTTAAAGTTGTTTGGAGGAGAATGTTTGGAGAGTTCAGCTGGGTACACACACACACACACACACACACACACACACACACACACATCCTTGTTGAATATCATTTTCATGCTAGGGCTCAGTAAACTTGGTTTGTTAACTGTTAGCTTACAAGTCTCTCCTTTTATTTCAATCTCATGTCTGAATGACTAGATTTGGCCTATGACACTTCCTTCAACCTAATTATTAGTTCTCAAGTAGACTAAGATGGCCTTAGCTTTCTTGGTTGCCCTATAACACTGTTGACTCATACTGAGCTTGTAGTTCAGGAGGCTTTCCAGATCTTTTTCAGGTGAATGCCTCTTGCATTTTTCAAATCAATCATAAGAATTTACCATTATTCAAATTAAATGTCATCTTGTGATATTTGCTCAATGTTGTAGCATGGCAAGGTTCTGTTTTAAATCTAATCTCTGTCATCAAATATGGTAGGTATTCCTCTCAGCTTTGTGTCATCTGACTCGGGCATTTCCTAGTGGTATTATTCTGAATCTATCTTGAAATTTCTCAGCTTCAGTTTCCTAATCTGTAAAATGGGGATAATAATAGCACCTACTTCTCAGGATTATTGTGAGGATCAAATGAAATGACATACATAAAAGGCTTTGTAAAATCTAAAGCTCAATCTAAATGCTAGCTATTATTTTCAGAGCTCAAAAATCTTCCAGGCTTTTTTTTTCTTCTTTCAAGTTCTAGCTCTTTTCTTTTTTTCTCTAACATTGTCTTTAAGTTGTGTATCTTTTCTCATGACTAAAACAAGGTATAAATGAGCATCTTTGTCTATGACAAAAGTACAATCAGGGCTTAGTCTTTGAACTATTTTCATTGATAGAGACATTTGTAAATTCCTAGAACAAGTTTTCTTGCAATATAAAACCAAAATAGATTCACACATTACTGAAAATCTTCTACAGAGAATATTTTTCTTCTATTTTTCTCAGAGTTATTAAAACTCCAAACATTTTTGGAAATGGGGTCAGTAAGAGGAAGCAATGGTAAAAAAGTTCAGTATAAAGAAATCTAAAAGTTTTCTGTGAAAATATAGTAGCTATATTAAAAAATAACCAAACCAACTTAAAGAGTCTCTACCACTTCCTACTCTCATGTTGCCATGTTGATGTCAATGACAGTAAACCTGAGCTGAGTAACTGGTAAGACATGGGTGGCAGCATTTGTAAAGGGAAATGATGGCTTCTTAACTCACAGTATTTAATCTGAAGCACCTTTAAGAAATGTGTTAAACCCATAAGCATACACCAGTTAACCCAACTCCCTCAGGCTTTTTCCCAGGTACCACAATTTACTCAGAACCTCAAAAGAGAAAACCACCAAATACAATATGTTTTCATTTTCTATCCTTAGAAACTTATATTACTGTTTCTACTGCTTTTCCATAAACAAGCATTAAAACAATATGTTGGAGCTTAACTGTTAGTCAATATATAAAAATAGTTCATTAGTGCATAATTCAAATCTGTTCACACTACCACCAGTGTGTTTAATCCCTTCACAATTGTGAATGGTTTCAAGTTACATTCCTCTGTCTTTCTAAGATCAGTGGAAGAGAAGCAGCCTGGTAGGATGGGACTTCAAATAAAGTTCCAAACATAAAATTCCTAAGAGGAAAAAAAAACTTATCCATCTCTGCATTTGCAACTTCATCACCTAGCTCTCACAATACCTTGTGTCAAAAGCAGTGAACTGAAGCTTACTTTGCCCACATTCCCAACCCCATGAATTGCCTAAGGCTGAACAGACATTATCACTCCCACCCTCAGGTGATTTTTTTTTTTAAATGTTCTCAACTCTCCCTTCAGGATTTCCAAGTTTTCTCTATGGACTTTCAGTTGTTATGCAAAACTTAGAATGTCCCTCTCCCTTTGCCCAAATACTTTAAATAAGAACTTTAAGGTTTAAAACCTTAAATAAGATTGCTGCCAGTTCCTTTTTCTCTGCAACTTGCTTCTGTGTACAACCTGAGTTGCAACTCTTTGCCCCGACTAAAGATCATGATTTTTGCTGTATTGGCTGCCTTCTCATTAATTCAGGTTGGTGTTTGCATATAGTAGGCATTTAATAAAGTGTTTATTGGTTGAGTGATTGTTGAATTGTTTTGAATTGACACTGATCAAGTCTCTTTACTCTGAGCTTCAAATCCCTTACATAAAAAGGTGATAATAAAATTTGCAGATAACATGTCAGAAAGTTGTAATAAAAGTGTTGTATACCTTAAAATTGATAAAATGTGAATTATCATTAGGAAGAAAAGGAATATTATACAAAGCACTTTTTTCCTAAAAAATTTTTTTGTTATTAATTTAGGGACCCAGTGGTTCCAACTCTAAATACCTTAATATCTTTAAGAACCAACAAAGTAAAGCACAAATGGGACAACAGAAGCTTATAATGTTTGTAGAACATTATTTAGGAAATTATCCTTCCATGCAAATGTGAATATATTTTAATTAGCTTTAAAGTGGTAGGATGTATTGCTATTTATAGATATTTGTGTATCTCAAAGCCAAAGAGAAAACTTTCTAGTTTCAGTAATTAAGATCTTAATTCATAAACCTGAAGGGAAATGAATAGGAAATGAAGACTTTAGGAGGAAATGTGAGAAATACTGAGATAAGAAGAATATTTCATGAATATATGTAATACCACAAACTGAAAGAAAAATCAGTTTGCTGCTTGCAGGTAAAAATGTGTTCTGAAATAAGAACATGCCATTTTAAATCAATTTAAAATAAAGTCAGGTTTTTCTACAATAATTATAGTAGCCTGGTTGAATTAAAAGAATTCAAAATACAATATTTAATACTGAAACACAATCTGCTTCATTGAAATGTAGTCTGGAAAAGAAATTGGAAAGATTATCAAATGTGTACTGATGGGGTTGGGATCTAGACCCCAGAAAGGAAAAACCCTGGACTTTCCCACTTGGCCAAATCTCTGGCATTTGCCTGAGGCTACAATCCCATCAACCGACCTTTCATTGTGGGTAGTTGGCTCAGAGGTCCAGGTCCCAGGAGTTCGGTTCACTCCAGTTTACTGGCCACTCCCACTAGACTTTCTGTATATAAGGTCCACCTTGTCTCCATTAAGATGCTCAGGTTTTCACAATCTAGCCAATAGCCCACAGATGCTCAGATTCCTTAAGAGTCTAGCTAATATGGTGAATCTTCAAGAAACCTTGTTTTTGGCTGAAAGAAGGCTTGGGTCAAATTCTTATGGGGAGGACCTAAGTGACGTGATTTTGGGATTCCAGGACCCTTAACCTCTAGACCTCATAAGTACCAGCAAATAGTATACTCTTTTCCTATGAACTGATCTAAAACCTATTTTTCATAGCCTATTGGGAAGTACTAGATTTTTTGGTTTAAGTGGTATATATCTGACTGCACAGAGCCTAAAAATATGCTCTCAAATATAAATGGAATTTAAAACATGGGTAAAAAGGATAAGAAGATCATAGATTCAGAGAAAATACTTTTCTTCCCCCCCATTTAGAATACAAATACTTCTTCAATTTATTATTAGTTAAAGTAATTAACAGTTGAGTGGTAAATGGCCAACGGGATGGGCACAGAGTCTTTAGCTACTAAATCACTGGTTCAAATCTGAAACCAACAAACGCTTCAATAAGCAAACATTGCCATATCATTGCCATTGATGCAGTTTAGAGGTTCACAACACTCCAGTCCTGCCCGAAAGAATTCAACCCAAGCCTTCTTTCAGCCAAAGTCAAGATTTATTAGAACATTCATCATGTTGGGCAGACTCTTAAGGAGCCTGAACATTAGTCTAGATTTTAAGAATCTAAGCAGTGGCTAGATTTTAGGAATCTGAGCATCTTAATGGAGACTAGATGAACGTTATATAAAGAAAGACTGTGGGAGGGATCTAGGAGTGGCCAAGTAGTCCATGAGGTAATAGAATTAGGGAGGGTGGGAAGTGGCCTGGGGACACAGGGATGCAAGACAATGGAGGGGAGATTGGGTGTGGCCACAGTGAAAGGCCAGTTGATGGGATTATAGCCTCAGGAGAACTCTAGAGATTTGGCCATGTGAGAAAGTCCAGGGTTTTTCCTTTCTGGGGTCTAGATCCCACCCCCATCACCATGACTCTTAAGTGACCTTTGTAGAATAGTTTCAATGGAACAGAGACAGATGTCTCAATCATATTACCCACCATCATCAGTACCTTTACTGACAACCTGAGTTAACTCTGGAAGCAATGAAAAGGGGGAAAGAAAAGATTCAAAGGAGGAAAAGTCCATGGTTTTCCAGAAAATTATTGAGAATAGATTTTGGATGATTAGACATAAAACTACTCATTATTCAAACAACTAACAGACAAGTAAGAAAATACATGGGTTCCTACATGTTCCAAAATTGTAAAGAAAAGCTTTGCAAAATTGCTTCTGGCATTATACATTTTACAACTTCATGGATTTCTGGACATTTTATCTTATAAATGAAGTATGCTGTTGTGGTTAGAAAACTGGCCTAGAAGTCAGGAATAGCTGTATGCAAATCCCACTTTAGACCTGTATTGGCTGTGTGACCCCAAGTAATTCACTTTACTTCTCAGTGCTTTAGACAATTCTGTAAGATTAGTTTCAGAGAAAGAGTCCACCTGCCTCACTCTGAATTTCCCTGAATCAATAAAATCATAGATCAAGTTCCTATCCCTTTGAACTATTAATCAAAGCATCTTCCTTTAAGAAGAAATAAATATTTAATATGTCAATTTGGTCTTTACTAGTAGAAAAAATGATATCATAAATGGTTGTATTTTTGTGTGAACTATTTTTTATTTGCCAGGGAGTCACATAAAATCTTTATGCTTGTTATCAAGGAGCAACATTGAAAAATTCAGGTGCCAGAATTTGAAAAGGGTGGAAGAACTTTTATACCTCTCTATACACGTAAAGGCTCTATGGCATTGCTTTTTGTTTATTTGCTTTATTTGGGCCATAATTAATATGGAAATATGTGCCTTGAAGTCAAATAATCTATTTATCAAGTACAGCATGCCATTGATGATGCAAGGAGAGGTTCCTTACTCCTACACACCCACCTCCAAAACTTTAGAACAAAGGCAGATGAGAATTCTCTAAGCTAACTAACATTCTGGCCCTGGGAACTGCCCCTCCATCCCCCCTTTAACTCTCCTAGAGTTTTCTCCTTTTCCCACAAGGTCAAGTCTTAGGTGTTCTCCTGAGTTGGCTACCCATCCTAGTAATCCACCCAACTGACCTTTCATTGTGGCTACACCCAAACTCCCAATTCTGTTACCCGTAACCTAGCCCAACCCTTCATTGTCTGTTAGTTCCTGATTGCCCCTGGCTGCTTTCCACCCTTGATTCTATCTAGACCCCATTCTCCTTTAGTCACCTTGTCCAGGTCCCTGGCATTCTTTGTTACCTTACAGTCACTCCAGCCTACTGGCCACTCCCACAAAATAGTTTTCTTTTCTATTAAAAGAGTCATTCTCATCTACCCAGGGCAGATCCTTAAGAACATGCCCACCTCTAAAGGTCTTCTAATAAATCTTGTTTTGGGCTTATGAGGAATGCTAACAATTTGGTTCCCACAGAACTGATAAGAAAAGAGGACAGGGGGAGATTAGGTTATTGATTAATTGATTTCTTGGTTTATTGGTTTACACAAATATGTAAACAAGATAAGGGAGTGAATGAGATAATATAGGGTGAAGCCCCCTCAGGGGAAGGAACTAACCCTGACCTCAGTTACTTTTCATACTTATGACTGTTGCTAGACTGCACCCAGATGCCTTGCAGTACATTCTGGCTAAACCGGATGTTCTGGTTATGCAGAGACCACTCCCCTCTAACTTGTTTTGAACTTCCTTCAGTAGAAGTTAGAACTCCTCAAATAGTGCCCCTAATATACCCAGCCAATGGGTTGAGGGGAAGGGGGTTAGCGTAGGGACATTGTGGATAGGGTCTATGTATTCTGCTTTACAAGACACTCAGATGCACAACCTGGCTGGAGCCATCTTGAGTGAATTCTGGGTGTGTCCTTTCTCATGAGAAAGCAGTAAAACTCCTTTTTGCCTTTCTTAAGAAAAAGTCTCAGATTTGATTATTTTGGGGGTCACAAACACCCCACACAGGCTGAAAGAAGGCTTGAGTCAAATTCATTCTAGGTAGGACCTGTATCACTATTTCAGGGTCCCAGCACCCCTAAGCCTCAACATTTTGGTAGCTGCACCTCGGTATATATACTAAAGGGCCATCTCAAACTCTCAGGCTTCTTCTTCTTGCTAACTTCAAAGTGTAATGCCAACTATATAGATGTGAAGGTTGGTGGGTAAATGTCTTTTCAGCTACCTCCTGTTTGCATCCTCTTTTCTTTGGTACAGGACCATTTGAAATCTTGAAAAGCAGCTGGCATCTCCCCTGTTCCCTAGCATTTGAGCAGTAGGGAATCAGCTCCTGGAGTAGTTGCAGTAGAAACAACAAGAAAGGCACACCTACTGAGAAGGAAAAAATCATATATGGGAGAGAGAAACTACTGAAAGAAAAAGCCTGATTGACATTAATTGGGTTGTACTCAGTGGATGGGAAATTTGAAAAATAGTGAATTAGTAGCCCTGTTGCAAATATCCCAAATGAGATTTGAATACTAGATTCTCAACTGATTAAAATCATTCCAATTTTTATCATCATGTTCCCCTTTCTATGTGAGAATGAAACTGCCAGTTCTTTACTTTACTTGTGTTTGTACTTTGGAATCTGTTTATTCTCTTTCATACACAGAAAAAATAAAATGGCTTCAGGAATCTGTAATGGGTGTGGAATTTGAGCATGGGAAAGCCTAGCTTCCCTATGGAGGAGACAGGGAACCCCAGAGTAATGAACACAGGACAAACAGAGAAGGCAGGCAAAGGACAGGGTTTAGTGGAGGTCTCCAGCTCCTATGACTTCAACCAACTGGTTTTTGACTAGCCTACATGCTAGACTAGCATACTAATTTTAGCTGAGCCCTTCTTTGAAGAATATGCTTTAAAAAATAAAATCCTAGTTACTATATGTGTTATAAAAAAAAAGAGCAGGATGGAGAAAAGGGGAGACTGTGGTTGATGAAATGCAAATGAGGTTTTGCTCAGACAGCTGGCTGCTTTGGGATGACATGGGTGATAAATGGCTCTTAAAACATGAGCAGGCATCAGGCCCCTGATTCAGTGTCAGCCTGGCAAAAACAGCAGCATTACTAGATGCTTCCTTTAATTAATGCAACACGTCTGCATTAGTCCGGACACTGCCGATAAATGGGAAAGAACTGATATCAGCAGTAATATCAGAAATCTTTCAACCTTGAAGCTGGGATGTGTTGGCCAAAAACTGCAGTATCGTAAAAGGTTTAATTGTATTTGTAATGTACCAGTGCACCATGACAAAAACTCGGAGATAGTGTAGAGTCAAAAGCAGGAAAGCCTGTGATAAATGAGAGAGTGAGTGATTATACAGCCAGGAGGAGTGTGAGAACAGACAAAGGACAAGCACATGGAAAGGCGATGCCAGCAAGTGCTGTAATATGAACAGTAAATACTAAGAGGAAACTGGATGTGGATTAATATGGGGAATTGGTGTAACACTTGATTCTTCAAGTTTTCCAGGAACAGAATCCTGTCTAAGCATACTAAACAAAACAAAGAAGAGATAAACCATTTGTTTGGTTAAACAATAAATAGCTATGAAGCCATATGCATGTAATTCACAAAAAAATATAAGATAGGAGCAATTTTTCATCCATTGAATTACAAATAAAATCTATTGGTTTTTGTTTGTTTGTTTGTTTGTTTGTTTGTTGTGGGGATGGGGTGCCATTGTTAAGAGTTGGATTAGAGTACTTCCAAGTGCCAAGTACTCTCCATGGGGACAGTGCTAATACAATTTTCCCAACAAGGTTGTTTTTTTTTTTAATAGTTAACAAAATAACAATGTTTAGCACCAGTCCTACATCTTTCCAGTTAATTCAGTCTCTCAAAGGCTATATGAGCTTGCTGGCATATTCTGTCTCTGGAAGGTGCCAGACACTGGAAAGTCAGATTTGAGTCTCTTGGGCTGGATTTCAAAACCAGCTCTGCAATTTACTATCCTCATGCCCCTCAGCAAGTCATTTACTCTTTCTGGCCTCAGTTTCCTCATTCATAAAATGCAGAAGTTGGCCTAAATAGTGCCCCATAGGTACAGCCAAGGTTGGGGCTCTCACTGGGACAAATGTTTTGAATAATGGCTGCACATTTTAGGAATCATGATCCCTTCCCCATTCCCCTTTTGCTTGAAAGATTATGGAGGGAAAATCACAAGGATTTGGGGATTGAAGCATAAGATCTTAAAGTCCCTAAGCTGAAACAGCAGACACTCAGAGAATTATATAGTCTCTGGCAGCTGTGCCATTGTCCAGAATGGGCCAACAGGATGGCAACAACTAAAGGAATAGAATGATATCCATGCCATTAGTGGACTTTCTCCTGTCAGCTACAAAAACAAGTGTCTAAGGGCCACCTTCTTTCTATTCCTCTCACTAAAACTTCCAGACAGAGATTTATTTATGCTGATTTTTCACTTGCAATGGTCGTTCTTCATTAAACTCGATTCATCTAGACAAAATGACTTTGTTCTCCATCATTTCGCTAAGTATGATCTTAAGTGTGATCAGAGTCCATATAGGGGAGGGAGGGAGGATTCTATTTCACAGACTATGCTAGGACCTTCAGTTCTGACTTAGGACCTAAAAAATAGGGACTATAGTTTTTTTTAGTGAATATTTAGTTTTATGAATGATACAATAAGTCTCCCAAGAAGAACTTTAAAATTCCTTAAATTTAAAAATAAATTTAATTAAAATTAAAATAAAAAACCATTCCTTATTTAGATTTCCTTTAGAAAAGTGATTGAGTCAGTTGGAACAAGGATGCTAGAGTGGGAGCATCAGTCTGGAGGCTAAATTCTACCCCTTTTGCCTGAATGGGGGAGGGAAAGGAGGGACAAGAGGAGAAATCCCCACCTCCAAGCCACCACCAAAAGGTGGAGACAGTTCTCAGTTCTTCCTCTTTCTAGATGGGAGGGGAAATTGAGAAGAACACAAATCTATCATCCTCCACAGCAGCCCCAAGTATTACACCTAGAATCTAGACTTTTCCAAAGTTTCTTCCAGACCTAAACCTATGATCCTCTAAGTCTGGAGGAAGATGATATTGGTTGAAGTTCTGGGTCTGCAAGAACCTTATATATGGCTGTGGGCAAATCAATTCATCTCTCTAAGTCTCAGTTTCCCCATCTGCAAAGTAGGAGTAATAGGACTTAAGGTATCTTGCCATTTGGGAGAATACTAATATTTTGTAAGATGTAACCTCCCCATATAATATAGAAATACACATATAGGGAGAAGCCAGTGCAGGTAAAAGTAGGATGGTGATGAGTGAAGGGGCTGAGGCAGGGTACATCAGGTTGTAAATATTCAAAATATACAAAAGAAGATTAATGTGTTACACTCAGAATGAATCCCCCTCTTTCCCCTATTGCTGCCGTGGTGGGGTTGGGGGTGGGGTGGTCATTGTGATGTGTGTGAGTGTGTAGGGGTTATGTCTGCCTCAAGGACTTATCTTCTGTAGTCAAGTGTATTTTTTTAATTACCTTTAGCTTTTTAATTTCTCTTTGCCCTCTCTCCTATTAAACAACTTGGATCTGGCTATTGAAGAGGATTGCAGCGTCTAGATAGTTGCATGATGTCCTAGAAGGAGAAATCATTACATTACCATCTCCCTGCATGTGTCTTGCTAGAGACTGAATGTGTCTCCTACTTTTCCCTGATCAGCTAGTCTCCAATGTCTATCAATGGTTCTAGTATTCATTATGCAATAGGGGTTAGTGGCTACAAATTCCTTTTACAAAAAAGGCAATAGCAAAATGGGGGAGAGAAGGAGTGCCAAAAGGACTAAGGAGCACAGTTCAGTAACTATATATATATATCTCTGAACCAGTAACTTCTGACTGAAAAAGCAGAAAATGAATAGGAATGAGGGAGAGATAGACCTTAAAAGATAATCAGTTAGGGGCAGCTAACACAGTGGATAGAGCTCTGGCCTTGGAGTCAGGAGGACCTGAGTTCAAATCTGGCCTCAGACACTTGACATTTACTAGCTCTATGACCCTAGGCAAGTCACTTAACCCTGATTGCCACACCAAAAAGCAAAAAAAAAAAAAGATAATCAGTAAACAGAGTATTATCTTTCCCATAATCAGAGGTAGAGATGAAAGATAATGTCTGTGAGGGCCTTGGGGTTAGGTTAGGCATCATTGTCCTCACAACACAGCAAAACATCTTCATAAGCCTCAGCTATAGCTGAGGGTACCTGCTAATTGTAGTGTCTTTGAAAGGAAGAGTTTGGGGAAGAAGAGGAGAGAATACTCAGGCATCCCACATCTTGTCACAGGACAGAGAGTTGGAGGACATCACATGAACTCCAAATCTGTTCTTTTTTCTGGTGGCTTTCTCCCAGAATTCACAATAAAAATTTTACCCACACTTTCCCAGCTTCACAGCTCAGGTGAGGGTGAATTCTTCTGGCAGCAAATGCATGACAATGCAGCTCTCCTTGGGCATGGTTAAACTACATTTCACCACTTTACCTCAGGCAATAATCCCCAGAGTTAATCCACTTTTGGCTTCCAGATCATTCTCTAACTTTCTGGGAATCCAGAACTCAGAAGGCTCTTTTCAGTTTCTTTTTTTTTTTTGTTTGTTTGTTTTTTTAGATTTGGATTAGAATGTATGAGGGAGAGAGGGAGGCAGGAGGTTGTGTTGGAGGACGGTTGTTAGAAAACCAACCTACACATTCAGCTACTTCACATGAAGAATCTTTCTTAAGAAGATGTCATAGTGGGGGCCTCTAGGTGGCACAGTGGATAGAGCACCGGCCCTGAAGTCAGGAGGACCTGAGTTCAAATGCGACCTCAGACCAAACACTTGACGGGTACTAGCTGTGTGACCTTGAGCAAGTCACTTAATCCTGATTGCCTCACTAAAAGAAAAAAAGATGTCATAGACAAAAAGATAACATTTCAGATTTTCTTAGAGTTTTAAGGATTGCAAAGCACTTTGCTTAAAATAATCCTGTGAAGGAAGTAGTATAGGTCTTGGTTTTGTTATTATATTTGGTAAAGGGTGAGAGTTGTGATTGGAATTGTGATTTCTTCAGGTCAGGTAACTCCTGGTTATAGAAATTCTTGCCCCTCCCCCAATTTGTGGACATCAGCAATTCATCTGCAGTTAACAATCTTAGGGTATCTCCTATATTGTTTTGTAGCCCTTTGACGATGAGGAAAGTGAAGTTCAAAGAGGTTGCCTTGCCTAGAGATAGACAAAAAAAAATCGTCAGAGCTAGTATTTGAATGCCAAAACTGAGAAAAATCATAAGAACATCGAAAGGTACCTTTTAATTGTTTGAGTGAAAGGAGTGTCAAAAAGGGATAAGACCACTGCTTTGGTAGAGGAAATATGGCAATAATGAAAAGATTTCTTCCCTCAATTTTCTCTATCAAGGAGAAGTCTCTTTGGATTAAGAGAGATAGAACACAAATTGAGGTAAAGAGATGGTACAAAATAATCTAGATGACCCCAAAGAATTTAAGTCTTTCCCAGGTTAACAATTTCCTAAGGTACTGAAAGAACTGACAGATGGGAGTTCTGAGTATTTACTGATTAATAAATAGAAAGCATGAAGTGGTCAAGAGATCTATGTTCCAGTACTGTCTTACACATTCCTTGCTGTGACTTTCTTTTATTTGTGGCTGTGGTAGAGTGAGGTAGTTAAGGCAGATCTTTCCAGTCACTCTCTCATCCTCATCTTTTTTACTTTCTCTGTCTTTTTTACTTTCTCTGCCTACTTTGGTTTCCCCAAGAATATAAACATTCTCCCTCTGCCTTGGAAAGTTGTAACAAATGAATACATAATTCTCTTTTCCAGTTCTGGGAGTACCTTTAGTCTTATTATAGCTTTAAATCTCTTTCTTACTCCTCTCCCTGGAAGCTCTCCTTAATTCTTTCCTCTTAAATACATTCACAATAGGTTTGTATATCCAGATAAGCAAACATCTGGTTAACATTATTTATATGAAATTGCCACTTTAAAAACAAATAAATTTTAAAACACAGAAACTAAGGCACATATTTAAGAAACAGACTTGCCCATGTTCCAAGGAAAACGTTTTAGATTTTTCTTTCCCTTTGGGATCTGAAGGGGAAAGAAAAAAGCATTTGGTGACATGGGAATCATTCTGATGTACCTTACGCCTCGTAAGTTCACATGGGCTCCTTTCTACCATTTGCTCCTTGTGATGTTTGCTCCGGTTTTTCTTTTTCCATCTCCATGTGGTTTATCATGCCTTTCTTCTAGCTCTCAGCATCTTCTATTCATGTCATCCACATATGGGTTCCTCTTCAATTGAAATACAGGACTGGCAAACTTGCTTTATTAATGTAACTTGGGGCCAGGCCTAACCAAGTCATGTTCCCCTTCCAATTCAATCAAGGATATTTTTGTATACTTCATTAAAGGGATAACAAGGTATAGACACATTTTTTTTTAGCTTAGTTTAGCAAGAACATTTCTTTACTTCTATTATCTTCCCTTTATATTCTGAAACTACATAAACTATGGGGGGTGGGGGGCCTGAACAGTGGCGGAGGGAGGTGAGAGCAAAGTGGACAAAGCGGTAATTTTTCAAGAATTTTCCTGAACAATTATTTCCACTACATACTAATTAAATTGGTTGGGACAGGTTATCTATAACATCACTTCCATCTCTAAAGAATATCATTAAGAAAAATAAGGGAAAAAAGAATAGTAACAGAATAAATATTTGTTTAAAAAGGACTAATAGAATTAAAGAATAGTAAATAGAATAGACCAATGTGGAATACAGTATCTGAATCATATTTTGGCATAGTTTAGACATTGTTAATTCCTTTTTAGTATAGACATCATGGTACAAGAATGGTGTAATATCTAAACAAGGTAGGTAATAGACCTACTGTACTTTTCCCTGATCAGTTCTGGATGCAATATTTTAGATAGGAAACAGAAAAGCAGAGAGAGAGAGAGAGAGAGAGAGAGAGAGAGAGAGAGAGAGAGAGAATGAGAGAGAGGTGAGGAGAGGGCAGGGAAGCTATGTTGAAATCTTATCTCTGATACTTATTAGCTTTTTGACCATGGACAAGCCACTTAACCTCTCTGAGACTAAACTTATCTATAAAAAGTGACCCATAGTATCTACTATATAGTAGTGTTGTGGGGCTTAGATGAGATAATAGATTAAAATTCTTTGCAAAACCTTAAAAGAATATATATATATATATATATATGTATATATATATATATATACACATATATGTATATGACAAATCTAGGATAAAGTTCCAGTTCTAGTTATTATTTATTATATGGCTAAGGGCAAGTCTAACATTCAGTTTTATCATCAGTTTTAGAATAATAGCAATACACTATCTGTAAGGTTGTTGGGGTTTTTTTTTTAGAACAATTGTATATACACGAAATAAAGTATTATTCCACCTTAAACTATTAAAGTATTATCACTAACTATAAATAAAGCAAAAAATTGAATATATATAAAGCTGCCATCTTTAGGGAGTTAATTCTAGTGTTCATGTTCAATCAGGATTCTGTGATTTTGTGCTCTCTGTTTTGAGTTTCCTTCTGCAAAATTACATTTCCCTCTTGTAAGGAAAAGGCCTAAAATTTTCATATACTTTCAATGCAGGGAAAAGTGTTCCATTAATTTTCTAGGCAGGTAATGGATTATCCTTAATTCTTTATACTTTTCTGTCACTTCCATTATTATTTATTAAATACATGAAAGAATTCCATTTATTTCTGTAGGTCTGACTTTTTTATCCCCTAATATCTCTTATTTTGAAATTTGATGCATTAGTCTAAATATGTGCATCGTATATAGAGATTTCTCAAACAGCTTTTGCTGAGAATAAGGAGACTACACTTTTCCCTGAGAACTTCCTATCTGCCAATTTAAAATTTATTTCAAGGAATTTGAGTAACTAAGAAATTCTTTCTATAAATGGCTCTTTAGCAGGATGGATTAGACTGGGGTGGGTTATAATTCTTTTTGCTGCAATGTTCATGACATGCACTAATGAAAGTGTTCACCTTTATGCTGGTCTTGATTATAACCAAGGAATTTTTGGTGCTAGATAGAAATAAATTTTTGTTTCTTGATTAGAATGGGACAAGATAATTGAGGTTTCTAATTGCCAAAAGATGAAATCTAATAACTGAGGTAATATTGAAGCTATAATTCTAACTTATAGACAAATAAGCAAAATTCCATTTTGTAAAATTAGGGTAAGATTATTTTCCAGGATAGTATTCTGCCCTGCTATTTTCAGAGCTATCCACCTACATAGAAAATGAGTGATGACTATTAGTAATAACATTAGTAGCAGGACAGTGATGTGCATAAACCATAATTAAAGAACATTTGCTAATGTCTGTGGTAGTGGATGATCAATTAGAAAAGTCATTGTTCAGGGCCTGGCCTGACTCAAGTCAGCCTGGTATTTCAGGCTTAGGACAGGAAAGAAATGAGACATTTGTAGACCATATAACATTTAACAAAAGAAGTTTGCTTAACAATAGCATGGAAAGAATATTCAGCAAGTATATAGCACTAATATATTTGAGCACTGCACCTTTTATCTCTACATTTGCCACCAGGCCATTCCCAGTCAGAAGGCTATGTCAAGTCTGAAGAGTGCCAACTAGTCATTAGCTGGGATTTTTGTACCTTAGGTGACCAGAAAGATATATCACCTTTTCCAGAATTAATTTATTGGATCAACTAAGCCTCAAGGATGGTTTTGCTACCTACCTTTGGGGAGAAATAGCCTACATGTTAGAGACTTTCCATTCATAATAAATATTGCTCCCACCATCCACCATACCTTGTTATCAATAAGAAAGATCTTCTAGGCAACTTTATTCCACTTAATTGACCTTAGGGCCATAGCAGACAATACTGATCTACTAAAGAGTTGTAGAGGAGGAGAAAAAACAGAAAAATGCAAAAAACAAAACAAAACAAAACAAAAACAAAAACAAAAAAAACAAAACCCAAGAGTAAACAGCTTTCTGATGAAATCCAGTCTGTGTGATGGGGGTTTTGTCAGTGGCAATTTCTAATAGGTCTCTCAGTATAAAGCAGTGATGATGAGTAGAGAAGCAACAGAAACATCAGGGCCACAGTATATAAGATGATAATTCCACTGTTTCCTAGGATGAGTCAAAGTCCTCTGCAATTATTGAGTTATTGAGAAGTCATTACATTTTTTCATGCAACCTTTCCTAGGGCCTGAGCCAACACTAAAACTCTACCCATGCCATATTCCATTCAATGTTTCCTAGATCACTAACCAGTATCTCCACATCCCTGGGAGTCCCAAGATAGTGGGTGGGGGTGTGTGACACCAAAACATTTTGCTTTATAAGCTTCTCCTGAAGCAAATACTTGTTTCTTCCACGTGGGCTGGATAGTTAGTCAAAGATAAGTTCACCTTCTCCCTGTTGTTAGAATGCAAGACACCTCCAAACAACTCTACTACTTAGTCCTTAGGTAGAGTACAATCATTAGGTTGACCACTAGTTACCGAAATGACAGCAATATAGAAAGGACTTAGTTTCAGATTATAGAAAATAAAGGACTATGATGAACCTTTATGCAGCATTGCCTTTATTGGTTGCCTAAATTGCTATTTCTGCTGGTACTCATGAAGCTCATGTTTTGTCTTCTGTTTAAGCCTGAACCACAACCTGTAGCTGTTGCCCACTTCCTAATGCTGCCCACTCTACTGAGCCTATACTGCTACTATTGATGGAGCCCAGACATCTACCTCTCTGTACTGTAAAAGAAGCTTCCATTCCCTTAATGGCACAGAGAACATTTACATTTGTTTCTAGTTCTGAATGGGGATAAAAAGTTTATTTTCATTTTTCTTGTGCTAGTGATATAGCTTTTTTTTTTTTAAGGACAATCAAGTAGGTAACAGAAAATTCTAGCAGTTTCTTTACTCTGCCTTCCCTTTGAGAGGACTTATGGTATTTAGAGAGAAGCATGGCCAGAAGTACAGTGACCATAGAATTCCAGTGTCAGTTGAGAACACCAACCCCTCATACCACCCCTCTTAGGAATCACTGGCACTCCTCTCTCTAAAGTATCCTTTCCTCACTTCTACAATGACCTATACCTGACTCAGGCTGACATGATGGTTCAAGTCCGACAATGAAACAAAATGAAATTCTTGTAGATTTTCTAACATTTTTAAAAAAGTTTACTTAATGATATTATGGAAAAGATACTCAACAAGAATACAGCATTAATTCATTTGTGCACAACTCTTTTTACCTCCATATTTGCTACAGTGCCACTCCTAGTCAGAAAAAAAAATGTCAAGACTGAGGAAACCTGGCTACATATGAGCTGGGATTTTTATTATTTAGGGGACTAGAAAGTTATGTTAATGTTTTGAGCCCTGGTTCCCTAGACCAGTGATGTCAAACTCAAACTGAAACAAAATCCCTCCTGGTGTATATTGACTTAGAAAACCACAAATCAAAATTATCTATGTTATATTTTTATTTATTGTTTTTAAATATGTTCCAATATTAATTTGGGTCAGCTGCACTTGTGAGTTTTGGCCCATGAATGGCCTCCCTGCTACACACATTTGACAATTCTGCAATCAACAAACTAACTCTTAAGGGAGTTTAACTGTCTTTCTTGGGGAAAACTAGACCAGTCTATGGGGCTGGGATTTTTCAGTCTTGGTGGATGGTGCTCCTACCACAAGCATAAGTTATGATTTTCTTTACTCTTCTGTTACAATTGCTACATTTATTTATATAAGGTTTTAAGTCTTTATAGGTATGTAAGAATATTGCCTTTATAGGTATGTAAGAATAGAGCCTGAGTCTCTAAATGATTTGTAAGATATGGAATTCAAACAGTTTCAATACTCATGGTTATTACTGAATAATCACAAAAAGGCCTGTTACCTAAAACTTATGTGATCCTTGGCTGAAGGGGCCAATTGTATTAGATTCTTTTCTTATTGGTGGAAACTGATTACTCAATGTTCCACACTTGTGTGAGGGATGAGGTGGAGTTGGTGAGGATAGGAAGGGAGAGATCCTGAGTTCTTCTGTCTCCTAGCTTTGAGAGAGAAGATGGGCAGTTCCAACTCCTTTTCATGTCCCCAAAGGGAAAAAACCTTTGGGTAGAAATGACATATAGGGAAGCTGGCAATCTCTATCATGTCCATCTCCTCAGATTGCTATACTAGAGATTTTAAGAAATTTCTCCTTGGGTGAGATCTAGGACACTTTTTACTCCTTAGCTCTCTTTCAGTTTCTTCAACTGTAAAATGAGGAAGTTGGACTAAATGGCCTCTCAATTTTCTTCTAGGTATAAATCTGTGATAATATGATCTGACAGATTGTATTGATGAAGAGGGAAAAGAAGAAATGTATGCATTGTATTAACTTCAAAGGAGAGACTGTCGAGCGGTGGTTGCAGAACAAAGGTCGAGAAGTATATGGGGCAGCTAGATGGTGCAGGGGATAGAGTACCAGCCATGGAGTCAAGAGGACTTAAGTTCAAATCCAGCTCAGACACTTGACACTTACTACCTATGTGACCCTGGGCAAGTCACTTAACCCCATTGCCTAGCCAAAAAAAAAAAGTGTATACTGACTCTCCTGGCTGTTAGTGAGGGAGAATGATGGCATTGTTTTAACCCTAAAAAGGGTAGCAAAGGATATGAAGCTATCAGGATAGGGTTAAAAAATAAACCTAGCCTACTTACTTTTTATTCTATTTCTACTGATTTATTTACTTCATAATCATAGAACTTTAGAGATAGAGGAGATATTGAAGATAATCTAGTTTAGCGTCTTCATTTTGCAGATGTGGGAACTACATTGCTATGTTTGAAAAACAAAACAAAATCCCAGATCCATCAGCTGGTGTCCAATCTTTTGCTAGGTCACTAGCATCTCTTCACTGGAATGCTGAAACACAAGTATTGTTATAATAAATACAGCAGGCACCATATTCAGCATTTAGAACAATGTTTTTCATTCTTGTTCTAACATTTCTTTTGCTGAGTAGCAAATCAATTACATCTTTATCAGTGCAGAAGGTTATACTAGCCATTGCATAAGACACAAAGTTCAGGTAACAGATTCCTTCTTTTGAAACTTAGAGTTTAGTAGTAAAGCACGTGTAAATAACTTTAACACATAACAATAAATGATAGCCATATGACTGATTTACTTATAAAGTCCCATGTGAGAATCTTAGGAAGAAAGCTGATGGGTGAGGAAGATGGTGAAGGATAAATAGAATGGACTAAAGAAAATGGAGAGGTATAGGGGAGGGGAAGGAGAAGATGAGGAAATGAAAAAGGAAAGGAAAGGAAAGGAAAAGAGAGAGGAGGGAAGAGTAAGAGAGGGGATGGGGAAAGGGAAGAGAGGAGAAAGCAAAGGGTAGAACCTGGGGAACACTATAAAGAGGAGAGAGCAAGACATCAATAAAGGAAATAAATGAGGGGAGGTTTAAAAGGACAGTAAACAGCTGAACATAAAGATGGTATGGATAATGATGTGTGTGTGTGTGTGTGTGTGTGTGGGTATGTGTGGGTGTGTGTGGGTGTGGGTGTGTGTGTGTTTGTGCGTACATATACATACTTTTTTTTTTTCTGGAAGCCTTCTTGATAACAGATGATTTTCACATATGATTTCCCTTTGTCTGTTTTGAGTGTTAGTTTATCTACCTAACTAGATTTCAAACTACACAATGACAGGAACTATATCTTACCCTTCTTTTGAATTGATTACATAAAACTTCCAAATAAAATGTAGCTTGTTGAGGCAATAGACTATTACTACCATGAGAACTCAGACTCTGCTTGTGGAACTTTGGGCTCAAATAAATGAGTTTTTATCTTGTCTTGTGCAAACCAGGGCACCGTTTCACCTCCCCAAAATTTCCAAACACTAACCCCTCTGCCCCACCTCTTTCCAAAACTACTTTCTTTTTATGCACTGTCTTCTCCTATTAGAATGTAAACTCCTTGACATTAGAAACTATCTTGAAGGTTTTTGTATCTCTAGTATCTTGTATCTTCTATCTAGTATCTTGTATCCTACTATAGGAGGATAAATTAGGAGAAATGCTGACTGCTTCTGTGTTGCATTAGGGTTTTTTTATTATTGTAATTATTAAATGAACTAACTTTTAATCCATTATTACTAAAAAAAAATTGAACATGATTTTTAAAATGTCAACTTCAACAGAACTATGGTTTTATTAAGACCATACAAATTATTTTTTAAAAAACTATTCATTAGGGGCAGCTAGGTGGTGCAGTGGATAGAGCACCAACCCTGGAGTCAGGAGGACCTGAGTTCAAATCCAGCCTCAGACACATAGGACTCACTAGTGTGACGCTGGGCAAGTCACTTAACCCCAATTGCCTCACCAAAAATAAATAAATAAATTCTTAAAAATCTACATTAAGAACCTACATTCAGACAAGAAAGGTCTTTACTGGGGATACAAATGTAGAGACTATACAGTTATCCATTGCACATTACAATTTTCCCCATTGTGGTTTCAATATATCAGGTCAGCATAAAAAATTAAATGAGAACTTTGGGAGAGTTTTGTGGAAGCCACAGACAACGTGCAAAGGCTAGACGATGCAGGTAAAGTTTAGAAAGCCAGAAATGCATAAAATATATGTGTAGTATTGTATAATATCAACATATTTTATCTCTTAATACCATAATAATTCAGACTTCTTCTCTGGTGTGAAGGAAGGACCAAAAAATTTTGCATGAATTTTCCAGATCATGGGGGCACAGCACCCCAGCCCCCATGATATTGGAGGGGATAGCTATATATCATAGTTTCGAAATCATCAAGGAAAGATGGACTATGCAAGTAATTATACTATAAAAGAGGAGTAAAGAATATAAAGAGAAATGTAGGAAAAGTATGATAATAAATATGAAGAAAACTCTTTCACCCGGAGACGTTGGGCTACATATGTGTATGTGTAGAATATGTATTCAGTTTGTCTACACACATGTGTGTATGTGTGCGTGTGTAGATTATGTATTCAGTTCATCGGTGTATATATTATGCATGAAGTTTGTCTATATGTGTGTGTATATATATATGCATGTGTGTATACATGTGTGTATGTATGCATGTATAGATATATATATCCATATAGGTATACCTCATTTTATTATGTTTTACATACATTGCATTTTTTCTTATTAATTGAAGGTTTTTGGCAATGTTGCATAAAGCAAGTCTATCAGTGCCATTTTTGCAACAGCATGTGTTCATATTATGTCTCTGTGTTACAATTTGGTAATTCTCACAATATTTTAACTTTTTCACTATTATTATAATATAATATAAATTATGATAATTTATATATAACATAATTTATATTTATATAAATTTACATATCATTATATTTATATAAATTTTAATTATGATGATCTGTGATCAGTGATCTTTGATGTTGTTATCATAATTGTTTTGGGTCAACATGAACCAAGCCCATGATGGAACTTAATCAATAGATGTGTATTCTTATTGCTCCACTGACCAACCATTCCCCATCTCTCTCCCTCTCCACAGGCCTTTCTATTCCCTGAGATACAACTATGTTGAAGAATATTACACAAACCTAGTTGACAAAGCAACAGCAGGGTTTGTGAGGATTGACTACAGTTTTGAAAGAATTTCTACTGTGAGTAAAATGCTATCAAATAGCATTGCACACTACAGAGAAATCTTTCATGAAAGGAAGAGCCAAATGATGCAGCAAACTTCATTGTTGACTTGTTTTAAGAAATTGCCACAGTCACTCCAACCTTCAGCAATCATCACCCTGATCAGTCAGCAGCCATCAACATTGAAGGAAGACTCTTCTACACCAAAAAGATTATGACTTGCTAAAGGTTCAGGTGATGATTAACATTTTTAGCAATAAAGCATTTTTTAATTAAGTTATGTACATTGGGTTTTTTTTAGAAATAATACTATTGTGCATTTAATGGACTACAATAGTATAGGCATAACTTTTATATGCATTGGGAAGCCAAAAATTTTGTATAACTCACTTTATTATGATATTTGCTTTATTGTGGTGCTCTGAAACTAAATTCATAATATTTCTCTGAGGTATGCCTATATTCTTCAAGGACAAACTGAAAGAAATCTTAACTGTTCTCCTATTCCTTTAAATATTTTTTGTCCTTTGACTAGTTTTTTTTTTAACCACAATTAATAATAACTCACATTTTCATACTTCTCAAGTAAACAGAGCATTTCCCAAATGTAACAGGACATTGGAGACCATTCCAGTGATCTTTGAGTGTATTGAGTCTCAGTGGAGCCACTAGGATCCTGAAACTGATGACCTAGCTTCTCCCATTCCTAGAGAATGAGGGAATTGAAGGGATTAGGACATAAAGTGGTTAATTGTGGGACCTGAGTGAACCAAACTAACTCCAGCTTATGACTCATTTCTTGAACTAGCTTGGTTTCTATTAAATTATGAGTCTTGCCAATTTCTGTCTTGTCAAAAAACTTCATTCAGTTATGGGAATTGGGATAAAACCTTATTGTTTGAACCCAGAAGTTTAAAAGAACAAAAACGGGTGAATAAATTAAATGGTTAAATTACTGAGGGAACAAAAGTTTAAGCTTCTGAGCATACCAAATAAATTCTCAGATGAAAAATGTATACTATTAAAAGGTCAGTTATACCCTTATAGTTATAGATAGCTTGGTCAGTGTCTAACCTATTCTATTTTTATTATGTTCTTAACTATAAATTAAGAAATTTTGACAAATATATTCTTCATTAAAAAAGGCATGAATTCCATAATGCTCTTTCGAGTTTTTGAGTGCAAATGAAAACTTGAGTTTTTGAGGTGTCTGTCCCATTCCCTCCCCCCAAAGTGTCTATAAACAATCAAAGGAACATGTGAACAGTAAATGATTTATCATTATGGGGCCAGTTTACAACTAAGAAGAATAAATTGCTTAAGATGTATAATTGTGAGAAAACTCCTTTCATCAGTTTTGGATCTGACTGCATTTTTGGTCAGCATAACCTAAGTCTTTGGTTAAGGGTCTCTAAGTATCAAGAAGAGGTGGTCCACTTTCCTAGCCATGCAGGGCTAAGTTCAAATGATGCAATAAGATTTTCTCCCAATTCCCACAATTGAATGCAGTTTTCTTACAAGACAGAAATCCCACTAGACATGCAATTAAATAGAAATTAAGCTAGCTCCAGAAGTGAGTCACAAGATGAAGTCAGTGTGGTCCACTCAATTCTCACAATTAACCATTTGCTGTCATAGAGGTTAGAGAAATAGAAGCCATGTGAATGGGAGTTGGGGAAGGCATGGAGTGAAGGTGAGCAGGTATAAGTGGGTTGGGAACCTGAAAGAGCCAATATCACCATTACTGCCATCACCAATGTCACTAGCATCAGAGCCCAAACAAGAAAAAAGTATTGGAAGTCCAAGAGCAGATAGGCAGGCAGAAGTGGAATTAAATCTGAAACACCAAGATGAAGACTGTGACTAGACTAAGAAGGAGCCACATGGAGTAGACTTATTAGAATTGTTCAGGCTGATGACAACAAAACTGACAATCTCTTACTTCTTCACCCTTTGCATCTCTCCCATTCTTTCACTATCTTTAAAAAACAATCAACCTATTTTTCTAATTGTAATTAAGAATTTGATTTGTTTTCTGTTCTGCTTCTGGGTTGTTTTTTTTTTTTTTTTTTGTAGTTTCACTAAGACAAAGCAATTAACCACTGCATCTGAACAATGTAGAGAAAGAAGCACACCAGTGATGAAGCAATCGGTAGAGAGAAAGGTTTTCCAAGTGCTGATATCTTCCCTGACATGGAACCTCAGAGCTGAACAACAAAAAAAATAACAGAGAGAGAGAGAGAGAGAGAGAGAGAGAGAGAGAGAGAGAGAGAGAGAGATTGTTACTAATAGTTTTATAACTGTACTGAACAGTAAGGGGGAAAAAAAGCATGGATCTAGATTTTTCCTAGGCAAATATGTTTGGCAATCTTTGGTTCAGAGAAGATTGTGAGAGAGCTGAGAGCTAGTAGTATTAATGAGGTGGCTAGTTTGAGCTCTTCCTCTTTCACTGCCTTCTTGCTGTGAGATTGACAAGAAAACAATATCTTCTAAAAGGAAATGCCAAGAGAATTATTGGAGAAGTTGTGTCTGGGATCAAATACACTCATGTAAAGGCAAGAGTTACATCCATAGCTTAGTATTACCCAATTTTCTATTGGGAATTAGATCTACCAGAATTCTGTGACTGTTCAGCAGGTGATGATGTTACCCTGAAAGTTGCACAGGAGGCTAACAGATGGAATGCAGGAGAGAGCCAAAGGAAGAAAGGAAAAGGGAATGAAATGACAGTGGATCCAGGGGTTTTACCTGATGTGTAGCTTTTCCTATTAAGGCTAGCAGACATTGAAGCTTCCCCAGCTCATACTGATGTCGGACTTTAGGGCACTGAGCACTATAGTACCTCCCTGAAGGATGTTTCCCTCCTCTGGTCATGTAGAGTTAGAATTTTGCATCTTTTATAGGAGAATTTAGCTACCCTCTGAGTATTGCCCCATTCATGTTATAATACAATAGCTGTAGAGTTCTAAAGATTCACTGGTTCAGGAATACTGGAAGAGGTAACAAAATTCTAGGCATTTAGTACCTCCAGTGTTCATCCATTGCTAACATACCTTTTTATTGTTCTTCTAGACTGAGCACCTTGCTAATTTAGGATTACAGATTTGGGACCATCAAAATTCATAGACTTTTTTTTGTTCCTGGAAGTAGGGGAAAGATATCACTTAGTGATTATGGTAATATTTTCATTATAAAGACTCTACACCATACCATGAATACTTAGGGAAAATGTAGGGTACCATTTAAGACATACAGGGAGGAAATAGAGTGGTTTATGAAATGTGTCCAATACAGTAGTACACACTATCATCCTCAAAGAAATAGTTATTGATAGAATATATGGAGTCTAATTTTTATACCTTCTACTATGGGCTAGGAATTGGTAAGAAAGTTTCAAGTGTCCATGATAAGAGAGGGGTGGCCTAAGAATTAAGTGTGAAGTGTGCTAAGAGCACCACTGGCAGGGAACACCTTATGCCTATGATACATCATCTTAGTAGTTTACAATGTGGTGAAATCATCAATCAACAGTGCAGGAGATTGCAGTTATAATTAGGGGCAGAGTGCAGACTGTCATCTTGCCAATACACTAACTATTAAAATAGAGTCCTTTTCATGAGATTACTCCTATCTACCAAGGAGAAATTCTTTGATTCTTAGTTCAGATATGTTCTGGGGCAAGTTTGATTTAGGCTAGTTCAGTAGTTTAGGCTTGCAATTGAAATTCAGTAAGACACCCATCTAGCATTTAAGAAGAGAGGATTTTATTTGGTAATATCACGGAAAGGATATTCATCAATTATATATCATTGGTTCAAATGGAAGCAGCTCCCCTTACCTACACATTCACTATGTCATTTCACATAGTCTAAAGAGTGTGCTGACTCTCAGAGCATCAGAGAATCTGTCAAGGGGTGCTTTTCATTTGTTAAGCTTTTTATGCCATAGGCATTTGGGAAGGTACATCAGTGATTCAAGCCTTTATCTCAATTATTTCTTAAGGACAGCTTCATTGCCTTTTTAGTGGGAAAAAAAACCCTAATGTAGCCTATTTAGAGTATAGATTAACAAACTCCTGGAGTAATAAATGGAGTGTCAGGTAACCAATGTGGAAAAATTTAGGATGCTAAAAAAAAATCCAGAAGGAATGCCTTTTTATGTAATATACTCTTGTTGATTAAAAAGTGAGTCTTTCAAGTATTAGAGTAGATGCTCATGGCAATCATTGTTTGAAGCAACATTAACAGGCAGAGAAAAGTACTGGCAATGAGAGAAATGGTTCCCAATTGGTTGTAGAATGTTTCCTCAAGTATGGGCCACCAAGACAAAATGAGCAGCTATTTTAGGTTGCAGTGTTGAAGATCAAGGAAAACA
Source organism: Vombatus ursinus (assembly GCF_900497805.2). Lineage (NCBI taxonomy): Eukaryota > Metazoa > Chordata > Mammalia > Diprotodontia > Vombatidae > Vombatus > Vombatus ursinus. Next base: position 15,790,490 of record NW_020954583.1, read on the forward strand.
TTCCCTAGAATATTTGGAACATTGGGCAGTTACTCATCCAAGATGTTTTCCCAATTGTAGAACTCCTAAATGCTTTAACTGCAAGTATCAAACACCTATTTGGATCTACATTCATGAGATATAATTTTCTTCCTGAAATGTAATCAATCAGTTACACAAAACACATATCTTAGTAATGCAAAAAAAAAAAAATTACTAAAATGGAAACACAAATCAAATAACAGGAAAATGACAGAAAAAATACACTGATCATACAGTTTCCATAAAAACAACAAGGATGGAGGTAATGAGTCCTATTCACCCCCCTACCACAACTTAAATCAGTTCAGTCTGAAAGAACGTTAAAAACTTAAATCAGTTCAGTCTGAAAGAACGTTAAAAGGTATGTTAGCATATCAGGAATGCCATAAACTTTTGTATTGAACTCAATCCTGAGGACTCCAAATTTCATTTTAGCTATGTCCTAGAATCAAAGGGGTAAAACATCCAAGGAATGCCAAAGTACTATCATGTCAAAATTTTTAAGTCTAGCTCTCTATGAGCTAAGGGGGCCCTTCAATGAGCCATTAAAGTGATGTTACTTGAATACCTGACAGTCCGTCATCAACCTGAGCTGGGAGTCACCTCCATGACTACCAGTCCCAATAGGAGATGGAGCCTATGGACAACCTCTGCATCCTCAGTCATTTCTAGTCCACTTACTTCACACCTTTTCTGATCTCTCCAAAATCCCTATCACTCCTCTGGTACCAGGGTTGGGGAACCTGCAGCCTCAAGGCCAAGTGTGGCCCTCTAGGTCCTCAAGTGTGGCCCTTTGACTGAATCTGAACTTCACAGAACAAATCCCCTTAATAAAAGAACTTATTCTGTAAAACTTGGACTCAGTCAAAAGGCCACACCCAAGGACCTAGAAGGCCACCTGTGGCCTTGAGGCCACAGGTTCCCCAACCCTATAGCTAGCACCTTGTGTGACTTCCTTTATTACCTGTTGAGTTTTTGTGCAGAATTCTGTGGGATATAATTCCAAAAAGAGCATGGTTTCATCCCTATCCAGAGAGATCACTCCTTCTTACACATAGAGAGGGAGCCAAGATGATACAAAAATGTGGGTGCCCTCTAGGAATTTATATGAGATTGTAAAAATACATGTATATAGAAAGGTAAATAAAAGGCAATTTTGATGAAAGAAAACTCTTTTTACTCTGACTTGCCTTAACTTTTACCATAATGCCTTTGGGTTTCACACATCAAAGTCAAGGCACACTTGTATCATATAACATGGACTTCAGCCAGGAGTAGAGATAAACCAGTTCCTCAACCATGTTCTCAATAGTAATTAATACTACTATTGATGAGTATCAAGTTATAGTAACAGGAGAAAGAGAAACCCAAATAATGATAATTATAAGCATTCTCTTTGGTGGGGTGGAGGGAGAAGACACCTTGCATATGAAGGATAGCGGGGAGCAAAGTCAATTCCTCCTCCCCCATACTGCTCCATCCCTCTTCATTGAAAAATGTTTAATACCTATCTCAATCTCTCTCTTCTTCCTCTTCTTGTTTTTAAAGAATGCTGCTAGAAGAGGTACAGAGAGCCTCTCCAAGTTAAAAAAAAAACCAGCCTCCCTACACATTTCCATGTCTAGTGCTCCTAGTCCCCTCTTTATACTCTCAGGCTACACTTCTTAGAATTAAATGAGTTAACATATGTAAAGTGCTTTACAAATGTTAGAGTACCATATAAATTCTAGGTATGATTAGCTATAATTAATTCCATGGCAGGGAGCAGGACTTCATAGTCTTAAAGATCAGTACCAAGGTGGCAGCTGCTAGATGCTTGTGACGTGGATCTCATAGGCCAAACAGCTTACATTGGTATACTATCTGATTAAAATGCTTTCTCCTCAGCTCCCTGGAAGACAAATCAACAGTGGCAGCTAGATGTTAAAGTAGTGACCTGATTAATTAAGAATATGAGCTATTCTGAAAAAAACTTTATGATATATTTGATCATTTATCAAACTAATAAAGTGATTCTATTGAAAATCTAAAAATGTTCAAGTTTACATTCCTTTTCTAACTCTGATAGCCTGTGTATGATCATAATAATAAAACTGTGCATTTATTTGCATAGCAATTTACAATTTATAAAGCACTATAAATGTATGGAGCTTTATAAATTATAAATCACTATACAAATGTAAGCACTTTATAAAAGCACTCTGACTGAATGAATGAAAGCACTTTCACATACATTATCTCATTTGATCATAACAACTTTGAGAAGGAGCTAGGGTAGGTATTATCCTCCTTTTACAGAGTTATTTCTCCTCTCTGAAGCTCAGACATCGAGATTTGTTCAAGGTCATATAGTTAGTAAATCACTGAGCCAGAACTTAAGGTCTAAAATGAAATTATCTCATAGAAATTCATAGATTGCTAGATTGGAAGGCACTTTATAGATCATCTCATCTAATTAGTTCATTTCACAGATAAGGAAACTGAGGCCCAAAGAGGTGATGTGACTTTCCCAGTGTAGCACAGCTTGTTTGTGGAACAGCTGGGACTTGAAGTCATGCCTGGCTCAATTAAGAATAGGAGAAGAAGATTCTAGGAAGATGGTGGAGTAGGTCAGAAAATTACAAGCTCTCCAGATTTTCCCCACAAAGAAGACTAAACAGTGCCTCAGGCTGAATGTAGAGCTGTAAAAATAAACAAGAGTTGGACCAAAACAGTGGTCCTCCTGGGATAACCAGAGAAGATCCAAAGAAAAATCCTAAGACTGAGGTTTGGTCCCTGTGAAGTCTAAATACATCCAGGCTAGTTTTTCTGAAGTGGCAAGCAGCCAGCCCTGGAGCTAGCTGGGTTAGGAGGTAGCCTCTGGCCCAGCCATAGGAACTTTCACCTTTTAGACAGCGTGGGGAGTTGGATGTCTGAGCAGGGGAAGATTGAGGCAACCTCTGCTGATAAAGGACATTAGGCCCAGCTGTGCTATGAAGATGTGGCTCTGGGTGAGAAAGAACTAGCTCACACCTGGGGAGAGTGGAAGCAATGGGGCAGGGACACCCCTGACTGTGGACACTTATAGGAGAGTGGAGTTCCGGGTTTCAGTTCCAAATTAGAAGGGAGAATTGAAGGTGAATCTAAGCCAGAGGCACCATTCCCCATGTGCCAGAACTAAAGGTAATTACAACAAGTTGCCATAAATTTAAAAAAAAAAATGAGCAGGCAAAGGAGAAACAACACAACCATACCAAGCCACTACGGGAATAGAGCAGACCAGGGTTTGTTTTCAGAGGAGGATGTTGAAGCAAAAAAAGCCTCTCCTACCCCAAAGAGTAATGTCAAATGATCACCTGCCCAAAAAGAGTTCATAGAAGAACTTTAAAAAGACTTTAAAAATCAAATGAGAGAGATTGAGGAATTTTTTTTTTTAAAAAAGAACAATCCAAGAAAAACAAAATTACGAAAAGAATGTTAACCAACTGGAAAAGGAGATACAGAACCTTAAGGAAGAAAATGACTCCTTGAAAATTAGAATTGGGCAGGGGGAAGCCAGTAAAGTTATAAGAGACCAAGAAATAATTAAACACAACATAAAGAATGAAAAAATAGAAGAGAATGTGAACTATCTCATAAAAAAAAAAGAACTGATCTGGAGAACAGATCAAGAAGAGAAAACACAAGAATAATTGGATAACCTGAAAATTATAATCAAAACAAAAAGAATCTTGACACTATAATACAAGAAATAATTAAAGAAAATTATCCTGAGGTGTTAGAACAAGAGGGGAAAGTAGAAGTAGAAAAAATCCACCAATCACCACCTGAAAGAGATCCCACAAGGAAAACTGACAGGAATATTATAGTCAAATTCTGAAATCCCCAGCACAAGGAGAAAATATTATGAGAAACAAGAAAAAAAATTCAAATATAATAGAGCCACAATTAGAATCAGACCAGACCTAGCACTGGTTACACTAAAAGACTGCAGGTCTTAGAACACTATGTATCGAAGAGCAAAAGAACTGGTGTTGCCCCTGAAAATATACCCAGCAAAGTAAAGTATAATCTTGAATGAAAATAAAAGGACATTAAATGAAGTGCCAGATTTTCAGAATTTTATTGCAAAAAGAGCTGAGTTTAATAGAAAATATGACATACAAGATCCAAGAGAAATATAAGGTAAATATAAAAGACTAATTACAAGGGAGTAAGGACAGACCATTTACTTTTTATATGAGGAAATGGTAAACTGTATGTCTAAGATTGTAATTAGTAATTGTATAGTTTGAAAGAAAAATTGGGGTAGAGCTGAGTATGATGTGATTTTAAAAAGGAATACTGTTTAGGAAAAGGTAAAAAGAGTAATTATACAAATGAGGTGCCAGAGGAAGAACTGACACAGAAGAATTCATTAGGGGAGGAGGGCTGGTAGTTCTAGAACCCTACTCTCATCAGGAATGGGTTAAAGAGGGAACAATACATATATATCTAGAAGAATATAAAAGTCTTCTAAATTCAGAAAGAAATAAAACACTAAGGGGATAGGGAGAGGGGAGGGATTTTTAGAGGGATCCGTACTCACACCAGATCTAGGTTAAAGAGAGAACAATATATACATTTTGAAGAGAATAAAAATCTCCAAAATTTATAAAGAAACAAGAGGTTGAGGGAATAGGATAAAGGCTGGGGTGTAGAAGGGTGTCTAGATTAATGAGAATGGGATAAAGAGGGAACAATGTACATATTTGGAAGGCTATAAAATCTTCAAAATTCAAGTCAAAACAAGAGGGCAAGGGGAAAAGATGGCAGGGAGAGGATAAGGAAGGGATCCTTGGAGGGAGGACAGGTTAAGTATCAGGAGGGCAAGGAAATGGGTAGAAGTTAAGTAGAGGAGTCAGGAGGGATAGGAAATAAGAAATACATACAAATATAAAATAAAGATCAGGAGTAGAATTTATTAGGGGAAAAAAGCAGGGGTAATAATCATGATCTCAGACAAAGTTAAAGCTAAAATAGATTTAATCAAAAGAGAAAAATAGGGAAATTACTTTATATGTCAATTATATTAATCAATATTATTTTAAATTATTTAAAATAACTAGGCAATATAAGGTTGGAATATAGCTGTGATGTAGAAGATGATGAGTTGGTGGATTTAGAAAAATATGGAAAGACTTGGATTTATGAAGGAAGATGTTATCTACCTTCAGAGAAACAGAGCACAAACAAGTAGTATGGTCTTACATAGATGCAGATGAATGTATATGTGTATATATGTGTATGATTATATCCATCTATTGATATTCATATGTATGTATGTATTTGTGTATGTGGTGTGTATGTATGTTTGTGTGTATATGTGTATTTATATAAATGTGTATATATATATATGTCTGTGCTCCAGTGCACATGTGTGTGTGTAGTTGATTGTAGCCTTCTTGGGGGAGGCACGAGGTAGAGGGAAAAAGAACAAAATAAAAAGTGCAGAGCAGAGAACAAGAGAAAACTCACAAGGAAGCACAGAAAAGACGGACATATCTGAATACAATATGTAGTTTTTATTAAATAGACTTTCTTGAAATGGGTATTTATTGCTGCATACTTTGAATTCTCTCTTATGTTCTGCTTTGCACATGGCAATCCTTTTTTTCTCTTTTCTTATTTTATATTTGTCTTAGTATTTAAGTTTATAATGTTTCTTTTTCTTTTCTTATTATGTATTGAAGTTTTACTGTTTATATTTAGAATAAATGAACATAAAAAGGAAAAAATAATAGGGTCTATTCTAAAAAGAAAACAAACAACAAAAACAAAATCCAACATGCTTTATAATGATTAATATTTTTCTACTTCACCATGCTGCTCCTTTGTGACCAAGGTTATTTTATTTACCAGTTTATATTTATTTGTAAGAATAAGAATTAGGGCCAGGCTTGGTAGAATATTACTATAATGTCTGCCACTTGGGAGGTTGAGGCTGTTGGATTAATGGAGTTAGAGAGTTCTGAGTAAGGTTAAAGGTTATGGAATGACTACACTGAATATAGAAACAATATGGTAATTCTCCTGGAGTAGAGGACCTGGAGAAGGGAATGGAATAGGAGTAGGAATGGTGAATGATGAATCAGCCCAGGTCAGAAAAATGGAGCAGGTTATAGTATCTATGCCTATCAGTTTGGAGATTGGTTCCATGAGTGGCCATTGTACTTCAAACATGGATGAGTTAAGAAAACTCAGTCTCAAAAAAAAAAAAAGATCCAAAATGGCAGCTCCTGAATTCCCAAATCCAGTTCTTTATGACTGAATGCATGGTATTCCTTATACTGCATTAGGCTGCAATAATAATAACTACTAGCACTTTAAGGTTTGCAAAATCCTTTGTATGCATTTTGTCATCTGATCCTCATAACAACTCAGGAAAGCAGGTGCTATTATTATCCTCATTTTATAGAAGAAGAATCAGGCTGAGAGAAATCTGCACCCTAGGCCTTTTAGATCAATTCAATTTTTTAAAGTTTTGACATGTATAAAACTCAAATACTGAGCATACAAAGAAGAATTAAACATGGCCCCTGCTTTCAAGAAAGTTACAGTCTTGTAAGGGAGGTAAGACATACACAAATAACTACAATTCAAATTTTAATATGTTAAATGCATAGGAGAAGTTAAAAATACTACAAATCCCTTCTTCTCTACTCTCCCCTCCCCCCATAAAGTTCATTCTTCTTTTCCATCCCTCTATTTTTTCACTTTTCTTCTTTCCACTACTGTTTCTTCACCAAAACTTGAGCAGTGGCCATATGGTATATGGATTAAAAGGCAAATAAGGGCTGGCAGGGAGTGTAGTTAGTATTTACCTCCAAAGAACACTCTTGCTACTTTATCTTTTCTTAGGACAAACCTTGAATCATAAACCTGAAAGGAACCTCAGACGACTAGTACAGCCCATCATTGTACAAAAATTTACTCTAACATATAGTTCCACCTACCTGACCAGCTTATGTTTGAAATAAGGAGGAACTCACTACCTCTCAGTGAAGCCCATTCTACTTTGGGATAAATTTAATCATTATGAAGTGACTTTTGTTTGTTTATTAGTAATAAAATTATTGAGAAAACAGGAAAGCAGTCTAGCAGAAACTAGACACAGATCAACTTTTCATGCTGTATGCCAAGATAAGTTCCAAAAGCAAAATGATTTAGACATTAAGGGTGACATCATTAATAAATTAGAAGATCAAGGGTGAAATTACTTGTCAATTTATCAATAGAGGAATTTGGTTTCATGACCAAATAGGTAATACAGAGGGTCACAAAAGGTAAAATGAACAATATTTTTTACCTTATGTAATCAATTTTAAAAATTTTGCACAAAGCCAATACAGCTAAAATTAGAAGAGATATAGCTAAATGGGAAGATGAAGGAAATTTTTGCAGCAAGTGTCTCTGATAAAGATCTCATTTATAAAATAGTTAGAGAATTGATTGAAATTTTTGAGAGTAAGTGCCATTCCTTAATTGGTAAGTCATCAAAGAATATAAACAGACAGTTTTTAGAGGAAGAAATCTATGCTATCATTAGCCATATAAAAAAGTTCTGAACCACAAAGAAAAAAAATTAAAACAACTTCAAATTTCTACCTCATATTGTTCAGATTTGGTAGAAAACAAAAAAAAATTGACAAATTTTGAAGGGGCTGTGGGAAAATAGGTACATTAATGTATTGTTGGTAGATAGTGAACTGATCTAGCCATTCTGGAAAGCAATTTGTAACTCTAACACCCCAAACATTAAACTATGCTTACCTTTTGACCCAGTGATACTCTTTAGTCTATACCCCAAAGGGATTTTTTTTAAATAGAGAAAAAGAACTCATTTGTACAAAAATATTTATAGCAGCTTTTTTGTGGTAGCAAAGAATTGGCAATTGAAAAGTATACCCATCAATTAGGTAATGGCTAAACAAGGTCTGTAATGTTTTAACTTTTTTTCTAGGGTATTTGTTTTTTTTTCTTTTTAAATAAATGATCCTTGTCAATGGTGATAGCAAGGAAGTCTGATCTTCATCCATTTTCCTTCAGAATTCATTCCTTTGGGAAAACATTAATATTGACTTCATAGGTAGTGATTTGGCCAGATAGTAAAATACATTTTATAGTGTATGGGTGCGAACACATTCATACACACACATATATACATATGTGTGTATCTATGTACATATATATACATATACATATGTCTGTGTGTGTATGTATATATATATACACAAATATATACACATTCAAATTTATATGTATATGTATATATATACATATGTGTGTGGATATATATATATATGCATATATATGCATACATGACTATTTCTTTAATTACTTTATCCTAGGAGAATGAAGCTCTTTGTTGATAGTTCAGTTAGTATATCATAACTTCAATTTTGCTTTGTTTCATTATCCATAGCACCCTGATAGGATAATGTCCACTGTAGCTATTCTTTTCATGAAATTAAATGTTAATTTTCCAGGTAGATTTGCAAAATGTAGATGTGATCCCAATAAACTGACGTAAGACTGCATATATTGAGCCAGCAAGAGGAAGATGTTATGGATACTTTTCTATGTTTAATGAAGCACTTTCTCATCTGAGAATATGATCCAAGAAATCTATAATCCAATTGCTTTAAAGTCCAAATTTTGTTGTGGCAGAATGAATTAACTTAACAATACCCAGAAGCTAAATTTGCTTCCATAAGAAATAACAATGAGTATAAAAGTTGTTACTGTATCTTCTTTTTGGATCAAGGTTTCTTTCACTAAGGATCTAAGAATTTTACTAACAACTCATTAATATATCTTTGAGAGAAACAATATCAACTTGTTCTCTGTCACTGAAAAGCATCCATTTCTGCTTTGAAATAATTGTCCTCCATCATAGATTGAGATAGGGGAAAAAAAAAGATGAACCCAAGTTTAATGATGCAAAATGGGTCATTGGATTATTTCCTAAAGATTCAGATAACAATTTCAGACAAATTATGTATTGATTAAATGCCCTAGATCATTAGGAGATACACCAGTCACTAGAAAGTGTGCACACAAAGGTTACTATTTTATCACTTCATCATTCATTGGTGGCATAGATTCCAAAAATCAAATTCAGTTTCCAAATGCTAAAAAAAATTAGGTGATATATTCCAAGAAAGAAACATATGTCCAAGTATATTTTGTCATAGGTCTTTCCAAAGTGTCATTCAAAAAATAATATTGTTTATATAAAACTCAGAAGTTTTAGGGAAAATAAAACAACTTTTTTTCTTTTTAAAAAACAAAGGAAAATCTCATAACATTATTTTCCATTTTCACCCCAATTAAAGACAAATGGTAATTTTAAAATCTGTTCTGTTAACAGATTAAATAATTCATAATACTAAACATATCTATTTTTAATCTAGAACCATTTTGTACTAACATGGCAGACAATTCTCTAATATAATTTTATTAATAATGTGGTCCATATTTTTAAACAAGTCAAATTATTTATGTAGCACATACTGCAGAATATGATTTTCATCACATTTGAAAATCTAGCTAGCTAGATCCCAAGAAACAAAATGACATATATTTATGTATACATGTGTAGAAATGCATGCAGAAACTTGCCTTTCTGCAAGATGATGGGCCAGATGTGCTCATGTGCAGAGAAAAGCTTGGCTTAGGACTTTTAAAAAGAGTAAAGTTAACAAATAATAATTGATTACAAAAACAGAACTGAAAAACAGTTGATAGAATTAAAGAAAAAAATTTCACCCTATTGTGGACTAAAAGCATTTATATGTGAAGTTCATTGTTTTCAACTCAATATCTATAAACCCAGAATAATCTTAACTGCTCTTATTTTTTCCATCCCAGAATAAGGACAATTAAGCAGAACTCTATAGTGTAATTAGAAGACTTTGTAATGTTCCCAGGTATCATAGGAACATCATCTAGCCCACACAGACCAGATTAGTTTTTCTTAAAAGGTATTGAAACCATCCTTGAGACTTAACTGGTCCAAGGGACTAAGGCTATAGCAATGTAGCTTCCTGGTGGCTCAAATATAAAAGTCAGTGTATGAGAAGTGACAAGCTCTTCCTTCACACTTGAGGAAGAGTCATGCACTGAATTCATGCGGTTATCTTGGTTAAATATCCTTTCCATGCTATGATTAAGTAAGCCTCATTTTTAAAAATTGCTATATGGTAAGCAAGGGCCTCATGTCATTCTAATCTTGAACCTGAGCCAACAGTTGGGTCTGAATCAAACCTGGCTTAAAATATTTGGTCATATTTGGAAGGATTAAAATGACTTCCTTGAAGTAGAGAAAGAATAAGGCAGAAAATGGTGAACCAATTCAACTCCACAATGTCCTCCTTTGTTGAATTCCAATCCCCGTTGTCATATCACTGATTACTCCCAGCCAAACCTCACTTTGGATCGCCTCAACATTGTGTTACCTTCACTCTTACACATGTGTTGCTGAACAAAGGTGTAGAAAATCACATAATCATTTTGAATGAGTCCACTAAAAAAATCATATTACATAATGTCAACTGGGTCCTCACTGCTGCTAGGCAATCCTACTAAACCTCCCTTATCAACTCACTATTTCACTCTCCATGGTGGCTCTCCCAAACCTTTTAACCCTTTCTCAAATTTCCCATGGTTCTTCCTCCCCCAACTCTCTCAGCTGAGAACCTTGCCTCATATTTTACAGAAAAGAATTTGAAGCCATTTGACATGAATTTTCTTTTCTCCTCTCTTTCTCATCTCCTATAACTCAGGTGCCTTCTACTACTCTCTTTTCATGTATTGATGATGACTTCACAGTCACCAATTTAAAATAAAATGTAATTTTCCCTATGGTTTGGAAAATAGCAGGATCATTGGTTATTTGCCCTTCTGCTTCATCAAAGACATTAAAAAATGTGTCATATAGTAGGGGAAGGAATTGGGGAAACATTTCATTATATATTTCAATTCAGCAAATAATTACTCTGTGCATTTATACAGTTACTTCAGTAATAAATAGTTCCAGATACTATTTTAATAATCTCATGAAATATAATAATTTTGAAAGTGCAAAAACAACAAGAAGAAAAAGTATGGCAAATTTACCCCTGACTGACATAATGAAATGACCTTACTCCTTATCAAGGCTAATTCCTCTCCTTATTCAAATTATCCTATTCCATTGCATCTTCTCCACCAGATAAAGCCCTCTGTCATCCCCACTCTTTCATTTATTCTCCCTGTCTATTGGCTCATTTTCTACTGCCTACAAACATGTCCTTGTCTCCCCTATCCTGAAAGAACCTTTATTGACCCTTCCATTCCTACTAACTGCCATACTAAATCTCTTTTGCCCTTTGTAGCTAAACTTCTTGAAAAGGCTTTCTATAATAGGTGCCTCAACTTTCCCTCTCGTTCTTTTCTTAACCCCTTACAGTCTGGCTTCCAACCTTATCATTCCAGGACTTCTGTTTCTGGGAGCCAAGATGGTGAAGTAAAAAGGTAGTCACTCTCACCCTCCCTATCAACCTCTGAAAGCCCAGAAAATATCACCTCAGAAAAAACCCTGAAACCGCTGAACCAGAAGAAAGACGGGGAACAGCAGTGCAGTAGCCCAGGTCGCTTGAGGGATTAAAGGGAAAGACCCCTCTTGCCCTGAGAAAAGGGGAGCAGTACAGAACGGGAGGCATCCCAGCCAGCTAGTGGAAAACTCCACTTTAGCACACCAGGAGGCGATCTTGGTGCCTTGGCATTCTACGGCAAATGGTTCTCCCAGAGCCTCAGCAAAAATAAGGGAAACAGCACTACAAAGAACCCCAGGCAGATAAACACTCTTCAGCATTCATCTGAAAGGAGCTGAAGAAAGCAACCTAGAGTTGCCCAAAAGTTCCAGCCTTACTGATTCCAGCCCAACATCAGGTAAGCTGCCAGAACCCTACAGCCTCCAACTGCTAACCAGGAGGAGATCCTGAAGCCCAGGTGGTAGAGCAGGCAAACACCAACACCTGGATCTCCAAGTGCCTCAGTGAGGGCAGGGGAACTGGTGGAAACCAACTCAGAAAACCACCAGGTGCCTAGGCATTTTACAGCAAAGGAGTCTCCCAGTGCCTCAGCAGAACTAAGGGAGGCAACACTGCAAGGGCCCCAGGCAGATAAATACCCTGCAGCACCCATCTAAAAGGAGCTGAAGAAAGCTAAAGGAAAGGAAAAGCAGGCAACCTAGAATTGCCTGAAAGTTCCAGCCTTGCTGATTCCAGCCCAACTCCAGGTAAGCTGCCAGAACCCTACAGCCTTCAATTGCCAACATAAGAGGCCCCAGCACACAAAGTCAGTGACCAAGACCTAGGCTCCCAACACATGAAGCTTGGGTCAGTGCCCTCTGTTCCCCAGCAGGAGACTCAATCTCTTTAAAGGCCAGGAAAGAAAGAAACACCATGAGTAAAAAGAAATGTACCATAGATTCATATTATGAGAAGAGTGAAGACCAGCCTTATCATTCCACCAAAACTGCTCTCTCCAAAGTTACTAATGATCTTAGTTGCCAAATCCAATGACCTTTTCTTTATTCTCATTCTCCTTTGACCTCTTTGCAGCCTTTGACACTGTTGATCACACTCTCCTCTTTGATATTTTCTTCTCTTTTTTGGGGACACTTCATTTTCCTCCTACCTATCTGACCATTTCTCTTCTGTCTCCTTTGCTGGATCCTCGTCCAGATCATGTCCTCTAACTGTAGGTGTCCCTAAGGGTTCTTTCCTAGGCCCTCTTCTCTTCTCCCTCTTTACTACTTCATTTGGTGATCCCAACAGCTTCCATGGAATTAATTACCATCTCTATGCTGATGATTTTCAAATCTACCTTTCCAGTCCCAATTTCTCTTCTGATCTCCAATCTCACATCTCCCAACTGCCTTTCAGACATCTTGAACTGGATGTCCAGTAGACATCTTAAACTCAATATGTTCAAAACTAAACTAAAAATATTTCCCCTTAAACACTCCCTACCTCCTACCTTCCCTACTACAACACCATTTTCCCAATCCCTCAGGCTTGCAACTTAGGAGTCATCCTGAATTCTTTACTATCTCTCACCTTCCATAGCCAAGCTTTTGGAAAGGTTTGTTGATTTCAATTTTGCAACATCTCTCAAATGTATCTCCTTCTCTCCTCTGATCTTGCCACCATTCTAGTACAGACTTTAGTTATTGCAATAACTTCCTGGTGGGTCTGCCTACTTCAAGTCTCTCCCCACTCAATCAATTCTCCATTCAGCCACTAAAGTGAGTTTCCTAAAATACAGGTCCAATCATGTCCCCTTCCTACTCAATGAACTGCAGTGGCTTCCTATTACCTCCAACAACAAATACAAAAATGCTCTGTTTGACATTCAAAACCTTTCATACTCTTTGAAGTCTCTTTATACTTTACTCCAACACATACTTTTTAATCCAGTGATCTTGGTCTCCTGTCTGTTCCATGAACAAAACACCCTCTTAGTTCAGGGCATTCTTTCTGGCTGTCCTCCATGCCTGGAGCAATTTCCCTCTTCTTCTGTGATTCTTCTCTGACTTCTTTTAAGTCCCAATCACAACCCTACAATCCAAATACAATCCCAATTACATACCTACAGGAAGCCTTCCCCCAAACCTCTTTGTTCTAATGCCTTCCTTCCCTCTTTGTATAGCTTACTTTCTATATATTTATTTGCATGTTGTTGCCTCCATGAGGTTGTAAGTTCCTTGAGGGCAGGAACATTCTTTTGTTTCTTTTTTGTGTCCTTAGTGCTTAGCACAGTGCCTGGCACATAGTAGGTACCTAATAAATATTCATTGATTGATTTGTTCATAGAGACAGTTATGAATTCCTCTTTTGTATGTATTCTGTTTCCAAATAAATATGCCATGAATATGAAAAGTACTTCTTCTTCTTGTTCAGTCATTTTTCAGTCATGTTTGACCCTCTGGGAACCCATTTGGGGTTTTCTTGGCAAAAATACTTGTCATTTCTTTCTCCAGCTCATTTTGCAGATGAGGAAATGGAGGCAAACAGAGTCACACATCTAGGAAGTATCTGAGGTCAGATTTGAAATTCAGGAAGATGAATCTCTAGTATTTCATCCACTGTGACACCTAGCTGCCCTATAAAAATACTAGAAATTGTCATTTGTTGCATTTGTATATCTTTTTTATTTGGAGGTGATAATTATCCCCATGACCACCAGCTTGGCCCTCACTCACTAAAGGATCATGTTTGGGCATTGTCTAAGAATTGTACTAAATGAACTGCTTGGAAATGTTTTATATAGTAGGCTATTAGGGACTGTGCTATGTGGAATTTATTGAGACTGGTCCAAGGCACAGGAGGAGTCACTTGAAGAGACAATGTATGATCCTTTTCATGATCCAGGGACATGTTCAGAATTGGGGATATGGGCAACGTGTGCTGGAGCCAGATCATGAGAGATGATTGTTAAATTTTCAGTGTGAGTATTTATACCTCAGAAATCAGCAAAGACTACAAAACAGGGTTTGATTGATTTGTTGATTGTCTAGACTTAAGAAAGTGATGGAGAAATGTTAATAATGCAGGTTAAAGTTAAAAGTGTGTCATATATATATTTTGCCCCAGAGAATTGGTTCTTAAACATTCATTGCTCACCTCTGGATATGGACAAAGGTATCCAACAAACTCTATTCGATTTGCTGAGGACAGAGTGGGGGTATATAAATCTAAAAAGAGAGACAACTTCTACTCTCTCTCTTTCTCTCTGAACTTCCTGTGAGAAGTAAGTGAGGGGTCCCTGTTGATTAGGACTTAGTGTAATATAAGGGTGGGGAACCTGTGGCCTCGAGGCCATACATGGCCCTCTTGGTCCTCAACTGTGGCCCTTTTACTGAATACAAACTTCACAGAACAAATCTGTATCCACCCCTTGGTATAGGGCTTGGGCACCATTTCCCACTATAGCAGAAATGATGATTGCAGCTAGTCTTTTTACTAGCCTAGGGGAGTGTGATTGACTTTTTCTTTTGTTTCTTTCTGTCACATAGGTGAGCAGTCTTGGTAGCAGCCTTATGAGTTTTAGATGTCAGGAATTCCTGAGACCTTCAGTCAGAGATTACTGGCAGTAGAAAAGTTTGTTTGTTTGTTTGTTTTTGTTTTGTTTTGTTGCATCAGAGAGGATGACCACTGACAGGAGGGGAAGTCCTGGCCTGATTGTCTAGGACCCCTTGGAGTTGCCTGAGCCATCTCATATGGTCCATAACCTCATCAACATAGTGGAAAATCCAGCATAAGAGGTAGTACTCGGACCAACACAAGGGAACATTACCAGGCCCTAGTCTAGGGAACATCTAGCAAACACCAGTCCATCTGCCCCTTTGTACTAGACTGAGTGCTGCCAGGATACAGGGGGAAGTCCTCAATTCTAACAAGGGTAGGGAGAAGTGCCAGAGGTCAAGTCATACCATAATGAAACATCCCTAGGAACTGGTAGAGGGCTCAAGCCTCTATTACAGCATCTGAGGCAATTTTTAAGGGAGACAGAGTGTGGTGCTGGCATAAAGGAACGGTATCTAGGCATTAAAATGTGATCAAGTCCCAGGGTGGGGGGAGGGGCAGTAGTCCAATGCAGTATTCTGGTCCTGGGCACAGAGGAGTACAGCAGCAGCTCCCACAGAAATCCTCACACAAGGTAGCAGTTATTGGCCCTGTATGTAATGTCATGGGCAGCAATGGGCAACAAAGTGGACAATGGTTCAGGTTCCAGCAGCTGCTGGGTGACAGCCTCAACTAGCTACAGTAGGAGCATATTGAGCAGGTATATTGCTCCTATAATAGTGGAGACTGGCATTGGCAATGGCATAGGCAGGCCCATCAAAGCCCTCTACTTGCTATAAAGGTCCCTCTACTTTGCTGCTGGTATAGTACTCTATGGTCAACAAACATTTCTCAGGAAATGTTTAGAGGACTGAGAGACAGAGTTCTTAGGACATTTCTTGCTTTCTGATGAGCATAATGGGTAGGGGAAGAAAGGGAGGAGGCAGTCAAACTGTCTACGTAGACCCCAGAGAAGAAGTGGAGCAACAATTGTAAACACAGGTTTCTAGGCTCCCAGGATTAGGGAGGTCCAGACTGATAAACTGAGGAATGTTGGGTATGGGAGAAGAGTATACAGAGTGGTTAAGTGCAGAATCTCTTGCCAAGACTATGCAATAGGCCATAGATGCAATAGGTTAATAACTTCTTAGCTTCCTTGTTGAAGATGACCTTGACCTGTGATGAGGTTGTGGCTTTGACATTCCTGGTCCAGTTTGTGCTCATTTTTAACCACCTTTTTTGGGGGGATACTCCCTGTGAAATGCAAAGATTTGGCATCATCCATTATATGGTTCATAATGGGACTTGATCCTTCCAAAAGGGTCACAGCATCATAGATTCAAAACTGGATGGAACCTTAAAGGACATTTATTCTACCTTCCTTATTTTACAGATGAATAAACTGAGGTTAAGTGATTTGCCCAGGGTCACACAGCTAGCAAGTATCTGAGGATGGGTTTAAATTTAGGTCTTCCTTACGCTAACCCTAGTGAGAGTTGAGATCTGGGAGTTATTAACCCACATTAGCAAATGGCTACAGCCTCCTTCCCTCTTCCATAGATACATGAGGTGGTTGGAGAAGGGATAAAATCCCTAAAAATAATTCTTTGAGGTAAAGAAGGGTTACTTTGATATTCTCTCTTTTGTTCACACGATAGGGAAAATCTTCCCTGAGTTCTTATGTTTCTATTTCCTAGCAACTACTCTGCTCTGTTTTCCAAGGTTTTTGCATGGCCCAAAAGTTTCTTTGCCACTGGCCACTCTGACTCTATAACTAAAGCTTCACCCTTTGCTATGGCTCTCTGCCCATCAAGGTATAATCTCCTATTCTGTGCTTTATTGCTGCTTATTAACCTTCACAGCTCTCCTATCCTGTGAGACTATCCAGGACACATGCCTGCAGATAGTCACACAACTTTGGTTCAATTTTTAAATCACCCAACAGCTGCAGTCTAGTTGGTCACAAAGGCATTTGTTCCTCAGGCAGCTATAAGATTTCTCTCACTTGTTCCTCTAATAAAAAGTCTCTCTATTCATACTCTTAACTGTTAAGAGTTTCTAGATTCTATTTGATTCTTCCCTGCTCCAGGATTTGAGTAGTGAGCCTCTGTCCATATTCAATACCTCCCCCTGATAATAAACACTTTGTGTTTGTCTTTTCACCTCTTGGAATTCCCTGCTCTCCTCTCCCACAGAAGCCAGTCCTGCAAATTGACCTTACACTCTAGCAAGTTTTAAGATAGCATCAGAAACACTAAAGGTTTGAGCTCATGTCCTCTTTCCAAAATTCTTACAACCATGGCAAAACAAAATGAAACAAAACAAAAAAACCCTTTTGTTTTCCTCACATGTAAATTCTAAAATTTTGCTCATTGGCCTCTAATTTTTAGGTTTCACTCATTCTCTCATCTTTTTTGATAACTGGACAAATATTTGTCCTCTCCCAGGCCCATGGCACAGGTCCTCTATGCCATAATGTTTCAAATATCAAAGTGATACAACATTCACATTCTCAGCTGCTCTGGGAGTTCAAGTGGTATGACTGGGGCAAGGTGAGAAGACAAAAGAATGGTATGCTGGAAGGGTGCCTTCTGTGCCAAGTTAATGTACTTTTATTTAAATATTTATGCAATATGGAGCCACTGAAGGATTTTGAGCAGGGGAATAGCAAACAAGCAACTGTGTGTTGGGAAGACCATGAGGGGAGAGACTTGAGACAAAAGTTACTTTGGAGCACTACATTTTAGGTGAGGCACTGAAAATCTAAAGACCATCCAAAGGAAGGTGACTAGAATAGTGAAGGGTCTAGAGATCATGCCACATGATCAGATGGTTGAAGGTTTCTAGGGCAGAGAAAAGACTATTTAATTGGATAGGGTCAGGGAGTGAGATAGTCATGTTCAAATATCTGCAGAGTTAGACTAGTTCTTCTTTGGTCTCATAAGATAGAACTAGGAGCAATGGGTTGAAGTTAAAAGGAAGCCAATTTAGACTTAATGTTAAAACACACACACACACACACACACACACACACACACACACACACTCACAGCTTTCTTACAATTAGACCTATCCCAAAAGGGGAACGAGCTGCTTTAAGTGATAATAGGTTTTCTTTAGTGAATAATTTTCAAGCAAAAACTTAATGAGTATTTGCTGGAAGAGATTATTGTTCAGATTATGTGACTATCATTCAACCAAATGTCCTCTGAAGTTCCTTCAACTCTAAGTTTGTGTAATACTAGAACAGTTAGGGGAACTATGAAATTTGTCATGAAAATACCTAAGATGAGAAGTGATGATTACCTGAACTAAGAAGATAGAGGTTAAATGACTTGCTCGGGTTCATATAGCTAGAAAATATCAAACTGGATCTGATTGCATGTCTTCCTGATTCGAGGTCCAGGACTCTATCTACTGCACCACCTAGCTGCCTCAAAAAAACACAGAAGGGAATGAATAATATATTTCAAAAAGCAAAGGAGCTTAAAATGAAACACAAAATTACATATCCTGACAACATAAGCCTAATAATCAACAATGGTGGGGGAGGGGGGAGAACATTCAACAAGAGACAGGGTTCTGTGACATTCCTGAAAAACAAAAACAAAAACGAACAAAAAAAGATAAGCACAAAAGAGGAAATCTTGAAAATTAGAAGAGAAAAAGATAAGTTGGAAACTAAAAAGACAACAGAACTGATAAAACTAAAACCAAGCCCTCTGAAAAGACTAACAAAATTGAAAAAAAACTTTTAATTTCATTAAATAAAAGGTACAAAATCAAATCAATGAAAGCAAAAAACAAAGCATAATCACAACAAAAACAGAATGAAAAAATATATCATCAGAACTTACTATGCACAGTTAGACAAAATAAAAATTTACCTTCAAAAGTATAAAATGCCCAAACTGACAGAAGCCTAAAGAGGAAACTCAAATAATCCAGTCTCAGGAAAGGAAACAGAATTACTTATAAAGGAACTACTGGGAGGGTTGCGGGAGGTCCTGATGGATATAGAAGAAAAGAGTATCAAACTTTTAAAAGAATTAATACCTATACTTTACAAAATGTTTTTGAAAACTAAGAAAAATCTTACTTTACAAAACACTTATGGGACAAATATAGTTTTAATGCCTAAAATAAGGAAGGATAAAGCAAAGAAAACTATAGGTCAATACCACAAATCAGTATTAATTTGAAAATTTAAGTAAACTCCTGGCAAAAAGACTTATTTATCCAAAACATCATTCATTAGGATTAAATTGGATTTATACCAGTGATGCAAGGATAATTCAACATTAAGAACATAATTAACATAATAAATTAAATATCTAAAATCACATAGCTTTAGACTGGTGCATAAAGTAGCAATTGATAAAAATCCATTGATAAAGTATAACACTCATTTATTATAAAAACCTACAAAGTATAAGCAAAGAGGGATCATGTATTAATGTGATTTAAAAAATCTAAAACCAAAGAGAAGTGACATAAGTAAGAATACAACATTAATAACCTTCCCAATAATTGCATGTTTAAATTAAGTATGTCCCCTTTCTCCATTATTAATAATAATAGCATTTATATAGTCCCTTAGGGTTTGAAAATGGGTGGCTAGGTGACACAGTAGGTAGAGTGCTGGGCTTGGAGTCAGGAAGACTCACCTTCCTGAGTTCAAATTTGGCCTCACACACTTACTCATTGTGTGACCTTGGGCAAGTAACTTAACTCTGTTTGCCTTAGTTTTCTCATCTGTAAAATAAGCCGAAGGAAATAACAAACCACTCCAGTATCTAAATGGGGTCACAAAAAGTCAGATATGGCTGAAAAATGACTAAACAATGGTTTGAAAAGCACTTTAAAATTATTGTCTCATTTTATCTGCACATCATCTCTGGGAGGTAGGTGTTGTTGTTATACCTATTTGATAAATGAGGACACTGAGGTTAAATGACTTGCTCAGGGTTACACAATCAGAAAGTTTCTGAAAATGAATTTAAGCTCAGGTCTTCCTGACTCCAGGTCCAGAGCTCTATCACTATGACACTTAGATGTCTCTATGATTGATCCAGTTCTAGAAATTCTTGAAACAACATTAAGAAAAAAAAAGAAATTAAAGATATTTAAAATAGCAAAGGAGAGATAAAATTATTCCTTTTTTTTTTTTGACTGCATTAAAACTTACTTAGAAAATCCTAGAGAATCAGTAAAGAAATTGAGATAATAGTCCCAGCAAAGTTCCGGGTGACAAGGTTATTCCACAAATGCAACATTTCTCTATAATAACAACAAAATTCAGGCTGCAATAATAGAAAATGAAATGCCTTTGAAAATAGCTACAAAATGCATAAAATATTTGGTAGTCAATCTACCAATTCACACTCAATTTTTGTATGGATCCAATTACCAAATGTTCCTTAATGAAATAAAGAACAATTTAAATTGCTGGAGCAGTATTCAGTGCTCAAAGTTGGGCTATGCTATTATAATAAAAATAACAAAAAAAAGTTAACTTACAGATATAGTGCTAATCCAAATAAATTTGCAAATGAATATTTTACAGACTTAGGGGAAATAATAATAGAATTCATTCTGAGTAATAAAAGATCTAGAATATCAAGGTGAAAATGAAGGAAAAAATTAAGACTGAAGGGGGGTCTAACACTTCCAGACCTCAAACTATGCTATAAAAGACAACTAGGTGATACAGTAGATGGAGTGCTGGGCCTGAAATTAAGAAAACCTGAGTCAACTCTAGTCTCAGACACTATTTGTGTCTCCTTGGACAAGTTATTTAATCTTTGCCTCAGTTTTCTCAATTGTAAAATGGGGAGAAAAATAATACCTAACTCCCAGAGTTGTCATGAAGATAAAATGAAACAATATTTGTAAAGTGCTTAGTGCCTGGCACATACTAGTTGCTATATAAATGCTAACTACCACTACTACTACTACTACTACTACTACTACTACTACTACTACTACTACTACTACTATAGTGGCAATCATCAAAAAACAATGGATATCAATTTTAAAATAGATAATGGGTACCAACAGGTGCCAATTTTTAAACAGATAAAATAATTAAATAGAACAGACTAGGCAAGGAAGAATCAGAAATATTGGAACACAATATCCCAATTGTTTGAAAACTCAAAAACAAATTACAGAACTTTCTATATGATAAAAATCTATTGGGGAAAATGTAAAGAAATCAACACAAGTTAGGTTTGGATTAATATTTAGCACCAGAGTTATCAGACTCTCTGTCCATAGGCCACATATGCCCAAAACAAAACAAAACAAAACAAAAAAACAAAAAAAACTCCCAAGTGGGGCAAAAACAGATTAAAATGTAATTGGGCAGCATTTAATAAAATAAGTGAGAACATAATACGACACAGATAATGTCAATTTGTAGTTTTCTAAGTCAATATGGATCCCATAGGGATCTGCCTTTTCTATTTGAGTTTGACACCATTTTCTTATACCATATTACATAATAAATTCAAAATGGTTATGTGATTTTCATATTAAATATTATACTGTGAAAAATAGAAAAGAAGTAGATTACAAATACCTTTCTCTTTTTTTTAAGTCCAGTTATTACATTGTATTTTTACTTCATTACAGATTACTCCCACTGGGTGAGAGATCTCTGTAATAAGTAAAAAAAATTAAGTACAGCTAATAGTCCATTGATTTGATTTAAAAATATATGCAACATTTTCATTGTTTCACATCTGTACCTTTAAAAAAATGAACAGAAATCTACTTTCTTTCCTTCCTACTCAACACCATTGAAAATAACAAAGAAAAAAAATTATTGTAATAAAAATGCATAGTCAAACAAAATAAATTCCCTCAATGATTGCATACAAAACTATGAGTCTCTGAACTCTAAATCTGTCACTTCTCATTAATTGATACCATGTTTTGTTTTGTTTTGTTTTATCAGTAGTCCACTAGGATCATGAATGGTCATTGAATTGATCTTAACTCTTCCTGCTTTCGAGGTTGTTTGTTTTTGTTTTTTACTTTATTTTGTTTACATTGTTGTTGCATAAATTATTCTCCTGGTTCTGCTCATTTCATTCTTCATCAGTTTATAAGGGTCCTCAAACTCTTTATTTTGATACTTTTCATGTTATACAATAAATTGTTCTTCTGGTCTTACTTACTTCACTATGTATTGGTTTATTTAAGCCTTTCCATGTCTTCTTGAAATCATCTATTTCTTCTTTTCTTGCAGTACAATAGTCCTCCATTACACTTATATAAAACAGCTTTTTCAGGGAGGGAAATTATTTTTCTATTATATTAAAAAACAATTATAAGGGGCAGCTAGTTGGTGCAGTGGATAGAGCACTGGCCATGAAGTCTGGAGTACCTGAGTTCAAATCGGGCCTCAGACCAAACACTTGACACTAACTAGCTGTGTGACCCTGGGCAAGTCACTTAACCCCAACTGCTTAAAAAAAAAAAACAAAAAAAAACAATTATTAAATTAGGAATAAGACTTTTTCTCTTTATTTCCTCATTCAAGGACCATCCCCTGTAGGTCAGTTAGCCAGTATCTGAAGAACAAGGCTAATAGATGAGATTGCCCAAATCTTTCTGCCCTTATTACACAATCTCCCCAACCCCCATTGGAGTCTAGGATGACCTTACTCATGAAGGTGAAAATCAACCAGAGAGGTCTGGGTGGAAATGGATTCCTTTGTCAAGATTGTTGGAGGTGGCAGAGTCTCATGATCCAACCACATTCTCAGATGGAGTGGCCAAAGATTTTTAGCCCACCCAATGATTAACTGTTCCCCAATCAAGATTGATTTTCACCTGACAGGAGCACCCCCTTTTCCAAGGGTATTTAAAGCATTCAGTGTCTCCATGGTTTTGTCTCAGATTACTGAAAGAAACCAATGACCATTAATTTATTGATTATTAGCTAGCCTAATTAAGAGTATTAATTACCCAGAAGCTCTGTCTCTCAGGCTTTTCATTCCATCATATCAGTCATTTCTCAACTGATGGAAATCTCTTTAGTTTTTTGGGTTTGTGTATTTGTTTTGTTTTTGTCAACACACAAAAAAACTGCTATAAACTATTTTTGTAGACAAAGGACCTTTTTTTTCCCTTTCTTTAATCTCTTCTGGGTATAAGACTAGTGGTAGAATATATGTGTAATAGGGTTAGCTTAGTAATTTTTGTGTATAATTCCAATTGCTTTCCAGAATGCATAGGTTCAACAACAGTGCATTAATGTGCATGTTTTCCCATAGACTGTCTAAAAATTATCATTTTCCCTCTTTTATTATCTTGACCATAGTGATGGCTGTGAGGTAGAATTTCAGAATTGCTTCAATTTTCATTGCTCTAATTATTAGTTATTTGGAGCATGTTTTCATATGGTTATAAATTGCTTGGATTTCTTCCCTTTAGAACTATCTATTCATATCGTTGGACCATTCATCAGTGGGGGAACTCTCTTTTTTCTTATAAAGGTAGATGATAACTTCCTAAGCAAACAAGGGATGGAGGCAATTATAAAAGATAAAATAGGTCATTGTGATTAAATGAAATGCAAAAACTTTTGCAAAAATAAAATTCATGCACCTAAAAAAGGGAAAACTGCCAATTGACAAAACAAACAAAAACTTTCTATCAAATATATCTGAGACAAGTAGCACAAATATATAAGACCAGAAACTTATTTTAATATTAGTAGGCTGTCTTGATGGAGTGTGCAAAAGATAAGTGTAAACATGGTATTGGAGCTATATAAAATATTTGTGGGGGGAGACTTGGATTTGGGAAACATTGCATAGAAGTGATCATTGAAGACATAAGAGTTAATGAGCTTAGAGAGAGAGTAGGGATGAAAAGAAAATATCCAATGACAAAACTTTGAAAGCTATCCACATTTAGAAGGTAAGAGGAAAAAAATAAACCTGTGATAAATATTGAAGGGGAACAGTAAGAGGTGGAGAATCATCAAGGAGTGGTATTCACCATAGAAACAGTATTCAGGGGGAAAAAAAAGGAGTTTGCAATCATGTAAAATGCTACAGAAAGATTACAGAGTTCAAAAACTGTGAAAAGGTTATTGCATTTAGCTAATCTTATATCAACTATTACCATTGAGAAAGCAGTTTCAGTTAGGTTTGGGGGAAAGAAATCAGATTACAAAGTGTTGAGAAGTGAATGAGATGTGAATAAAAGTGGTCAGGCTACTGTTTCAGGAAGTTTAGTAGTAAAGAAGAGAAGAAAGATTAGATGACAAAAGAAGGATTTAGTCTGTGAGTGTGTGTGGGTGTGTATGGGTGTGTGCACATGTGGGTTCCATTGGGAGAGATGTGAAAATGTTTGTAGGTAAAGGGGAAGAAACCAATAGAAAATAGGAGTTGATTGAAGGTGTGGAGGTCAGAGTAAAAGAGGGAGATGATCAATCACATAAGCACCCATAAGTAACAGAATATGAGATCAAGAGCATGAGTTTAGTCTTCATTAGGAACAAGATAAGAGTAAAGAATGGAACACTTCAGTGAGTATACATATGAGTACATATGAGTATACATATGAGTATACAGCTACCTGAAACCCTTTACTGTATTAACTGAGTGTTCAGTAGGACTTTTGATAAAATTTAAAACATATTGATTAACCTAAAGGTCCAATGACATGGGTGACATTAACAAGAGATAAATAGCAACCCCCTAGGGAAGAAATAACTACAGCAGCACATAATAGTTCTGTCAAAAAACCGCAAGAGCTCAGCCAGGAAGCAGAGAATGGAAGCTTCAAAAGAAAGCAATGGCAAAAACTGAAACTTCAATAGACAAAGACCCTGGAGGAAATCAGATCAGCAGCAGAAACCCCAGAGAGAGATCCAGAACTTCTACAAAAGAACTTGTGAAATGTGAAGCTAAGAAGTAGAAAGACACTCACTGAGGGAATCATTTGATAAGAGTTGGACATGTAAGATCCCTTTCAGACATGGCACAACCTTTCCTTAACTTGGAATGTTAGTTTTCCAATCAGGAAACACTTCTCCTTGTGCCATAGGCATCTGCTATTGTGTCTTTTCACAACACAGGGTTCTGGGGGCTCATTTTTTCCTGCTATTTGATCTTGTTATCCAAGTTCAATTAAATACTTTGATAATGATTTATGATTCTTACCTGGTCAATCCTTAGTAAAAGCACAAACTGGAGGCAGTGCTTAAAGTGAAACAAGCAATGGATTTGGAATCAAAGGATCCAAGTTCAAATTCCTCCTCTGCCATTTGTTAATCTGCAATGTTTAGCAAGTCCCTTAATGTCTCTGAGCCTTAGAGTTATCATCTCAAAAGTAAGGGAGGGGAAAATGTGAAGGAAACTAGATGGCTTCTGTGGTCTCTTCCAGACCTAAATCAATAATCCTATGAGGTCTCAAAGTCATGACTACCCCATAGTAGTAAAAGGTTCAAGAGCTTATTGGTACATTGCAGAATCAGGACCAGAACACACTATCAATCTTCCAGTGCTCTTTCTACTATACCACTCGTGTAATTAATTTATTTGTTAATATACATTCTATTCTTCCTATTATCTACAGTAAAAAACAACTTCTGCAATGATGTTGTAGCCTCTAAAATTCACTTTGACTTTGTAAATGTGTGCTTTCTTTCTTTATAAGCACTTACATCTCCTAAAAAGAAGTTTCCATATCTGTTAAATTAGCAGAAAATTTAGCTGGGGTAAAATTGGCCTGATCTTTTTTTTTAGCTGTAACAGGGTTTTAGTGCATGCAAAGCACTTAAAATGACGTCATTCATGTCTGGAGATTAGAGATTGCCTGGACCTTCTGCATTCCTTGGTGGGAGCAGCTTTTTTTTTTCCATTGGCTTACCTGAACTATCATTGTCTTTAAAATGGTGTAACTAAGTAATAAGCAGGGCTTTTACTGCTTTCATATTTTAGGGTTGAAGAATTCTTTCACTTAAACCATGATGTAAGGTGGGAGAGCCTGACGGCTGCCACCTCTTCCTGCCCCCTGACCCCACTCTGGGAGGACTCCTGTATTTGACCTTTGGGTTCCTTCTTTTGCACTCTGGGTTCAAGCAGTGGAATTTTCTATGTAAGCAGGATTTGGGGAAGAATGAAAGGTGGTTGAGACCTGTGACAATCATGGTTAGGAGTTTCCTTCCACCCAAGCAGACCAGTAATGAGTCTTGCAGAGTTGCCTGAGGTGCAGAGAGGTTAAGTGACTTGCCCTTGATGGACATGATTAACATAGATGAGAGAAATAACCAAATAGGTAAGTTTTTCACAAGAAAATATTTTTGAACGAATGATTTTTTCTTCTTTTCAACAAAGTACCATTTCTGACAGGTAATACTTTCAAAGGAAATGTTGTAAATCATCTCTAAAATAATGGTTTCATATTTCCCCCATCATAAAACACTATGTTATCATAATATTATACCATCCTTTTAAAGCTATGTCCACCTGCACTATATATCATCACATTTTATGCTTTATTACATAGCAATGGTAAAAGAAAATAGGAAATTGGGATTAATTGCATTGGGACAGAAAAGGGAGATAGAAATAAGGGATAGACAAAACCAACTAAAATGAGTATTTTTGAGTTCTAACAATTTTTGTGATTATTTTGTTCAATTTTTTGACATCTTCCTTATGAAAAAATAATTTTTATAGATTTTTATTTTAATAGGGGAAAGAGGGCTAGCAATATTTTTCTGAGTTGCCCTTTTTTTCCTACATAACTCAGTGAAGGAACTTGGTCCTGACATGCCATATATTAGTTAATTCATTCATTGATTAAACAGACATTTATTATGTACTTATATTACTGTAGTATGCTGTGCTAGACATTGCAAAGATTTACATTGTTAATCACTTGTTATTACTGTGTTTTGAAAATATTTTACTCTAACCTAGCAGTCTTTAGGAAAATAGCATGATTGACATCAGGGGAGAACAGAAGAAGGGCATTTGTTTAGATATAAACCTTATTGATTTGTTTCTGCCAGTTCCATTTATACTCCTCTCAAAATTATTTTAAAATGTGACAAATTCCTTTTTTAAAATGTATTTATTTTGTTCTAAACTTAAGAAATAAAACAAGCATTTCCATAACATAGTAGAATAGGAAAAAAAAAAGATATTTGTGCATGAAACTGCAAATCTTATATGTACAACTTGCTATTCCTTTCAAATAAATAATAAAGTTATCATGTAACTTCCTTTTTTTCCTTCCCTCCCTCTCCCCATCCCCACACTAGAGATGACTACCAGAGCTAAAATTACTTTATTTTGTGTGGTCCTGAACAATTATGACTATAATTGTCAATATATTTCACCTTAAGAAAACCTTATATATAAGATGCCAAATTTGCAAAACAGATTAGGGATATCTTATTAACCTTATAAAATAAATCACTACAGAATTCCCGGCCTACAATACAACAGGATTATAAGATTAAAAATCAGTGTGTCTTCATTTGATATTTTAAATAACCCTATGGCCATTAAGGAATATTCTCAGGAAGCAAAAAAAATTTTTAATATACATACACATTTTTGTTGATTTAAAAATATTCACTTCATGTGAACAAGGCTATATTTAGTTTATGCTGAATATTCACAAGAACATGTGAAAATAATTTTAGAGTTGTTTGATAGTTCTTAGACTTTAAAATGCAAATGTATTTTGGCAGAATGTTTCCCTTTAAAAAAAAAAACAACTATTTGGTGTTTCATTTCTTTAGAAAGCAATAAGTATTTAGAAGGAATCAAAGGATTACAATAATTTCTTCAAGTATCTTACTGTAAAGCATCTTCTACATAGCAGCACCAGAACCATAAAGCCATTTAAAGTCTAAAAAGCACCACCATCATCAAAGTTTTCAGAAGCAAATATGTTGTTTCATGTGTTCAGTCCTTCATCTAAAATGTTTTGGACTTCTTTTTTTTTTTTTGTTTTGTTTTGTTTTGGTTTTTTGTTTTTGCTTTTAGGCAATTGGGGTCAAGTGACTTGCCCAGGGTCACACAGCTAGTAAGTGTCAAGTGTTTGGTCTGAGGCTGGATTTGAACTCAGGTCCTCCTGACTTCAGAGCCGGTGCTCTATTCACCACACCACCTAGCTGCCCCCAATGTTTTGGACTTCTTAACAAAAAACAAGAAAGACAGCATGACATAGTGAACAAAAAGCTGGCCTTAGAGTCAGAAAGACCTGGATTCAAATTCCAACTCTGACAAATATTGAATTGTATAACCCTGAGCAAATCAATGAACCTTTCACTGCCCACTGCCAACTCACTAAAACTATATTACTGAGAAGGGACTGATCCTCATTTTTAGAAGGGATTTCCTCACTGGGAATTTCCTATATCAATTAATCTAGTGTCAAAAAACAAACTGACAAAAGAGACAAACAAATAACATTAACAATGACAATGTTACCAAACCCAACGCTTCCCTCTCACTCCCAACCATCTAGGGATTGCAATGTGGACACAGCCTAAGATAATACCTTAAATAGTGCAGTTTTCTTCCTTGGATTCTAATACAGTTAATACTTTTTCTGGTCAGATAAGCAAACACTGTCATATTTTCAGTATTCTCGTAAGGCAGGAAAACTGAGGCATAAAGAGAGAAAGTAATTTGTCCAAGGATGGAGAAAATTAGAACTAAAACCAATTTTTTTGTAGTTCCAACCAAATAACCTTGTTTTTTGAGAGGCAACATGACATAGTGAGGAAAGGGCCAACCAGGGAGGCAGGAAAATTTTATCTCTAACACATAATACCAGGTGACCATTATTAAGTCACTAACCTCTAAAATGATCACTTAACCCAAGCAACTTTCTAAAACTATAAATTACAAAGGAGTGGTCAGTCTACATTTCTGGAGGGAGAATCCTCACTGCTTTTTACTCAAAGGAATCAAATCGCAAATCATTCATACATCCTGTCATTAATTGAAAATGAACACCAGGCTCAAAATTACAAGAATAGGGCTTTGGTTCAATATCATAAATTTGGAAAGCAGTTTTACCATATTAACTATTCATAATTTTATCATCAATTAAACCTTAATGTAAGTATAATATTATAACAGAACAATATCTTATCTAGACTCAAAATATCCATTCTTATTTATGTTTGCAGTAGATTATTCATGTGATTGACATTTAAAGGGTGCCTATTCTGAAATAAGGCTACCAAATGTTACTTAAAATTGCATATAGTAATAAATCTTTTTTTTAAAAAGTGCTATTATGAGACAAGGTGATGTTTGAATCATTGAAAAAACTATACTGAAGCTAAAAAGTACTTCAGTCTTAAAGGTCTTTATGTGAAAAGAAAATGCTTTCAACTAGTCATACAGTACAGTATAAAAATGATCCATTCTTAATATTTGCAACGCAAAGTTATTCTAGAAAGGAGATCCATGTTACAAAACAGCATAATACTCTGATCCAATATTTAAAGCAATTCTAACAGTAGTAGTGGCATGGAGGTGTTGGGCTGAAGGGGAGGACTATTTACTCTTTCTCTGGCCCCCACTCTCAGGTGAGTAGAACTACTCCACTTCTAACTCCTTCCTTTAGGTATGACTTTTCTTCTAGTCATCATCCTAGGCTCCCTCTTTTGGGGAGAGGTTTCTTTTAACCATTCACTGGAATGAAATAATGGGAATGGAAAGTCATCTAAGAGGCTTCACACTGTCTTCTTCCACTAGAGAACACTACTGGCTCATTTGTATTCAAGATAATCTGGATTCATGGTAATCCATTAATTAATTAATTTCATCTTGTCCTTGCTTTGGGGTAACTATAATGATATATCAATATATTTTTCTTTAGTTCATCTTAAGCTCCCAGCTGGTTAAAAAAAATCCTAACAAACTTGAAGAACATTCCTCTCTGTCTCTGACTCTGCATCCTTCCACTGCTTTTAAGCAAATAAAATGAATATAGACCATACAGACAAATCAATATTGCATTGGGCTAACCACAGTTCATATGGACTTTTAGAGACTAGGTGAACTAAAATTCAAAATAGACTTCAAAGAAAAAAAAGGAGGCTTTGCAACAGACACAAGCTCTTGGGGAGGCAGAGGAGAGCAAAGCAATGTCATTATCATAGATCTCAGCAAAAAAAAAAAAAAGGATACCTACAGTCTTCCTGCAGTGCTTCATATGGCCTCACATTGTTCGGCTACAGGCTTTTCTCAGCATCTCACCCCCAAAAAGGGCAGCTCAAGCAGCAGTAACAGCAATAGCTTCTATGATGAGCACACATCTTCTTTTGGTCTTTCAGTTGCCCCTTGAAGGACCCCATGTTCTCTCTCTAGTAGCCTCTATATTTGGAGCAACTTGGCCTTAGAGGCCAAGGCTGATTGCCACTCCTTCTGGTCACCATCAGGTCTGTGTGATTTTTCACATTTATTGCTGTGACATTGAGCTCTGGGGCCCATGCCCATGCTTCAGTAGGTTTCCATACTGCATCTTACCAAGATTTCAGTTCTCCTTCTCCTTCAGGATAAAGCGAGAAGGGAACCGTCTTTTTTGTGGATAGAATATCCCCCAATGTTTCTTGGATCAGAATGTACTAGTGATTTCTGTCTTGGGCTGTAGGCACCTATCTGAGCTATATTCTAATTCTTTGTGTAAATGAGGCTGCCCATTGGTGTGGGTTTGGGTTTTGTTGTTATTATTGTTGTTTTAGAAAAGGAAAAAGAAATTCTATTTCTAATTTTCTATTAAGAAGAAAGTCTTTGTATACCGTTGGTAGAGCTTAACAGATACATCTCAACCTCCTTAGATATTCCCTGCCTTCCTCCCCCAGCCCCATCCCTAGCTAATGACTCAATAGAAACTTGAACATCTGAAGAAATCCTCTATCTGCTTCTGGCATACATACAAATCATCACTGGATTGATGCTCTGAGTTGGTTGCTAGGCAACAAAACAAGTTGGTGGGGGGTGGAGTCAAGATGGCAGAAGGAAAAGCAGTGACTGTCTTGAGCTCTCTCCCAAAGCCCTCCAAATACCTAAAAAAATAGCTCTAAACAAATTTTAAAGCAGCAGAACCCACAAAAAGACAGAGTGAAACAAATTTCCAGCCAAAGACAGCCTGGATGGTTGATCAAAAAGGTATATCATGCCGGGTGGGGAGAGGAGCACAGTTCGGTGTGGGCGCGCGGGTCACAGCAACCCTGGAGCAGGCCTCAGAAGACTGAATCGCGGGCAGCTGTGGTGGTTTCCAGACTTCTCAACCCCTGAACACCAAAGACAGCTTAGAAGGTCAGTGGGAAAAGTCTGTGACTGTGGTGAGAGAGGAGCTAGATCTCAGCCAGAAGTCTAGAGCGCGGCCCAGGGCCGTGGCTTTTTCCTGAGCTTCTGGCCCACAGACTGAGAGGGAATCCAGTGGCTCATCAGAGGGGGATTGCAGGGATCTCTTTGTCAGTGCTGAGGCAGGAATCTCTTGCTTTACCAGTGTTTGGATCTGGGTCACAGTTCTGAGGGGCAGTCCTGGGGCGAGGAGGAACGCTGGTGTGGTGAAGCTTGTTGTGGTGGTGGAGAGGAAACACCTCGCCCCTTATCATAGCACCTTGGAAGAACTGAAAATTTACAGGGCCCTAGAAGTACCTCTGAAAATAGCTGTGCAAACCCCCGAAGCTTGGGACAGTACACTCTTCACATTGGAAGCAGACTTTTACCTTAACAAAGAGTTTAAAACTCAAGTAATTGGCCAGGATCATGAGTAAGCAGCACAAAAAGAGTCAGACTATATTATCTTATTTTGGTGACAAAGAAGATCAAAACATACAACCAGAAGAAGACAACAAAGCCAAAGCTCCTACATCCAAAGCCTCCAAGAAAAATATGAATCAGTCCCAGGCCTTGGAAGAGCTCAAAAGGGATTTTGAGAAGCAAGTAAGAGAAGTAGAGGAAAAACTGAGAGTGATGCAAGAAAATCAGGAAAAACAAGTCAACAGCTTGCTAAAGGAGACCCAAAAAAATACTGAAGAAAATAACACCTTAAAAAGTAGCCTAACCCAAATGGCAAAAGAGGTCCAAAAAGCCAATGAGGAGAAGAATGCCCTAAAAAGCAAAATTGGCCAAATGGAAAAGGAAGTCCAAAAGATTATACTGAAGAAAATACTTCCTTAAAAATTAGAATAGAGCAATTGGAAGCTAGTGACTTTATGAGAAATTAAGACACTGTAAAAAAAATCCAAAAGAATGAAAAATTAGAAAACAATGTGAAATATCTCACTGGAAAAACAACTGACCTGGAAAATAGATCTAGGAGAGAGAATTTAAAAATTATTGGACTCTCTGAAAGCCATGATCAAAAAAAAAAAAGAGTGTAGACATCATCTTTCAAGAAATTATCAAGGAAAATTTTCCTGATATTTTAGAACCAGAGGGCAAAATAGAAATTGAAAGAATCCACCAATCTCCTCCTGAAAGAGATACACAAAGGAAAACTCCTAGGAATATTGTAGCCAAATTCCAGAGTTCCCAGGTCAAGGAGAAAATCTTACAAGCAGCCAGAAAGAAACAATTCAAGTATTATGGAAACATAATCAGGATAACACAAGATTTAGCTGCTTCTACATTAAGGGACTGCAGGGCATGGAATATAATATTCTGGAGAGCAAAGGAGATAGGATTACAACCAAGAATCACCTACCCAGCAAAACTGAGTATAATCGTTCAGGGGAAAAATGGTCATTCAGTGAAATAGAGGACTTTCAAGCATTCTTGATGAAAAGACCAGAGTTGAATAGAAAATTTGATTTTCAAATACAAGACTCAAGTGGAACATAAAGAGGTAAACAGTAAAGAGAAATCATAAGAGACTTATTAAGGTTGAACTGTTTACATTCCTGTATGGAAAGATGATATTTATAACTCATGAGACCTTTGTCAGTATTAGGGTAGTTGGAGGGCGAAAAATTATATGTATGTATATATAGATATAGATAGATAGATAGAGGGCTCAGGGTGAGTTGAAAATGAAGGCGTCATATCTGGAGAATAAAACTAAGGGGTGAGAGAGGAATATACTAGGAGAAGGAGAAAGGGAGAGGTAGAATGGGGTAAATTATCCCACAAAAAAAAAACAGAAAAGAAAAGGCTCTTACAGTGGAGGGGAAATGGGGGAAGGTGAGAGGGAATGAGTCTACTATGGAAGTGTTTTGCATAGCTGCACATATATAACCTATGTTTAGTTGCTTGCCTTATTAGTGAGGGTGGGTGGGGAGGGAGGAAGGGAGAAAATTTGGAACCCAAAGGTTTAAAAACACATGTTTAAAAAAATGTTTTCACATGCAACTGGGAAATAAGAAATACAGGAAATGGGGTACAGAAATCCATCCTGCCCTACAGGAAAATTGGAGGGGAAGGGAATAAGAAAAGGGGGGGAGAGATAGAAGGGAAGGCAGACTGGGGGAAGGGGTATTTAGAATGCATACCATCTTGGGGTGGGGGGAGGGGCGAGATGGTGTGAAAATTTGGAACTCAAAATCTTGTGGAAGTAAATGTTGAAAACAAAAAAATAAACAAAAATTACCATAAAAAAAGAAGAATAGTACTGAAAAAAAAGAAAACAAGTTGGTGGCATAGGACAATATACTAAGTAGAAGAGGCAGCTTCTAGTGTCAGTCATCTTTAGTATAGTTTTTTAGAGAGCAGTTGGAGGTGCAGCAGTAGTGGGAATAGACTGGCAGCAAAGAAAAAAAAAAGATCAAGCTGAGTGTTTGATGAGATTGTACTCAGTAGAGATGAAATGAAAATGTCATTAGCCATGCCAAAAAAAAAAAAACTTTACATAGAGAAGTGATGTTACTGGATTCTTTTCTAATAATTCGGATGCTTTATTGCTTAGCACTCCATTTTTCCAGTGAGTACCAATTTCCTGTTCCATATTTGACTTATTTCTGTACAGTGGGTAACTTTTTACTTTCCTCTTCTCTGGCAAAAATCTTAGACTTCAAAGCCATAACCATTTCTAAATTGCTGTTGTGGTTCAATTGTAAAGTCATGTCCATGGGGTTTTCCTGGCAAAGATATTGGAGTAGTTTGTCATTTCCTTCTTCAGCAGATTAAAGCAAACAGAGGATGTGATTTGCCCAGTGTCACACAGCTAGCAAGTGTCTGAGGCCAGATTTGAACTCAGGTCTTATTGACTCCAGTCCAGTGTTCTATCTACTGAAACTTTGGCTTTGTTTATTAATTAGCAACCCTACGAGAAAAATTTTTCTCATACATCCAAAGTGGGAAGGAGAGTGAAGGAATGGGAAGCCTAATTCCTTTATTGAAAAGACAGGCAATCACAGAGTTATGAATCTACATTGGACTGGAACTGATACAGTTCATCAACTCCTTAGTCAAGTAGTGCCAAGTGAAAGCTACTGAATCAGACAAGCAAGTCATTTATTGATTTAATGATCACATATTCTTATAGATTTAGAAAAAAAGTATGTATCACCTGTTAGTTCAAATATGGCTAAGTTCACAGGATGTTGTTTGATATAAATTGATTAACTTGATGTAAATAAATTACCAGTGATGGTTGGCCTTCACCCAAGAGTTTTGAGGGAACTTTAGTGAAATTATGAAACTATTGGCCCAAAAATGGTGTCTGTGTCAGAGCATTTCCTCTATGACCTTTCCCTATATTTCCATCTTTCTGCCTGATGTCACAACTCAGAAGCCGTCTAATATAATTCTATCATTTTACAAATAACTTTCCTACGTCACAAGAGGTTATGTGACTTGCCCAATGTTACATAGGTAACTACCAGAAATAGAATTTTAACTCAATTCCTCTGACTTCAGAGTTATTGCAATTTCCACTGTACCATGCTAGTTCTTTGTCCTATTAGACCCCTATGGCTCAGTGTGGCACTTGGTACATTTTAGTTAGAGAGTATTTCTTGAAAGTTCAATAAAGTTTCTGCTCACCCCCGCCTTGGGGAAGGGGGGAAAGAAATAGTATTTCATTCAAATTGACTATCTAAAGTAAAAATAAATAGGAAAAACTGCCAGAAGGTAAATGGTAGAGAAAAACATTCAAAGTGTCTAAATAAATTCTCAGATGAAAAATGTATACTATTAAATGGTCAGTTATACCCTTATAGTTATAGATAGCTTTCTATAGAATAGAAATCTATTCTATTTTTATTATGTTCTTAACTATAAATTAAGAAATTTTGACAAATATATTCTTCATTAAAAAAGGCATGAATTCCATAATGCTCTTTCGAGTTTTTCATTTGCTCAGTTTTTAAACTTTTTCCTATCTTTTTTTATCCTTATTGAATTCAAGTATCTTGGCCCTTCCACAATGGGAGATAGATACAGGAAAAGAGAGATGTTGTTTAGTCATTCAGTCATGTCTGATTCTTTGTAACCCTGTATGGGGTTTTCTTGGCAAAAGTTCTGAAGTGGTTTGCCATTTCGTTCTCCAGTGGATTACAGCAAGCAGAGTTTAAATGACTTGCTCAGGGTGACATAGCTAGTAGGTGTCCGAGGCTGGATTTGAGCTCAGAATCTTCCTGACTCCGCTCTATCCCCTGAGCCACTCAGCTACCTCAATAAATATGTTATAATATTGAAAATGTTTATTTATTGGAAGTGGTCATTTGCTTGATCATATGGTCCCAAATGGGGAATTTCAGAAACTGTTTTAGTGTACTTTAAGAATATCTCCCACAAATAGAATCTACCCGGTTTTTCCCAGTAATAAAAGGAAGACATGATGTGAACAGATGAAAATCACAAATTATGTTTCACATTATTCAAATAATTGATGTCTTATCTTTAAAAGAATTCATAAGATGCAAAATCAATTAATTAATTAATTAATTCCAACTTCATCATTAATGAGTGGTGAAAGAACCAAAGAATATACAAAAACAAACAACAACAACAACAACTGGAAACAAAGTGGATGTCTGTCAGGGAATAATTGAACAAATTGTGGTATTCAGATGTAATGAAATACTATTATGCCGTTAAAAAACAAAAACAAAACAAATATGAAGGACTGAGAGAAAATTGGGAAGGCATTATGAACTGATGCAGCATGAAGCTAATAGAATCAAGAGATTGACAATTTCCTTTGTCAGTGAATGTTCAAACTAAACAAACAGCATTTCATTTCATTTCACTGCTCTCTCAGTACTTGAAATGTACTACTTCCTCATTTTTGCTTTTTAGGATAACTGGCTTTTATCAAAGCTCAGAGCTCATGTGCCATTTCCTAAATAACTGGCTCTGTCCTCAAAAAATCATGGTTCTACTCTTCTATTTATATGTCATTACCTTTTCTACCCCATAGAACATAATCTTTGAACTGGCAGAAACTATTTTTCATTTTTTTCTTCATATACCAAATAACTAGCACATTGTCCCTGTACATGCCTAATAAATGCTTGTTGGATTGGATTGGCTCAGGTTATGTATAATGACTACAATAATGCAATTGTAAATGTAAAGAGATATGTATGCTTTAGTCATATAGATTACCTGAGTCCACATAAATCGATCTAGATGTATCTCATAGGAAGGCATGAATAGATATCTTAAGAATCTCCTCTGCCCACCATGCTCCAAGGGAAACTTTGATTCCTGATAGGAGGAGAACAAGAAATTAAGGCCAGAGACTGACCACTCTGCTCTACTCAAAGAAAAGATATTTGGATTGAATTATATTTACCCACTAAATATCATTAATCTAGGGGAAATATTTTTAAGGTTAAAATTGAGCTCCTCATCTCAATCTCTTAATGAGGAAGGAATACCTCAAGCCATGTATCCAAGGCTTGATTCCCTTCTCACTAAATGCCACTTCCACAATGAGAATACATGATATATACCAGATAAACCCATTTACTCAAGATAATAACAGACAAATCAGAGAAAATATAGAAATAAGAAATATATACTGGGCAATCCACAGAGTGAATGAGCTCTCTCATCAGCAGCAAAATATCTTAATTAAACTAAGAGAGTGAGTCCCATGTCTCACCCTAGGGTAAATTCCCTGAAATCTCAGAGTCCTTCTCAGGAAGGACTCCGAAGGGATTCAGGAACCTAAAGACAGTTTGGAACCACTTCTCTCTCTTCTTCCCACCCTTCAAACCCAGGATTTCCCTTCTTTCCAGCTTTCACCAACCCAGGCCCTTACCCAGGCACAGATCATTGAATAATCAATGAGGAAAGGCTTCTGCAAATA
This sequence comes from Vombatus ursinus, assembly GCF_900497805.2. Taxonomy (NCBI): domain Eukaryota; kingdom Metazoa; phylum Chordata; class Mammalia; order Diprotodontia; family Vombatidae; genus Vombatus; species Vombatus ursinus. The sequence goes on from NW_020954583.1 coordinate 15,827,908, forward strand.
AGCTTCCTGCCAAGGATAAAAAAACAACACTTTTTAAAAGCAGCCAAACCAAATTAAATACAATGACTGATCTTAGTCCTCAAGTATCCTTGATTAAACGCATTTCCCTCCTCTTCATAGAGAAATCAAGATTATTAAAAGTAAATAAATTGGTAGACACACACACATAAGTAATAAGGAAATGTATGTGGTGTAAAAAACAAAAGGCATTTTAAAAACTCTTTAAAAACTTGATAAAGCCAAAACCAAAGATTTGTCTAAATTAACTATTCCCATTATCAAAACTCCTACTTCAAAGTAAACTTAAAACATAGTACTTGTTTTAGAAAAGATTATATTAGTGAAAATATACTTAAGGTGTATTTATGAATAATTGTCTTTGGTTGCTTTAATCAGTCAATGATACCCACAAGTTGAGTGGTAGAGGTTCCAAAGTTTTCAGCTGAAAATTATGGGATGTAATTATATTTCTTCTTGATTACCTGAAAGAAAATCAGAATTTGGATTCCTAAAGCTCAGTTACCCCTTGATTTTAGCTTATTTATAAAATCACAATTTAATGTGTTCTCATCCTAATCATTTCAAGCCTTCATCTGTGTTTGATTAATGAAATGGACTCACATCAGCTACCACCTGGAATTTTAGATTTTTAACCTTAAGTCACACCAGCCAAAAATAACTACTGGAGCTAATAAATCTTTCAACCATCACGAACATCTCTGCAAAAATAATCTTCTTCCCAACTTTATGGAGTCCATGGAGCCCATCATTTCAAATTAAGCATAGCACCACTTAAAATTCTCATGGAAAACCACTAAGCCCATTGACAATAGGGCTGACTCCATTTTTATTTTATTTTTTGTCCCTAGTAGTCCCTTTATACTATCCCAATCCCCTACAAAGAAGTGATTGTTAATAGCTAAGGAAATTCTTCCTAACTTATTTAAAAACTAGCCTAATACCAGAGTGATCTATGTTGTGCAATTCAAACATCTTCCTTGTGTGTGTATGAGTGACAAAGATAAAGACAGACAGAGACAGAGAGAGAGAGTGAGAGAGACAGAGAGAGAGAGTCAGAGACAGAGAGAGAAATTTAAAGAGAAGTAGAAATTTATTTTATCTTTTTGAGAAGATATAATGATGTGAATCAATAAATCTCTTTTGTTTGAATCAAGCCCCCAACTGAGGAAAATCCTGGCTATTACAGTGTGTGTGATTAGATGAAAATGGGTCCATTCAACTGCTTTTAATCATTATGTGCCCTGAAGATACATAAACACTCCCCCCCCCTACACACACACACAGACACAGACACACAGAGACAGAGACAGAGATATTAGAGAAACCAGTTTCTCTTGAGAACACATAATATATATAGAAAGTTAACAGCCTTTTAAAGAAATGAAGTTCAATATGAGAAGCAGACGAAGTAAGAGATGGGAAGGTTGGAGATGGAGTTTTACCAGTTTCATTCTTGTCGTAGAGATAGTCACCACTGTCAAACTTAGTTGACTGAATCTGACCTTGTCCCCATTCCCAGACCCATGAATTGTTTGAGACTGATCACTCCCAGCTTCTGACTGATGTTGTAAATGTGTCAAACTAAGCTTTCTCTATGGACTTTTGCTTGTTATACAAAACTTACTTTGTGAAACTGTGAGATACCTCTAACCTCTCCCTCCTGCAGCTTGGTCATTCCTTCTGCCTTAGTATCCTATAAAAATGCTATTCCCAGTCCCCTTCTGGGGTACCCCAGCACTTAACTGTGTGGCACCTTGAGCTACAACTCAATTTCCTTGATTAAGACATCAATTTTGCTATATTAGCTGTTTTCTCTTGAATTCAGGTTGATGCTACCATTATGTATTAGTTCTGGTTGTCCCAGGATGTTTCAGCTATATTCTTTCTTTTGCCTCAGCATCTCATCCCTGACTGAAGTGAAATGGTGAAAATTATCAATCATAGTTGAGAAAATGAGGCGCTGTTACCTTTAAAGCTGAATGAAAAAAAAAAGATTTGGCATACTAATTAACATTGACAACCTTTTTTCTACATGGAAGAATTTTTTTTTTATAAGTAGATTACACCTGGTCTGCTTTGTTAGCTTCTCTTATTTTATCAGGTCCATATAAGACAAAAATACTTAACCTGGGATCTTTGAAATTGTTTTTAGTATTTTGTTAATTGTGTTTCAATATAATTTGTTTCCTTTATAATTCTAAGTATTTGATTTTATGAATTTAAAAACATTATTCTAAGAAGGATTCTATAGGCTTCCCCAGACTGCTAAAGGAATCCATGACAGAAAAAAAAAAAAGGTTAAGAACCTCTGTCACAAGAAAACTCTTTTGTTGGTTTGCTTTGTCACCTTATCTCATGAGCTCCCTCTAAGCACACAAAAAGAAATGTTAAGAATTATTAGGAAAATTAATTTACTTAGAAAGTGAAAGGAAAAGAATTGGCTAGTTTTCCTAGATATCTCCGGAATCACAGTCTCCAGTGGCTATCTAAACCACTGTAACACACCAAACCAATGGTCATCCAGCATCTATTTTGAAGACCTCTCTAAATTGGTATTATCCAGATATTCTATTCTAATTTCACCAAGAATATGATTATCTTAGAAAAATATTCTTGCTCAAGGAAGTTTTTTTTAAATTATGAAAATGACTTGTCCCCAGTGGCATTAATTCTCAGGCTTTGGCAAAACATATTTTGCAAAAATAAGGAAATGCAATAGAGGACCAAGTTTTCACATCCAAAGAAGGTATACTTTTACTCTATCGTTTAAATTCTTCCCTCAGATTGAGCTTTAAACAAAAACATATAATGGAAAAAAAGAGAATATATATATATATATATATGTATATATATAAATTACATGAATATTGGTGTACATGTAATCAAATTCTATATAATATAATCAATTTTTTCATTACTTCTTATATGCTCACTTTTGAGCTTTATATTTCATTATCATGAAATGAGATAGAAGCCTTATGTTGTTTTAAACAAAACTGGTGTGCGTTTTCTCTAAGAAACTTGTCACATCATTAACTTAGTCTATAATATGGGAGAGATGCTTTGTCGTCTGAGGAGACCGTCGCTAAACCATTGATTCTCAGACCAACCATGATAAAATAAATAAACACCATTTTTCCTCTACCTCCCATGATGGAGACAGTAGGTGAGGGCATCATGGATGCATCTTTCCAGCAATGGGGTTTTTCCTGTAGAAGTCCCTTAATGTCAAGGAGGCTGATGGAAACTTTTTCACAGGTAATAGTAGTGAATGTAGGATAATTAAGGTGGATTCAGGGGAAGAATGGGGCAGGGATTACGAGCTTGTGAAAGATGAGTAGAGAGGGGAGAGAAGAGGATTTCAGGAATACAAACCCCTGTCAATGACCAACTGATTACAAATAAGAGTGATGCTGCCTTGTATGCTTGCTGACCCACTTATAGAATGAGCTGCCAAGACAGAATTTTGTGATTTCCCTGCCACCATGACTCATTTATTTATCTCTTTTCTCTCTATATCATTTCCTTCCTCATCACTGTCATATCACATACACTTAAATTTTATTTATTTGATGCCTGTATTTTTGTAATGTGTTTTGTTTCCAGACGACAACAGCTAGCATTTATATAGCGTGCTTTATGGTTTGCAAAGCACTTCATAATTACTACCTCATTTCATCCTCACAACAACCTTAGTAAGTAAGTGTTATTATTATTCCCATTTTTACAGATGAAGAAAAAGATAAAGGTTAAGTGATTTGCCCAGAGTCACACAGCTAGGAAGTATCAAACTCTATTTGAACTCAGGTCTCCCTGACTCCAGGACTAGTACTCCATATATAGCTCCACCTAGCTGACTGAAGAAAGGATTTTTACAGCATTCTAAGTGAGTGTTTATTGTAAAACTGTTAGATTCATAGCCCTAGACTTAATTGAAGACCTTTATTGAAGTTCTCTTTTTTTCTCTATCTCTGTCTTCTACTTTTCTCTGTTTTCTCTCTGTGAATGAATGAAAGAATGATCATTTGTTAAGCACTTACTAAAAGCAAAACACTTCTCAAATAACTGGGGATGTAAATAGAAAAGTAAGACAATCCCTACTCTCAAGGGGCTCACATTCTAATGTGCGAGTCAACACATATGGAAGGTTTCAGCTGCCAAATCTTAAGGAAAAGTTCCGTGGTTCTTCTGGTGCAGCAGTAAAGCAGATGCTCATTTCTCTTCTTTAATGTCATTTCCATAGGTAAAATTATGTTTCCATTGGCAACATATTTAACAATGCAAGAGCTTTCTTTTCTGGGTCTTCAGTAATTGTTGCTACTGTAGGAACATTTGCCAAGCTGCATCTCCACAGGGGTTGCTTCCCTGGGTGGGAGCTATGAGACAGGCTAGAAGCAAGACTGGTGGTCTAGGAGGTTCTGCCATTCCCAGGGCTTCTGTGACTATCTGACAGTTAGTGGCAGTTGGACAACAGTTGTCACTAGCGGTAATGAGGAAGGTGGGCTCCCTCTCTAATGATTTATCCACTAGATGATAAGTGGTGGGGGTGAGGGGATGAGGGACTAGAAGCAGTTCTGATGGCTTTGGGGACATTTGGGGACATTCCAACACTCTTGAACTCACAGTCCTGCAATGTCACCATCAGGGTCTGAGGAAAAATCATTGTGTTAGTGGTGATGGTATGAATTGACTCTTGTCTCTCATGCGGCTTCTTATCTCTCCTCCAGGGTGCCTTGCTGCATTGGCTAGTCTGGCTTACCTGCTAAGCAATTCCCTTGACAGCTGGTCAGTCTATCCAATCTCTCTGTCTCTCTCTGTATCACACACACACACACACACACACACACACACACACACACACACACACATTCCAAATATAAAGCGGGGCTTCCCTTCTGAACCTTCCCAGTATCTGCGTGGGGAGAAGCCAGTGAGATTTTTAAATTCACCTAAATAAAACTTGGTGTCCAGAAGAGAATAACTAGTTAATGTTTAGAATCTTTAAGCTATAACGTTATTGAGCTCTCACAACACAGTCTTTTATCAGTTAACATTGAATCCCCTTGATTAAATCATTTAAATGCTGTACATATCAACTCATCCCAATTGTTAACCAGAGTACGTTTTTGAAAAGTGAAACATTGTTATTCAGGTGCAGTTTTCAGGGACAAAGAATCAGAAGGAAGAAGAGTTACAGGGAAGAATTACATTTATAAAAACTATCTAGTTTTAGGCAGTGAAATAATAAATGGTGGTGGCATGCAAATGCAGGATGTCTTACATCTAGTGGTAGAATCCTGGCTATTAAAATGATCTGTCAATAGAACTAAAGGAAAGTTTAGGTGATGAATAGCTAGCAGCTGCACCTTTGCTGCATAGTCAGGAATTTATAATGAGACTGTAGGTAATGCTGGTTTTCTTGCTTCCCTTCTCCCTTGCCCCCTCCTTTTTTGGCAAATAAGCATAGTCTTGGGGAAATCTTGTAGACTGCATTATAAAGGTAGATTCCTTATATTCTAGTTCTCATTTGTGCTTCATAATGAAATTTCTAGGGTAAAGCAATATATCATTTTAGTTTGGCCTGTCTGCAAACAGCATTGCAAATTCTATTTTTAAAAAATAGGTTAAAAAAGATATGCTGAACAAGGATACTCTTATAAAAGCATAAATACTTTGAATTGATGATAAAATACAATAAATTTTATTGCCATAAATAATATTACTTTTCCAAAACATCATTACAGAAAAAAGTATAAGATGTTTTTCAATATGCATGTCACAAAAATTGACAATTACGTTAAAATAATCATACCAAAACACACCTATTGTTTAGCTTCAAAACCATACCTGGAATACTATGTTGGACTAAGAATCTCACTTATGTCCCAAGATAAGCAGAACGTGGGTAAGTGTTTTATAGATAAGTATTTATAGTTTCTTGGCCTCCAGCTATATCTATTCAATGCCAAACATCAAAATGAAACCTGAAAATTATAATTATTCCTTTTATTGTCAAAAATTTTCAAGCATCTTGATGTGTGGAATGTAGACAGAGACAGAGAGAGACAGAGAGAGAGAGAGAGAGAGAGAGAGAGAGAGAGAGAGAGAGAATTCAGTCTCTCAAACAGAGGACTGAAACAAGCTATAAGCTATAGTACCAAAGATCTTTGTTTTTAAGTGTAAAATTTCTTCCACTTTAAAGAGATGATAGAAAAGAAAATGTTTCTTTTTGTTTGAAATGATCGAATGTTTCCCTAAATTTCTGCTTCATTTTATATATGCAATAGGGGTAATGAAGGAGAGTCCCTCCTCCAACTCCCCCCACCCACTGTTCTTTCTGTTGGACTGGAGAAGTTACCCTGGACCTCTTTTGGTGGGCAGGCTGTATGCCTAAAGGATGTGCCTAACCAGATGCTTCTGGTTGGTCCTTATATGCCAAACTTGACCCACTCCACTCCAGTGAGGGGCTATGTTGATGATTGGGTACTGATCAGGAACACCACTGGTAGACCATCACTTTCTCTTCCTGTGTATACCAAACTCTTTAAGTCTCTCCTCTAGAATTCCATGGGGGAGGGGAGGAGAGGAAGATAGGGAATCTTCCCATGCCCAGAAGCTATGGTGTAAAGGAGCACAGGGAAGCAAGTTCATGCTTGTCTAGGTGATCCTGTGACTTGATTTCAATTGCTTGGCTAACTTTTCTGCTTTGTGTTTCTTTCTCTGAGCACAGGTGATGAGAACAGCCATATTGAGATGAATGTCCTTAGCTTTGATGACAACTTTCCAAGCTTCAGAGGCTGAGGGCTCCTAAGTCAAAATGCTAGTTGTCCAGGAGGTGATCCCTATAATGACTTCTCAGAGGAGAAGATGATCACCAACAGGAGGAAAAGGAGCCATGCATCCATGGCTGACCAGAAGATATGGATCTTAAATGAATTGTTCAGACTGAACTCTGAGGTAAAAGTTAAAGGCTTCTTCAACAGTTCCACAACATTTTACTTGATTTGATATTTTAATGATTGACCTCTCTTCTGTACTGGGAATGGTGGGTAATTTTGCATGTTTTAAGTATGTACCAATGTAGTCAGGGGCTCTAGAATGAGGAATTTATGTAAGCCTAGAGGACGTCTACATCAAAGGAACACTAATAGCCTTGTGTTTTTCAACTAATACAACCTAGTATTAGATAATCTTAGACGGTAACTTTCAAATTAAAAAAAAGAACATGTATTTAATCTTGTTTTTTTCTTTTTGCTTTTTAATAATCTTCTAGTATCTCTCCTTAATGTAGCAAAATTTAATGTGTGCGTGTGTGTGAGAGAGAGAGAGAGAATTTTTGTGTGTCTGTGTGTGTGTGAGTGTGTGCATATAAGAATTCCTGTGTTTTGGCATCCAACAACTTGTGATTTCAAAAACCTTGTGTTTATAGGAGAATGATAGTATATGTGCTCAAAATATTGGGGTGAAGGGCACTGGCATGTAAAGCATGACATGAATGTAATTACTTGAATTCAGTGAACCCCATTTAACCAATTCTCAGCATGACTGAAGTGCTTCATCATTCTGTCCATGTGTACATCATTCCGTTTTCTTATCAAACAAGCCAATACAGCTATAGTACCACAGTAGTTGAACAGAAGCATTCTAGAAGCATTATCTTGTACTCCTTACCTTTATCAAACTCCCACAAGCATTCTTTATGAAAACAATCTTTGAAACTCACTAGCAATCTTTGCCAGAGGGGATTTTTTCCCCACCTTCCAATTTTCCACTTCTGTACCCTTCTCTTTGCTTCAATATTTCCGAAACGTGTGCAGTTGATAGGAACATATTCTCAAAAGTGAAACCAAGGAGCCCGTCTCTCCTCAGCTTTTCCAGGTGGTTGCCCTAGTTTCATGCAATGTGTGGTCTGGGGCTGTAGTTTCCCTAACAAGGAGGTTTCTGTTACCTAACCTTTTTTGATATTTTAGTTCAATCATCTAGTACCTTTGCGCGCGCGTGCGTGTGTGTGTGTGTGTGTGTGTGTGTGTGTATGTGTGTGTTTTAATTGCAGAGACAGATTGCCAAGGAAATGAAATTTAAAAAACAGTCACAGAAACTCTCCAACAGAGATAACATAAAAGGCACTTACTGAAGTAAATCATACTCTGGCAACTTAATGTCTTGCAGTAATGAGAAAATTTGAAGTCATTCCTAGCAACAATAGATCATACTGCTCCATCAATAGGAGCACAAGATAAAATGAAAAAAATGGAACTCTCATTAATAGAGGAAACAGCTATGGGCATTTAAAATACAGGAAGATATCACCTTTAAAATAGTGGAGCTAGAGAACTATGGAAAATCTAATTTAAACAGATCAAGAATATTTTAGAACTGCACTTCATATTTAGCTTCTCTAATTCCCACAGCATAAATGGTCAGGGCCTGTGGGGTTGAGAAAACACATATAATTGCTTCTAAGAGTCATGAAGCTAGAAATACAATAATAGCTTTTGAGAATTCTTAGAGTCAAGATGGCTAGGAAGGGCCAGCTGTTTCATGCTGGGTCTCTCACCTCAGAGGGGAGTGTTCAGTCTGATGTTCAACCCTGCTGTTCAGAAATTTGATTTTTTTTTTCAGTTTAAGCAAAGGAGGTCTGGCTCACAGTGACTGTTTGTGCAAACTGGTACCAGGAGATCAATTTAAAAGCAAAATGCCAGTATTTAAGTATGTCATTGGAGATGTCTGCCCTGAGACCTTGACCCAATCATGTAACAGTGTGGTCCCTCTTGGTACATAGTATCACTTAGGAGGCCAAAAATTAGTGAATGTTATTTCAGAAGTTATTTTTTTTCCTATGAATAGAATTAAAGCAATGGAAATTGTGTGTTCTTCAGGGATATTTTCATCAAATTTTAGTGTTTCAGTGAATTGCTCTTCTCCAGTCTATGGATTTATCTATGTAAAAAAAGGGCCAGTTATCTAGAACTCAAATATCCTACTGCCTAAATAGTTCTAGAAATATTGTCAAATCCTTTATAAACCAAACTCTCTTTTTAAAATATTTTCTAATCAGTCACCAATAGCTTCTGTCATTACAATATTGCCTCATAACAGAAATGTTACAATTAATTAGATGACAACTTAATTTACATTCCTTACATTTTAGACTGGCAAGCTATTTCTATCTGCTCAGTTCAGTTCATTCGTTTTTTAGTTGTGTCTGACTGCATGACTCCATTTGGGGTTTTCTTGGCAAAGGTACTGGAGTGGTTTACCATTTCCTTCTCCACTCATTTTACAGATCAGTAACTGAGGCAAATAGAGTTCAGTGACTTAACCAAGGTTGGACACAGCTAGTAACTTCTATCTTCAAGATTCCTTAACAAATTTTAGAAAACAGGGAACACTTTACAATACAGCATACAAAACAAATCAGCATCTCAATTCCTCTGTAGCCTAGAGTCCTGGACAGTTGCCAAGAGCACCAAAAAGTGTCTTGTCCATAGTAACACAGCCAGCATGTTTCAGATGTAGAACTTCAACTCAAGTTTTACTTACCCGTAGTCTAGCTCTTAATCACTATGCAATGCTACCTCTCTGGGTCAGGTTATACTCTGGAAATATGTTCAAAGATTAATAGCATTATTCACTTACCGAATGTTGAATTTAAAGACTTTAATAGTGCTTTGTATTGTTACTGTGCTTACCATGTCACCACTTGGCTCATTAATGTACAAAGAAGCATGGCACAATGGAAAAACAGTGGATTAAGAGTCGAAGAATCTAAGTCTAAATCCTAGTTCTGCCACTAGCTACCTATGTGACCTCAGGCAGATCACTTCATTTCTTTGGGTCTCAGTTTCTTTTTCAGTAAAATGAGGGGGTTTGTCTAGATGACTTCTAAATAACTTTTGGCTCTAAATCTAGAATACTATTGTATTTAGGTTTAAATACAAATACCTCAGCCTGGAAAAATCAGACTCATAGAATCTCGTAGCTGGAAAGGACTCATAGGCTACTTAGTCAAACTCATAATCAAACAAGGATCCTTTTCACAAACAAACAAAATGTTTACAAGTCTTCGTCAGTCTTTTCTGTGGTAACTCTATTAATGCAGAACGTTATTTCTGTGACATCTTGTTCTACTTTAGGATATCTCTAATTGTTGGAAGTATTTCCTTTGTATCCAACCTAAATCTGCCTCTCTCTCCATAACTTCTAATTCTTCCCTGTGTAGTCAAGCAGAAAAAGATTAGTGCTTCTTCCAGATAACAATGCTGAAGATAAATAAAGATAGTTATCATTTACCCCATAACTCTATCTTCCTACAATCCAAATATCTCCTACATGTCCTGTTCAAGGGCCCTATCACTGTCCTGGCTGCTCTTTTCTGGACTTTCCAGTTCATCATTGTTCTTATAAGGTGGTGTCTAGAACTGAACACAATATTCTATTTATGTTATGACCATAGAAATGTGTAGATGAACTATCATCTCCCTAGATCTCATCTCCAGAGATATCATGTCTCTCAATGCAATCTAAGTTAGCATTATCTCTTTTTAGTTGCAATATTGTATTGTTGATTCAAACTGAGCTTGTAGTTCACTAAAATGCAAAAACTCCCCCCCCAGAGGAGCTGCTACCTAACTACACCTTAACCATCCTGCACTTGTAAAGTTAATTTTTTTCAACTTAAACTTCACAGAAAGCCGTTAAATTTCCTTCTTTATATGTTATATAGAGGGTGAGAGGAGAGACAGAGACAGAGGCAGAAACAGAGAGACAGACAGACAGACAGAGAGAGAAAGAGAGTAAGGCAGGGAGGGAGGGACAGACAGACAGACAGAGAGACAGAGACAAGACAGAGACAGAGACAGGCAGAGAAAGATCCATTGTTCTAGCCTGTAGTGTGACAACTATGGTATGTGGGGTCCTCAGAAAAGTTACCTCAGGTTGAAAGTACTCTGTGGCTCTATATTCACTCAATATGACAGTCAATGATCCTCCAGCATTTTCTTCTTTTTTTTTTCAGTCAGTCAAAATACACAATAATTTCAAAGTAAACACATTTAATGAAATAGCATAGTAACAACATTGAAATGGAAAATGTTCCCCCACGACCAGATTAAGGACTACTCTTCAACAACAAAAAAACAAACAAACAAACAAAAAACCCCATACTATATAGGTAAGGAGACAGAGCATATATGGGGACCATGCATGAGGGGCTCACACATGACAACTACATGTGAAGAGTAACTAGTTATGGTGCTCCTCTGATCTACCACTATAAGAATACTATCCAAAAGAAGAAACTAGGTTAGTCTGGGTATGTGTTTTTTGATGAAGTCATGCTCATGCTTCACAATCACTGATTTTTTCTTTTGCCATCCCTTTAGCAATACAAACTAGAAGTTTTTCAGGAATCAACAAAAAGCTCACCTGCCTATTGTTTGTAAACTCCACTTTTTTTTTTTGCTTTTAGATTTGGTAATTAAGTTGTCATTTGTGACCTTTTAGAGAGCAGTTTCACTAGTTTCTGTTAAAATATTTTTAAAAGCATAGGAAGAGGGCAGCTAAGTGGTGCATTGGATAGAGCACTGGTCCTGGAGTCAGGAGGATCTGAGTTCAAGTTTGACCTCAGATACATAACACTGCCTAGCTGTGTGACTCTGGGCAAGTCACTTAACCCCAATTGCCTCACCACCCCCAAAAGAAAGCATAGGAAGAAATGAACCTTTCCTTTCTATGATAAATAATATTTATCAAAATCCAAGTCAGAGTTATCAATAATGGAAACATACTAATGACCTTTACAATAAAATCAGGGGCAAAGCAAAGATTTCCGCTATCACTATTACTTGCTAGTTCTAGAAATATTAACAATGTTAGCAATAAGATTAATATTAACAATATTCATTAGCAATTAGACAACAGAAAGTGATTGAAGAAATAAGTATAAAAAGGAAACAAAATTATAACTTTCTCTCTCTTTCTTTTTACCCTCCCTAATACTGAATTCCTTGAATTGTTTTTTATATTTTCTTTTTCATACTTTCCTTTCACAGCTTAGATAAAATTAGAATTCTCCCTGTACCCCTACTATCTCATCCATTTTTCTATATCAGTAATATCAAATTATGATGCCCTTTTGCATGAAATGTTTTAATCTCCCACATAAACACTTTCTTTCTCCTTTCCTCTTAGAAGATACTCTAGAAACTATTTATAGGAACGTTAATTCTCAGTGGAGACAGTGGGGTACATTACTCTATAATTCAAGCCTTTGAGGGCCTAGTCCTAGTTTTACTTTTTCCCTTATCTCTTTTGATATAATACCTTCCCTCTCTTTGAAATTTTGGTCGACCTTCTCCCCTTTTTAGCCTTTTCTGAGCTGTGTCCTCGTCCTCCCAAATTCCCAACGACTTCTTCCTCTCAGCCTCCGCAATTGATTTTGTACTAAGGTGTATGATTCTTTTTTAAGAAGCTGATATGCCAAAATGTTCAATCCTCATGTGAAATTTGTTGATACCTCTTTTTTATGCCCTCCCTTGTCTGTGTACAAGCCAGAGTATTCGTTTTATCTTGGTAGGAGTTAATAATCATCCCTCTCTCTGTAATCCATCCTCCCAATTTTCTATTCTTACTTTCCCTCCACATGAGAAGTAGAACTTGAAGTTTTCTCATCTACTTTTCCTTTTCCAGTCTTGACCAGACTTTTCCTGTACCACTTTCTTTTTTCCCAACCAACAAGAATTCTTATTCTATAATTTTGTAACCTATACTTTTATAAATGAGGGAATATTTTCCCCTGAAATATTAATTCACTTCTTCTATCTAATCTCTTCCTGATTTTTCCTTATACAATATTTTGCTCCTTAGATTCTTTAGCTCATTGATACTCTCTTTACTTTCTTAATATATTTCAGACAATGTCCTATTTTTAAAAAGGAAATAAAATTTTATCATCTTGTCTAGCTTCTGTCTTGTGAAAACAAACATTTCCTTTCTTAAGCATAGGAGCATAGATTTAGAAGTGGACAGGACCTTAGAGGCCATCTAGAGGCAACCAAGTGGCAGAGTGGATAAAACAGTGGGCCTGGAGTGAAGAAGACCTGAGCCCCAATACAGCCCCTCAGACACTAGCTGTGTGATCATGGGCAAATAATTTAACCTCTGTTTACTTCAGTTTCCTCAACTATAAAATGGGGATTATAATAGCACCTACCTCATAAAGCTGTTGTGAGGATTAAATGAGATAATAATTTTAACGAGTTTATAGCACAATGCCTGGCACAAGGTGTTTAACAAATGATTATTCCCAATCTAGTCAAACTCCATCTTTTTGCAAACAAGGAAGCTAAGATCCAGAGACATTAAATGATTTTTTTTCAAGGTTCCTCACAGAGCAAAGCAGGAAGAAGTAGAATTTACCCATAAAGCAAGGCAGGAAGAGGTAGAATCCAGGTTGTCTTCCTTGGAATGCTGTCCTCTTTCTGATGCATCCCTAGGACTCTTAAAGTACTGATGTTTCTTCATTATGGTCTGTTTTCTTGTTAAATGTACTACTCACTTTTGGGTTCTTTTGAAGAAATGAACTTCAAATTTTTTTTCCTTTGATCCATAGGCCCAGTTTTGTAAGATATATTATTTTTAGATGTCAACTAGTCTTTCTTTTTCAGAATACTGTATTACAATTTTTCCTTTAATATCTTATAAATGTAGAATAATCCTGTGGTATTCTGACTAGTTCTCTTTGAAATTTAAATGTTTTTTTTTCCTTTCTATGAAGTTTTATTCTTTAATGTTGTAATTCTGACATGTGGTTCATATAACTCTGGAGAAAATAAAAATATAACTGTGGCCATAAATATTAATATATTAAGTTCCCCAAATGAAAAGAAAGAGAATGGAGGAATTGGTTTGGTTTTTTTTAAGCGCACACTCTCCTTCAAATAAGAAACATACCAAAAGCATAGGACTATAGATTCAGACCTGGGAGGGAACTTAAAAGGCTCTCTGGGACAATCCTATCATTTTACAAATGAAGAAACCGAGCTTGAGAGAGTTTAAATAACTTGCTATGTGTCTGAGGCAGGATTTGAACTCAATACTTCCTGACTCCTAATCCACCATTCTATCTATTGTACTACCTAACTGTAGTAAAAATTAATAAATTAATAAATAAAACAAAGTCTAACAAATTAGGAATCTCTAAAACAAAACAAAAAAAAATCCGAGAGTTGCAAACATCATCTAATATAATGGCAACAATAAAGATTAATGTCAGGAGGGAAACTACATTAAGCTTAAAGGCATAAACAGTGTAAAAAATAGCATTATTATGTATATACACACCAAATGGAATAGTAACTTAATTCTTTAAAAAAAAATACAGGGGCAGCTAGGTGGCACAGTGAATAAAGTTCTGGCCTTGTGGTCAGGAGGACCTGAGTTCAAATCTGGACTCAGACACATGGCACTTACTAGCTGTGTGACCCTGAGCAAGTCACTTAATCCAACTGCCTCACAAAAAAAAACGTGATTGCAAAAAGACATTGACCTTAACACAATAATTGGAGACTTTAATATTTCTCCCTCAGACCTAGATAAATCCAACAGGAAGATAAACAAGTTAGAAAAGATAGATTTGAAAAGACGGTTGGAAAAAAATAGATTGACTGATATGGCAGCTTCTGAATAGGAATATTATAAAATATACATTTTCTCAGCATTGTATGATACCTTTACTAAAATTAGTCATGTGCTAGTAAATAAAGGAATAATGAACACATGCAAAATGGCAAAAAGAAAATGCATACTTTATGTGTCTAACACAATAAAATAGAAATTAATAAAGGAATGAGCAGAAGACATTGAAATGGATACTACATAATGACATTATGAATGATGAGAAAGGCAAAGATGAAATTAAAGGTCTAGCATATAACAAATGCTCATTTAGCATTGTACTAAGAACTAGGAAAAAAGCACATATCCATTGATAATGGGATGACTTAAAAAACTATGTTATGGAATATCATTGTACAATAAGAAGTGATACATATGAAGAATTCAGAGGAATAAAGTATGGTTTGTATAAGCAAATGCAGAGTAAGCAAAAACAAAAGACCAATATATTCAGTGACTGCTATGCTAAGTTGAAATTACAATTCTGGAATCTGAAATCTAAATAACTAAAAAAAAACAGTAAAAAAATAGAGAATTGATAATGAAACATATTTCTCTTCATGGCAGAGAAATGGGCAGAATGTTGAATAAATTGTCATGGTTGATAATTATATCTTATGTTTTTGCTTTATTGTTTTTCTTTGTCACAACAAAAGTTCAACATGAATGGGAGATAAGCATGGTTTGTTTTTTTTTCCTCAAGAAGTGACTGTGATACAAAGAAAAAATAAATAAATAAAACTTTTTGTAAAGTTTGATACTATGTTTATATATTTTGGAAAACTTCATACTGGAAGTGACTAGAGAAAGCTTTTAAATTATGTACATACACTGTGTCCAGCTGGTACTTTGTAGAAGAACAGAGTTTCTTTTTATTTTCAGGGGCAATTTGGAGTCCCTACTTTTCTTCCCCACAAGCCCCATGGATTTGACCAAACTGCTTACTCCTATAGCCACCACCTGGCCTTCAACTTAGATGCCTTCTTATTTGGATCCTTTTCAGAAGTGGTGACAAATTCATAACTTCTCCATAAACATACCATCTCCAAAATGAACACACAGTCCTTTAGTTTTTCTCTGGCTTTCAAAATGAAACAAGAATATTACCTTTCTCCCAAGAATTGATAGGCAAAGATTTTTAATACAAGACCACCTGCAAATCATATTAAGGACACTAAATTCTCATTAGTAGGTAGATGACTAATTAGTAAGGGAAAATTTTTTAATTAATTTATCTATTTTTAGTCTTCAACATTCACTTCCAAATTTTTTTCCCATCTCATCCCTCCCCCCACTCCAAGATGGCATGCATTCTGAATACCCCTTGGTGAAGCCAAGATGGCAGAGTAAAAGCAGTGACTTGCTTGAGCTGTCCCCCAAACCCCTCCAAATACCTGTAAAAATGTCTCTAAATAAATTTTAAAGCAGCAGAACTCACAAAAAGACAGAGTGAAACAAATTTTTAACCCAAGACAACCTGGATGGTTGAATGGAAAGGTATATCTTGCCAGGCTCGGAGAAGAATGCAGTTTGGCCTGAGTGTGCAGACCTCAGCGAACCTGGAGCAGGCCTCAGAGGACTGAATTGAAGGCAGCTGTGATGGTTTCCAGACTTCTCAACCTACAAATACCAAACACAACTTAGAAGGTCAGTAGGAAAAGTCTGTGTCTGCAGTGAGAGAGAGAAGCATGGGGTCCCAGCCCCATTCCCCAAGCATGGCCCTGGGGCAGCAGCTGCCTCCTGAGCTTCTGGCCCACAGACTGAGGGGGAATTGAGTGGCTGATCAGAGGGGGATTGCAGAGATCTCTCTGCTGGTGTTGAGGCAGGATTCTCTTGCTTTGCCTGTGCTTGGATCTGGGTCACAGTTCTGGGTGGCGATCCTGGGGCAAGGAGGAGTGCTGGAGTGGTAGAGCTTGTGGTGGTGGTGGAGAGGAAATCCTCCTCACAGTTCCAAGACAGAAAAGAGTGCTTGTGGTCACTCATAGACCAGAGCACAGGCCAGCAAAGGAGTAAACACCTCACCCTTGATCATAGCATCTTGGAAGAACTGAAAATTTTCAGGTCCCTAGAAGTATCTCTGAAAACAGCTGCACAAAACCCCTGAAACATTCTCCACACTGAAAGCAGACTCCTACCTTAACAGAGAAATTTTTAAATAGTTCAGTTGAATAGCTTATGCATGAGAGTAACTCCAAAGATTGGTGTTTCAGGCTAACTGGTAGTGTTTCACAGAAAAGGTAAAACAGTAGGTAACATTAAAAAATGTTGGAAAAATACTGGAAAGAATTTCTTCTCTAGGAGGATGCTTTGTGGGAAGATTGAGAAGTATGGATTGATTATTTGTTTACTGGTAAGTACAGGAATTTGCTATTTTTTTTCAAATCAATTCAATTCATCCAATCAATTTGATAAGCATTTATTAAGATACTTTGTTTAAGGTTTTGGTGATATAACGACAAACTGAAATTAATATTATCTTCTGTGGCCATTGTTGTCCCTATAGAGCCTAGCTGTCTGTGTCCTCTTTCCTCCTGCCCCTCCCAACCAGAAAGAGGTAGAGTCAAAAAACTTCACCAGCTGCCCAGTCTCTGGCTTTAGTGGGGTGAGATTTTTTATCTAGTTCTTGCCTCTTTCACTAGTCTTTAGGTTCTGTGTCTCCCAGGGAGCCCTACAGGAGGAATATAACCAATAGAATGAAAGACAGATTCATGATCTGAAGTGTAGAGAAAAAGAAAGCCCCAAGTTCAGACTCAATATTGCCCTGATGAGTTTAATTATGAAATATAGGATGAAGGGCTCATAAAATATCCCCTTTGGTAGTCCTCCCCAAAATAGGAGATGAATCCTTTCTTATATATCCTATGGAGCTGCTCTGCCACCCTCCCCCTTGGCACTTGGATGGCATTTGTAGTCATACTCAGCAAAACAATGGAGAACTAAGGTTTTATCTAAATGAAAAAAGCTTAACAAAAAAAAAAACACACAAACAAACAAAACCTACCTATGTTTAGTGAAAGATCTAAGTAAAGAGAGTAGAAAGCTCTGGCAACTGGGGCGGGGGGATCCTTTCAGTCTTAGCATATAGAGGGAAGGTTAAAAGGGAAAAAAGAAGAGACCCTCAACTGCTTGCCTTCACAGTCAATGAAAGACAAGTCCACTATGGCTCTGACTTGGCTTAGAAGTGCTCCATTTGCCTGCTGTGGACATCTTGTCTCACTCAACTAGTCCTTGTGTCTCCTCTGCCCCATATCTCAGTGATCTCAAACTCCATGGAGCCACAAGCTTTCATGATCTTTCATCACCATCACCAACTCCTTTCCCTCAAGAAATGATTTCTTTAGTTCCTAGAAGCTTGGAGGAGGAGCTGTAATATAAACAAATATCACCATCATTTAAAAAAGTTACTGACCATCTTCAAACTTCAAAAAACAGGCACTTGAAATGTTTTTTGAATTGAATTGAATGAAATTGCATGTAGGACTGGAAGAAACCTTAAAACTTGTGAAGTCCATTTTCTTCACAGATGTGGAAAGTGAAGGCCAAAGAGAAAGAAAGATTTGCTCAACATCACCACCACCACCTCATCCCATTGTCAGGAGATTTGAACCTATATTTACTGTGATTCACACCCAAATTTTGAATTGAATTGAATTAAACTGAATTGAACTTATTGTAATTGCTGAGAGATGAATTTGGAATTCCTAGAAGTTCTAAAAAAAATCAAATAAGCAGCTCTTTGGCATGGTTTGGAAATAAACTTTTGAGCACATGGTACAGTTAGTCTTGTTAGGTGCCTTCTAAAATTGTGGTCCAGTTTTTGATCAGAAGATTTAAGTTCCCAATGCCCTTCTTTTGCTGTAGCTATAAAATGAAAGCACCATAGGCTAAGTCTCAAAAAACTCAGCATTTTTCATTCTGTCAATTTCATGAAAGTGTTGCAGTTAGTAATAGATCATAGTAAATTGTTTCACTACTAATATCAGGCTACAACTGAAATGTGCTTTACTTTCATGTGTATATATGTAGTACATAATCATAGCTGTGGATAGATGGGATATTAAATCAAATATTTTAAAATATTTATTGATATGTTTTATTTTTACAACATACTCACTTACCTCATACCTTTAGAACATATCTTGAATACACTGACTCATCTTCTCAGTCACTACCACAACCCTGTGCAAGCCCTTATCACCTCACATATGTACTTGCTGGTTGGTCTCCCTGCCCCATCTCTCCCCACTCTAGTCTATCCTTCATTCAACTATTAAATTGATCTTCCTAAAGTGCAGGTCTAACCATAACACAGACACATACACACACACACACACACACACACACACACACACACACACACCCGGTCTGTAAATACCAATGGCTCCCTATCACCTACAAGTATGGCTTTTAAAGTCCTTGATAACCTGGCTCCTTCTTTCCCACCTTTCCAATCTTATTATACTTTACTCCCCTCTCTGCTGTCCAGTGATGCTGGCCTCCTTGTTGTTCCTCAAACAAGTCTCTATCTCCAAAGCATTTTCATTTCCGTATGCCTAGAATGCTCTTCTTCCTCCTATTATATCCTTCAAGCCTCAGCTAAAATCCCATTTTATTAAAGAAGCCTTTCCTAGTCCTCTTTAATTTTTGTGCCTTTCCTTTGAGAATTCCCCCAATTTATCCTGTATATATCTTGCTTGTATGTATCATTTGTATGTTGTCTCCTCAATTAGATTGTAAGCTCCTTGAGAGCAGTAATTGTTTTTGTTTTGAGTTGTTTTTGCTTCCGTTTGTATTTCCAAAGTTGAGCACTATGCCTGGCTCATAGTAAGCACTTAGCAAATGCTAGTTGACTGCCTGACAGATTACCAGCAAGCAATTCCTTATAACAAAAGTTAGCCAAAGAATGGGGGGGGGGGAATATAATTCACCAAAGTGAATGCAATCATTAATAAAGTCTGTCCATGTAATATTCTATGCTCTCAGTCTCCCACCTCTGCAAAGACCAAACTTAAATCTGACTTCAGTTCCATAGTTAGTAAACCTTCAGCATGTGAATTAAAGAAATCAGTGGCATCTGATCAATGATCTTTTTAAATATGGCTCAGGACATTTCTAAGAATCTGACTGATGTTAATAGGTGGTAATGTACACTCCTATTTCAGGCGTTGTTTGTTATGCTGAATGTGGCAACTGGTTTAGGGGTTAGAGAAGTGGGCTATGCTTTTACTTTAGGGATCTGACATTTCTGTTTTGCTTGGCCACGTTTGTAGCTGCTTTCCTAGATCCACTCATTTTGTTTTATTTAGAAAGAATATTTTTTTTTACCACTCAAATAAATAGTAAAGATTCTCTCTCTCTCTCTCTCTCTCTCTCTCTCTCTCTCTCTCTCTCTCTCACACACACACACACACACACACACACACACACACACACCATATTCAAGCCTGTAAAGAAACCATTGTTATACAGCATGTTCCAAAAGTCCTAGTGCAGTTTTAAACTTTTAGTATCTTAAAATTTCACTATGACTTTTAGAATACCCTGCATAGTTAAGGGGTTATAGAATTTGATTTTCTGTTGGAAAAGAGTTCCAGTGGCTCTTTATTTATTTTAGGTTTCTAAGATTAAATAAAAAGACCTATATATAGCATGTAAATTTTCTTTATAATCTGATTCTTCCATATATTTCCAGTCTTCTTACATCCCCTCCACACAAATGCTTGAAAATCCAGTAACACTAACCTACCATTCCTCACAATGACATTCCATCTCCCAGCTACCTGCCTTTGCATTGGCTTATGTCCCATGCTTGTAATGTTCTTCCCCCTCATCTCTGCCTAATATTTTTCCTGGTCTCCTTCAAGATTGAGCTCAAATTTTACTTATAGGAGGTCTTTCTTGACCCTCCCCCACCAGTTACTATTTCCTCTCCCTCTCAAGTTGCACCTAGTGTCTATGCATCTTATATGTACCTGGTTATTGACATTTCATCTTTCCAATTAGAATTTAAGCTCCTTGAGGTCAAGAACTATTTTTTGCCTTTTTTTAAATCTCCAGCACTTAGCTTCTGAAATACAGTAAGTGCTAAATAAATGCTAACTTAATGAATTTAATGCTAATTTAATGAATTTATTTTGGGAATTTAATTAATCTTAATTACTAAATTAATAAGTTTATTTTTAATTAATTTATGTTTTTTAATTATTCAATCATATGTATTTATTTTTAATTAATAAATTGATTATGGAAATGCAGAAATCTGCTTGTTGATATAAACCCCAAGTTATACATTTAGTATACTCTAATTGATCTTTTCTTTAGGCACAGTGACCTTGGTTTGATACTGATTTCTAAGTTGATTTGGTCACAAGATGACCACTGAGCTTAAAGTTACACAAAGATAAAGTATTTGTTCATATTTTCTGCATTGTTGAAAATTTAAAAACAAATTGTTCTATAGGTCATTTTCACACAAAGTCTACCTATTTAGAGAAATGAAGAGAGCACTGAATTGGTTATACTTCCTATTCTACCACCAACTAGCTCTGTGACTTTGGACAAGTCATAATATCTCTTCACCTCAGTTTCTTCATCTATAAAATAAGGCATATAAGGTTGCATCAGATAGCCTCTAAGATCCCGTCCAGATCTGTGGGTTACTATGATCTAGTTATCCTAAGTCATATTCATCTGGAAAAGGTAAGTAGCGTCATCACTTGTCTTGTAAAACAGTGTCTTGAGAAACCTATCTGTATTCCAGACTCCCATTTTACAAAAACTGTTTGGACAGCTCAGGGCTTTTGGCAATTCTCTAAGATTATATATAAACTGGGGAGCAAATACCGATCTGCATTATTAGGTGATTTTCCTTAGAAGTTTCCCATACCAATGAAATCACAGTTCTGTACTAAATTTTAAAAATCATTTCTCTATACAATTCAAAACACAATGAAGCCAAATATCAGAGAGCTGAAAAAGTCTCTGATGAGAATGAAAAAAGATAATGTGTGTGAGTTCTCTTCAATAAGCTACTGCATACTGGCTCAGTGTATAACACTGAGCCTTAAACCAAGAGCACTACTTGGCACTAAGTGCCCAATTGCTCCTTGAGCATCTGTTTTCTACATGCTTGCTTTTCCTGCCCCACCCTTGTCTAAGAATGCCAACATGTTATTATCATGTTTCTACTTCATTTTTAGTTGGATCAAATTTTTCATCCTAGTCTTTATTTTGTTTTCATTTTTTAAAATCAGATGTATTTATGCATGAGGTATGTTGAAAATAGAAAAATAATGTTTGACATTTCTTTGGACCTTTCACTTCAACCCTCTTACTTTGCCAATGCCTTTTGGCTTAGGATGATCCCAAAAGTCTTTGGAATGTGTTTTAGGGCCTTTGATATTCTTTTTTAATAATTTTAATGATAGCAAATCTCTGGTCAGTGAAGGTGGATTAGATTTTTTTTAAAGAGCTAAGTTTTTAAGATTCAAATCTAATGAATAAAATACTGGGGAAAAACTACAATATTTCTAAAAATGTGTTACAAGGATAATAATAAAACTGATTTTCTTGTGTGTAAACCTAATTCTGAAAGGACAAAATCTTAGCTTTGAAAAAAAGATACTCAGAGGGAACCTAATCTAGCCTGTGCCTGAAAAGAGTTTCAAAACTCTTTTGAGTAATAGCAGTATTGTTGCAATAAAGGTGCCTCTTCCCAAGATGATGGCTTGTAATATACAGAAGAGTGGATTCAGGATCAGAGAATTTGAGTTTGAATCACCCTGTAATCTTGGGTAAATCACATAAGCTCTCTGACCCTCAGTTTATTCATTTTTCTCCATATTCGAGTTTTTGGATGCACAGGTCATCTAAGGTGGCCATTGAAGTCATTGAAAAGAAGTCATTGAAAATAAGAAAGTCTCCATTTACACCAAAATGCTTATAGTAGTGTTGGAGTTCTGGGGCACCCCAAAATGTTAGGGTGCAGAATGATGAAGAATGGACGATGGGTTGAGGTATTTTGAATGAATTCATTCAGACTGTCTCCAAGTTAAATGAAGTCATTTACTGGGGGTGATGTACCCAGCTGACTCTGTTCCTTATGGGAGGCCACAGCACCCAGTGGGCCTTGATCCACATGGGAGACAGAGCACTTAGCCCAGGTTATGTGTCTGGTACATATGCAGTTTAATGGGACTGGGAAAAGGGGGAACAGGAGAAAGGGGTGGGGGGAAGCAAGGCTCTGGAATGCCAAGAATATCAGGTAATCTAGAGTGTCTTTGTATTCATACAGATAAGCAAGGGGAACAGGAAAAGGGAGGGGAAGAGCTGTTCTGGATGTCAGGTAGTTGGTGGTGCTATGTGAATGCATACAGATAGGGGCATCAATGTGTAGTCTTTTCGAGCACTTTTCTGGCTGGTCACATCCTGCATTTTATCTCATACTTCACATCCTGCATCCTGTTTGCTCCATCAGTCTGGAACACTACTATCTGCTTCAACAGTAGTACACTTCTTCATTGCAAAGAATTAGAAACAGAGTAGATGTCCATCAATTAGAGAATGGCAAAACAAATTGTGATACATGGATGTAATGGAATTATTATTGTGCTATAAGAAATGATAAATATGATGAATACAGAGAGGCATGAAAAATCTGCATGAACTGATGTAAAGTGAAGTAGAGCCAATAAAACCATATACAAAATCATGAGACTGTAAATGGAAAGGTCAACCACACACAGAGAAAATAAAAAATGTAGCAAAATTAGAAAGATCAAACATGACTCAAAAGAGATATGAGAGCACACTCCCAACCCATCCCTTCATTGAGATAAAGTATTTCACATTGCATGTTTTTGGATTTTTTTCCAATGTTTTTATCAGTTGTGTCCATGTTTTCTTCTTTTTCTTTTCTGTCTTTAAAAAAAAATACTATTTGGAATATGGGATAGCTCTCTGGGAGAGTGAAAGGGAGATATATTGGGAAAATTATAATCCTATAAAAATAAAAAGACATCAATAACTAAAACATAATAATAATAAAATATATTGAAACCATTCTTAAGTCTTAGTTAACTGAGGGGATTAAAGATTCAGACCCTTGACATAATTTCTGCATCATTTAAGTACAAAATAGCCATGAGCAGTTCCAGGATCTCTAGGATCTTTGGCCATTGGAATATAATGGGCAATGCAGGCAGGGGAGCTTACCCAAGCTGAATCACCTCAAGAGGTTCTCAATGTCTATCCTCATTGGATAGCCTCCTCCCATAGCTAAGTACCTTTTTAAACTGTTAAATAAGGTTCAAGGGTCTCATTTTTATTTCCAACATCAAACTTAAACTACCAAGGGACTTCTGAGTTAGGCCCAGGTCAGAATAAGTAGCTATTCTCAGTTCTAATTCTTATAACCCTATGTTTTAGAAGTTGAACAGCAATTCATTAGAAAGCAGAATCCAATAATAGACTGTTTCCAGGATGTTTGCTTGTTTTTTTGTTTTGGTTTGGATATTTGTTTAAGTGTTAGAGATAGGAATAAGGACTAGACTTATGATTTCATTATCAAAAGGACTTCCCAGATGAGGGAACTGACTCTACTGATTCAGGACAGCACCTTTTATATGTTATTGAGAAATATATTTCAGTTCATTAGTTTACTTTTTCAACTAATAAACATTTATTTTTCTCTCCCTCACTTCACCTCCCAAATGAAAAAAAAAGAAAAAAAAAAAGAACAAATGTGCATAGATCGGCAAAACAAATCCTCACATTAACCCTGTCCAAAAATGCATGTTTCATTCTGCATCTTGAGTCTACTGCTTCTCTTCCAGGAGGTAGGTAATACGCTTCAGCATTAGTGATCTGAAACAGTGGTTGGTCACTACATTGAGGAGACTTCTTACTAATGAAATTTTTAATAAAGTAATAATAAAAATAATTGTTATCGTGTAAGAATATAAAAATGATGTGCTTAGGGTTAAATCCTGGGTTTGCCTGATCAGCATCCCAGGTAATCTTCCTATTTGTATTTTGTGGGTTGTTTTTGCTAATTCTAGGAAACCTTCATTAAAAATTTCCAGAAATCAAGCATTCAAACTCTTTGGTTTTTCTAAATTCTCTGGGATATCTGCAATCCTTCTTGCTGTTTTACTCAGCCACTAACCAGATTCTGCTGATGACATTCAATTTTCCTTAGCTCACTGTCATGCGTCTTGACCGATTTATAAAATATTTTAATGGCATGTAACCCCTTCCCTCCAACTTCCCCCAATATAGCAACCAGTGCATGCAGGAACAGCAAAGAGTTTGGACTTTTTCTCATTGATTCATTGCCAGGGCCTAGGTCTCCAACCTCAATGTTATAGGCAACATATTTACATATGTAGGTGAATAACCAAAGCAGAAGTTCACATTTGCTTATAGTGACTACAATGTGCTGAAGATAAGCCATCTTTGCTATTACATGGTATGTATTCATGACCCTCAAACAGGTCAAAATATTGTTACCATCTATCTTAGTGTCACAAAATCTATCTTTTTTCTGTCTGAGCAACCTACAAAAGATAGAGTTGTGACTTTTTCCCCACATCCTACTCCCTCCCTGACAGCCAAACTTATCATGATAATCTTCCTTTCCAACTCCTAGGAACCTCTTATCTATTACCCAATATTGGCAGAATTTTCTGGCTCTGGAAAAAGCATACAAAAGGCAACTATGAGATAGGTACACATTATTGGCTCTATCCTCACCACTCTCAATTACACAAAACCCTGCATCCATCTTTGACTTTATGTTCCCAGAGGAGTATTCCTTACAACTCCCTAGCTAATTGCAACACTGCTTTCCACCAGTTTACATACATTCTAATGCCATATCTGGCCATCTAAGAATGCTAGAAGGCTATCATCAATCTTTCCATGATCATAGAATTTATTGCCAATAGTACTGACAATTTCTACCCTTTATACTGAGGCTCGATTATACTATGTTATTAGTATAATAATAACTCTATTATTCTCCAATGATAATAGAGTTGCTCTGGATCTTCTCCTTGGTTTATACCCTAATCAATACTTTATGTTGTACCTACATGGGCAGACTCTTCTGTTGCTATAGAGATCAATATTAACACAATGCGAATCTTCTCCACTCTTTTTGTAGTAAGTACACTCTGAGATTAGTATCCCAGAGTCAGGTTGCTGCAACTACCCCTCCATATTTAGGGATACTCTGAGGGGATGGGTAGTATTTCTTCACTAATATCATTAGAAAAGCTCTCATTGGTGGTGTTTTCCCTGCTATTAGTCACTACTGAGGAACTTCAATTCCATTAAACCACTGAGAGGGATAAAACTTTATATGAGAAAATTGCTACCTTCATAGAAATTATACTCTAGTAAGGGAATAAACCATATAATATAATTTACAGTATTAAGTAGTACCTATTAAAAAGGCTTCTTGTGGTCTGTCATGTGAGGGGCTGTCTGATGTTGACTGCTGCCAAGTGAAGATTGTGGCAAGATTGGGGTAGGATCTGGGTATTTGGAAGTGACCAGAGCTCATGTTCCCGAGGCAGGGGCTGTGGTGGGCGGAGTTGTGGTGAACTGGGATGGGCTGGATATGGAGAAGTCCTGAGGCAGTGGGTAGTGCTATGTGAGATAAGCTGGGGAAGGTACAGAATACAAGGAAGTAGCCGGAGCACGTGCTCCTGAGGCAGGGGGCTGTGCCACGTGGGAGTGGGATGGCAGAGGACAAGTTCCCTTTGCTTAGTCCCCTTCCTAAGTGCAACGTCAACCCCAGACGCCTCCTTCCTATGTCCTTCCTGACTTCCTGGGTCATGTACCTTCCCTTTGTGTAGCACTGACCCCAGACGCCTCCTCCCAGTATCTGGGCCTGACTTCCTAGGTCACGTACTCTTTGTCTATGCACTAATCCCAGATGTCTCCTTCCTGTATCCGGTCCTAGCCTCCTGCGTCACTTCCTCTCCCTTGGTGCGCTAAACTCAGCCATCCCCTTCCGGTATCTGACCCTACAATCATTGACTAGTAGGTGGACTGAGGAGGAGGGGCTAAGTAGGTACTTAAGGAACAATCGTGGTCAGATCAGGCTCTCTCTTTGCTCCTGCTCTGTTGCTCTGGCCTTCCTGCTTGGCCTTGCTGTGATGGCCTCTGAATAAAGCTCGGGTGTTGGCACCTCCTGGTAGGCTCGTCTCTGTGTTTATCCGGTTGGGTACTGAAGACTGGTAAGTATGACTCTGGCAGCCTGCTCCTTATAGGAGGAGAGTGCACGGCGTGGCCGGCACACTGTCATAAGTAGGTGTATAAGGCACTGAGGGTTATGGTCTTGTTTTCTGCTAGCCTCTCTAATTCACACAGAAGATTTTAATCTGTATCACTAAGAGAGAAGGAAAATGAAGGGGAGAAGAAGGGAACACCACCTCCCCACTTTGTTTGCTACAAATCTATCTTCTATCCTCTAATTTGACTTCCAATGTATATGTATGTAGTTTAAGCATAATGCATTTAGCAGTAATTTGATTTTCAAATAATGTTTATAAAAATTCTTTTTCAACTATCTCAGCATTCTCAAATTGCAGGTTCAGAAGTTTAGAGTTGGAAATTGTTGAATCCAATTCTTTGATTTTACAATGATGAAATGAATTGAGTAGCCAATCCAGAAGACAGGACAGTCAGCAATCAGAATGGCAGACCTCCTAGCTTTCACATATCTGTTACAGCACCAACCAGAAATTCACTGAATTTGCTAACTGAATTTGTAGACTGAATAATGATCAACTCCTGAACTGCAGAAAAAGTCAACCAGAAGCCCACAGACAATAGGAAAGCAGACCACCAGTGAAGCCAGTGTCAGCACAGCTCCCTTTCAACTCAAAATATGTGGGAAAAATCATGGTAATAAATATTTTCTGCAACAGTGATTGAATTTTCAGGGGAGGAGGATAAAAATTTCTCTTGAGAAATTTCTAGCCCTACCTCCCATCAAATTTGACCTAGAATCATCTTTGGCAAGTCATAGATGGCACATTTGAAATCTCATTCAGTTAACCAACTAAAACATAGCTGCCATTTATGTAGCACACTAATAAATGCACTTAATCAGTCTTTTCCTATATCTTCTTTGTATTTAAATATGTATTTTCAAAAAAAGTCTTGCTTCTTCTTGCTCTGTTTCTTCTGAACTTTGTGCTATATAAAAATAACAGTTGCTGAGTATACTTGGGAACAACCTTAATAGCTAAATGCATAATAATTATTGCTTCACTGTAAGAGCAAAGAGGAGCAAGGAATGAGCTAATAACCCTGTGGTTATTAATAGTGTTTGAGGATCATTTGCAGAGCATGTCAATTTCTGGAGGAAAGAAGCATATTTTTGTAGGAATCTAATTCAGTTGACATATTTCCATTGCTGACCTATTCCAAAGCTGTGCAAAAATAATTTTTCTCTTTTTGATTTTACATTTGCAGTTTTCCAAAGAAGATTGTAAGGTCACCACCACTATGTAAATGGAAATTGCTTCCAATATTATTAGTGCAGTCCAGAGTTTAAGACTAAAAAGAGCTGAGGTAATGACTGAAAGTCCTCACTTCAAAAAAAAAATGAGCATATTAAACAATTAGTATTCTAGTCCTAAAGCAGCTATAGAATATCTTTAATCTAGATATTCGTCCTGCCACCTTGATAGAAATAAAATACCACATGAAAGAATAATCTTGAGTAAACCATTTCACAAGCTGTCAATTCAATGTGTTTGTTGAATTAAATTGAATTGAAGCTGTCAATTAAGTGGGAAAATTTGAGTTTTTCTATGCAAATTAGTTAGCACTTGCATGGGTAAGTCGGGACAGCCAGGTCACAATAAGATGTTTCAATTAAATTATGTAATAAAAAAGAAAACTTCCTTTCAGTTGGGACAGACAACACTTATCATGTATACATACATACACACATATAATTCAAACATACATATACACCTATATATATGTGTGTGTATACATGTGTATAAATGTATATGTATGTATACATACACATGTACATACATACATATCACACACATACATACATTCATATGTGTGTAAATATACACATACCAACTGTATTTAGCTAATGTCATCTCAGAAGATCAACTTATGTTCAAGTGCACTGAGCATCACCTGGTAATAATACTTGATTTCTGAGTGCAACAAGCTGAGAATTTCAGACATTCAGAGAGAGAAATAGACCCTGGACTCCTTAACTAGAAATAATGGTATTTGGAGGAAGGGGTGGGGAGGTGAGAGCAATGACATTCTAGTTGTGTAGCTGTCAGTAAAATGCGAGGACTGTCTGTACCTATTTATATATTAAATAAGGACTCTGGTTTTTAGCTGATGATGCCCAACATGAAGCATGGCACGATTTTTCATGTTGATTGTTGTCTTTGTTTTATTTAAATTTGATTGAAAACAACTAAACCTAGAAGCATCAATCTATATAGCATATGAGGTCTAAAGTTTTATGTTTTTGTTTTTCATTTTGAGCCTGGACAAGTTAGATCATTTAGGATGTACTTAGTTTGCAAGGCCATATATTCAATTCTGTGTCAATTTCCTTTATGTATGAAATAATCAAGCAACAAAGCATGATGTAATTTTTCTTTTATGTTTCAAAGGATTTTTAAAGGGTTTTTTTGTGTTCTTCAGTTATTCTTTCAACAACACAGCTGGCAGCACATTCTTAAATGGCGTATTAGAGCACTAGAACACTTGATGTCTATCTTACCTCACTTAATTGACACTGTTTGTCAAAGAATGTAAATAAACTAATGGAGGAAAACATATGGGTTCAAGGAAAATCTCTAAAACTGAATTTGAACCAGCACTGAAAGACTGTACTGGGAAAATTGATTCATCTACAAAGGCATATAAAAGGTAACCTTTTAGCTTTGTCTAACTTTGTTGATTTTTTACTATTTACTATACTTTACTATTGCCCACATTAATACATGCCCACAAATAAAATGTGACTAAAATGCCCTTAAGCTATGCAGTCCATTTCATATCTTTTTTTTTTTTTTTGCTTATTAAGAAGTGTGTTTTGATTGGAGAAAACTATTCTCCAAATGGATCTTTTGTTGTTAATTATAACATTGAATATCAATAATATTGTCTATGTCAAACTAATATAGAATTGATGGATTCATAACCCTTTAAAGATGAGAGACCCTTTCTTCAAACCTCATATTTTCAGATCCAGCATTACCCATAAGCTATTTACTGCCCAGACACACATGACAAAAAAAGGATGTCTCCAAATAGATTTTGTTGGCTATTTGACCTAAACCCCTAACTCTGGGCTTGTAACAGTGAATCCTTTCCAGTCTCCCATCCTTTTTCTCCTTCCTTGCCTTCACAAAGGAAGGAGAGTTTCCTGGAGATTGGTAGACAACAATCACTAGAATTCAGATTATGTGATAAGGATGGATTGGATGTGCTACAAAGGAGGAAATTACTCCTGAGTGATGGTGGTAAACAGAGATCCTGGAAGTAGCAATGGAAAGTAAGGCATATTCCAACTCCCCTACCACAACCAGAGATTCTGAAGGTATTACAGAAAATGAAAAGAGTAAGAAAAAGCATGGCAAGAGAAGTTGGGTCATCTGGAGGGAGTCAAGTCTCCATGGGTAGAAGTAAATGGAAGAATCAGAAAAGAAAAATGTTTAAGATGAAAGTTAATTGGTTATCCATGGAGCAGGCATAATGGAAGGGATGGGTACTTTTAGAGTGGGATGTGGATGGGGTTGTGTTAAGGGAGTAGGAAGTAAGGAAGCAGTCAGTGAGGAACAGAAAGCAGGATTTGAACAAGGCATCCTGGGATTCAGAATCACTAGTATGGATATGGAATGTTAGAGATATGGTACGTTAATCACTGAGGAATTAATGCAGGTACTGACTACTGTATACCATTTTATTTTCCCTAGGAGTTTGACGTTAGGGCACAGTTATCTCAGGCTGTCAGGTTGCTGTGTGTATCTGGAAAGGAAAGCTGAGATACATGATTGGGAGCAGGGCAACTGATTTGGACTTGTAGGAAGCCAGACAAGAGACCAGAATTTGATTAAATGGATGCACAGGGAAACTAAGATGTCTTTCTGGACAGGAAACAGTGACAACAAAGAGTCAACATTGTTTCATTAAAATAGGTCATGCCAAACTAACCTTGTGTCCTATTAGTCACATGCATCAGGGAAATGCTATCTATTATAACATTACTAAGATTTAAAAAAATTTTTTTTGAAAAACTGTCATGTTAGTCTTGTTTAAAAAAAAATCTATATAGCTATGGGTGGGGGTTCAGAGTCTTTACTAAGTCTGGTCTGCCTTTATCAGGAAGATAAAGGAAGCCTTTAGGGTAGAATGCTTCATCATCATGACTGGCAAATGTTTCACTTTTAAGTCTTTTGATGCATTTTCTATTATCTCAAAGACCTCTGCACTTCAGGATGGTTATTTTGTATATGTTCGCAGTTTCTCATATGTCCTTGGCTGGTTGTCCTAGATTTCAGAGGTCAAGAAATAGAGCCAACTGGAAATGGTAAGCCAGATTTCTACAAGTTGAAAACCACCTTTGTCTTTCTTCAAGTCTCAGCTAAAATTTCACCTTCTACAAGCAACCTTTCCAGGTCCCCTTTAATGTTAATGCCTTCCATCTGTGATTCTCTCAATTATAACATCTGTATTGTTTATAAATGACCCCCAGGCCCATGAACGGACCTGAAATGAAAGAGTCCAATACACCAGTTAAATGTATTTATTGTCTGAGAAAAGGCTTATAGAGGAGAGAAGGTCCTACAAGGGAGCAGAGAGTGTTCTTCAGATGCTCAAAGGGGAGAGAAAGGGGTGAGATAATATAATTCTAGAGGCTTTCAGAGGGGGAAGGAGGGCTAAGGGAGAAAACACCTGTAGATGTGATAAGCCAGGAAGTAAGGTGTTTGAAAAGGCCCAAATCTGTAGCTGCTGCTCAAGGCCACCTTGAGACATTCAATGTTGGTCTGGCCTCTGCAGCCATCTCCAAATTCACCTTGAGTTCACTTTACAAAGGATCCCTGGTATGTCAAGTAGCTCTGAGCCTCAGAAATACTTCTAATTGACTGCTTGTTGTGTAACTCCATTGTCCTGTTCCTCTGTGAAGAAGAGAAGTTCTAGCATTACATGTCATTATAGTGCTCAGGTTCACAATATTTTGTTTGTACATATTTGTTTGCCTATTATCTCTTGCATTAAACTGTGAGCTCTTTGAGACCATAGATTGCTATTTTTTATGCTTATTGACTTGATTTGACTTTGTCTTTCCAGGAGTCTTTTCAAATCTTACCAAAACAGTCATTTTGAGTTGTGCATGAAGCCCTCTCTCATACACGCTTATAGCAGGGTATGGGCCAAGCAAGCAGTAACACTACTGTACCTTTGCTACTGCAATGGCATAATGTGATTCAAGCTTATATCATAATTTAATTGTTTCATGTGTTTTATTTTGTCTCACCAACTAGATGTAAGCTCCTAGAGGGCAGGGATGTATTATAATATAAAATGCATTTTTATACTCTTTTGTACCAGAGTTAAAACTAGTAATTTTGGCATATGGGTTAAGAACCACAAAGCACAACCTCAAACTGATTTGGTAATTTATAATGTGAAGATAAGATAGAATTAATACAATTCAGTTGAGAAGGGAGGCCTTGTTAAGATAGCTTTCTACTTTAATTAATTGTTTCCATTCTTGCTAAACTTATTTTTACGCTACAGAAGGAATGTATAAAATTTTTGTATCCTCTCCATTTTAATGCCTTGGAGCAAAGCCTCAATTACTTTCCCCCCATTGCAGTTCTGATTATTAGCTTGGATGGTAAGATAGAAAACACTTTATAAATACTGACTACATGAATTAAATGAATTGAATGACTACATACACAGCTAAATAATTGGAGTAGGTCTGCTATTAGCTCCATTGCTCCCCCAAAATCAAAATAAGTTACTTTTATTCACTGTCCTTGCTAAAAACTGTAGAAACACATTCAACTAACTTGGGCCTTAGTCTGATCCAGAGTTTATTTGGGGGACACTTACTTTTTTCTCATTATTACTTTAATATAACAATCTTTTCTTCATGCAAAGATAAAGGAAACATTGCTCATGTTTTAGATGACAAATACTTAGGACAGACTATGAGCAGA